>NW_025999712.1:3562500-3970000 GCF_019419815.1 Pyrus x bretschneideri | reverse complement strand
ATCAATCCTGCATCAAAGACCTCATCTCTAGCCCTCCGTGCCTTCTCTTCCTCATCCCTTTGTTTTCTTATCCTCTCTGAGAGACTACCAATATAAGTAGCCCCTCGTAATTTTGTTCGAGGCTTGCTAGGTGACACGGCAGTATCAACTAGTTCCTCATCACTCGTATCCTCATCTCGCATTGTGTTATGAGATTCACCCTCCCCATGATCAATAGAATGCTTCATCCAATATGAATCAGATGACATTCCTTCTCTCTTATACTCCTCTCTCCCTCTCGACCATTCTCATCTTGGCTTTTCCTGATTCATGCATCCCCCGTTTGAACCCACGCACCTGATTTTCGGAAACCATAATCCAAAGGTTTTCCTCTAAGATCAAATTTAGCATCCAAACCTTTAAAAGCATACATTCCTTCCTGCTCTTTTTTGGACTCCATATGATCTCCCTCTATATTTAGCTCTTTACAAACCCTAGTAGAGTGCTCCAAAGATTAGGCAATACTTGGGAAGATATTCATATTTAAAATCCACCCACACCGTGCCATCATCAGGAAAGCTTATGAACGTACCCTTCATCAATGGTTCTTTAACGTTAAAGCGGATTTTCACTCTAAGAAAACGATCGATACAATCCTTACTGACAAAAGTATCCACCTTCATAACTGTGCCCATTAAACCACCAATAGATTGTGCAACCGCTGACGTCATACTCAGTGGTGGGACACTGTGAACTTGAACGCAAAATACAACAAGCGAAAGTGACTCCTAGCGACCATTTCCTCGCAACGTGCAATCCGCAACTAACACCAAGTCATTCTTGAACATCCATGGTTGGTCTACCTCTAGAACACGCTGCATATATTGTTCTCCAACAAACCTCTCTAGAAAACGTCTATCCCCCAAGTCCCTAATAGACACTCATTCCCGTCCTCTCCAAAAAGACATAAACCGATCAATGAAAAACTCTCCATGCATATCATTTTTCATAGACACCTCTGCTACTAGAGTAAACTGGAACCCAAGCAAGGCTTTTTCAATAGCCTTCCTCTCGATCATAACGCCCTCTCTCTCCTTTTCGGATAACTGTAACTTAGCACCAAACCGCGATCCCAAATCGTCCATATCCACACTCTTCTCTTTACCGGCCATAGCAGTGCCACCCCGCACTACAGAGCCCTTGCGCACAAAGCAAACCACAAACCCTAGCCCTTTTGAACCTTTATTTTTTCAAGAAAGACTCAATTGCTTCAAAACTTCTCACGAGATCCACCCCCAACTCTCCCCACTAAGATTGAAAGATGTCGTCCCACAAACCCTAACCCTAGTTGACCCGTTTCACCCTCATTCTGATTTGGGTTTTCTAGTTTGCTACGGCCTATTCTATTTCAAACCCTATTGTGACTTAAAAGACCGTGTCATTTGGATCTTTAATGCATTGTTGATACAAATGATTGACTTGGATATGACTATTTATTATATTATAGGTATTTTAAGGAAAGAAATGAACGATAAATTCTTTATTTTGTCCAAGTTGAAAGTTACTCATGAATAATAGTTGTCCCTTTTAATCTGTACCATTTTTTATGAGGATTAGTAGGGATATCTTTTCTTCATGAGTAAAAGCTACAACTTGGACAAGATAAGAAATTTGTCATCCATTTTTATTCCTCGAAAATGGCTTCAATACAGTGAATAATCCAAGCCTATCCTTTCTATCAAACGAGGCCTTAGGAATTGCAATACATCGAGAGAATTACAAGATTGTCTTGCTTTTAAGAAGCACTTCAAGTCCACACCTATGTTCACATAAGGTGGGGGAAGCAAAGGTAATTTGAATTATGGAGAGACCAAATCTAGGGGTGGTCTCGAGACCACTCAGAAGTTCGAAGAAGCGCTTGTGAGGACCTCCAAAAACTACCCAATGACCTAGGCAGGTGGTGGAAAAGAAAAGGCCACCATAGATGTGCAACAGAAGCTTTGGATCAAGAAGAAATATCTAATTTCAGATTAAGAGGAACACAGAGAAGACCACCATGACTCTGTTGTTGTTGGACCTTCGTTTCAAAGAAGAAGAAGGACTTTCTCTCTCCATTCCCCATGTGTCCAATTCTCCATTTTTTCTCTTTTTTTAATTGTTGTTCAATCCAGGTCGTGCCATCTAATATTTCAATTAAAAAAAAGAAATAGTGTATTACTCAACCAATATTGTTTATACCACATATTTGACAGCATTATTATTAATTTTAAATTGACTATAAATTCATACAACATCTGAAAAATATTTTGTAAAGTACTACGAATTCATAGTCACTTGAACTTTTATTTCATACCATCAAATCACTAAAATACTAAAGCAAAAATTTATGTTTTTTTTGTTTTTTTTTTTGTTTTTTTTGAGAAAATGATATTTTTGTATGTTATATATTAAATAATAAACCTAATCAATATACAACAATATCATTTAAACTAAGAGGTGGAAAAATTGGGTTAAGCCATACAACGTGCATCCATAATAATTTGATATTGAACTCGCTATTTACATGAGTTGAAGCTATACAAGTAAA
Organism: Pyrus x bretschneideri; assembly: GCF_019419815.1. Taxonomy (NCBI): domain Eukaryota; kingdom Viridiplantae; phylum Streptophyta; class Magnoliopsida; order Rosales; family Rosaceae; genus Pyrus; species Pyrus x bretschneideri. The sequence continues at coordinate 3,967,434 of NW_025999712.1, read as the reverse complement.
AAGAAAGTCACAACTGTAATATTAAATGATATTTATTCGTTACTAAATGTAGTCTTTGATATCTTGTGGCAACCCAACCCAATTTAATCCACAACTGAAAAGGTTCACCAGGATTAGACAAAGCCCATTTTCTTGATTGAGGCAAGGTCCTAAAAGATGCTAGACACTAGTCGGGTGATGGGTTGGGGTCTGGCGCTGAGGAGGCTAGGTGGGCGCCTAGACGGACTAGGCGGATTTAATTAAATCTATTATATTTCGTGTAAATATGCGTCTTTTTATACTTAAAATATATATAATTTCATCATAAACTACAAAATAGAATGACATATATATTATGAGTTATTGGAACATAATGAAGCTTATAATGTGTGTTTATTTAAGTATTTAACAAATCTATTACAATTTATTGAAAAAAAATAAAATGCAAAATAAAAGTTATATATTTTTTATCTTAGTGAATTGCAACCTAGTCGGGTCTGGGCGCGTTAGGTGGGCGCCTTAGTAGGTCTAGGTACATTTTTTTAATTTTCAAACGTCTATGCATTAATCGAGGTGATGATCAGCTGCCTAACACCTAGACGGGGTTTAAGCAGCGCTAGGCAGGGGTTTTTAGAACAGTGGATTGTGGTGATTCTAGTTTCTAAACCACTGCATTGCTCACTAGAAACCTGGGTCAGCCTTAAAGAACTCCTCCTATATCTCAACACTGAACCGAACTGCCATTATTGCTAAAATCCAAAAGCTTTCCTCCTCCTGTTGTGGGGCGGCAACCAAAAACCTTCGGCTGCAAATAAATTCAGCAGTTTTGTCCTTTCAACGAAGGAAGCGAATGGGATAGGCTGAAACTGCATTAACTCAAATGTAGCCGAACGCAACTCAAAATATATTCGAAAGACTTGCAGTTTGAAAGGTCGTCTTATTACATCATTAATTCATGAGTGAGCCTGAGCCTGAGTCTGGGTCTGGCATCCACCTTTCCCCAACTGCATCTTTTTTGTGCAATTACTATGGATTTCAGAAGTGGATAGCAGTTAGGAGATTTATGATTTCTAATTAAAACTTCAAAGCTATTAGCAGCAACAGGCCCTGCATGTCTTGGGGCTCTCCTTTTGCTGCGTGGCATCACCAAAATACATATACCAAATTCAACTATACTACAATGTAGGGCATGAACATGAATGGTCGGATGTGCGATCAATGATTCAACTGTTAACAATTTCATTATATATACTATACGCCGGTAGAAATATAAAATCTCATATATGCGCATGATTAGAAATTTGACTTTTTACGTGTAAATAGTCATTGTGTGTTGCAAATGAATCAGTTTGATCAAAAGACATGCATTATGTACATGAGAATTGCTATTCAGGCACTTTCAAAAGTAAAGTTTTCAGACACACAAAACCGATTACATTGCTGATATATTGTCAAGTATCGGTAAACCCTACTAAAGTACAAAATACACTTTTACTAGTATTACCATGTTACAACTTAAACTTATTATAATACGTTAAATGATAAATATTACAGGTGTCAACAAGTCTCACTTAAACGTATTTATAAGAGAGGATGAATATCGTTTTTCATGGTTATGACAAGGCAACGGTTTGGGTTTTATGCACATGGTCAACTAAAGGTTGACCCATTCCAAATGTTGACTTTACACTATTCTCCCTTTAGCTAGCTGGCTCCCCCGTGACGATTCTTCATTCGGATTAAAATAATATGTTGGAAAAATCTCGTTCAAAAAAAAAAAAAATGTTGGAAAAATGAGTGGGAATCTCTCCACCAAACTACCCTAACCATTGATTCAGTACATGATGGTACATTGAAGTTCCACAAGTCAACTTTCGGTACCACAGAAATCTCACAAAGAACATATACTCTAAAGAATAAGTGCAACACAAATAAAGAGCTTCACTTTCTGTGTGTGGAACCAATATATACTAATACACACACACACACACACACACACACACACAGATATATGCTGATAAGGGAACACAAATATCCAAAACCTAGTATTTCTTATGTGGCAAAGGAACATTTGGAAAGCCAACAATCCAATTGCCCACAAAAAAAGCGGAAGATGCAGATGCTGCTGAGATGAAAAGTTTGATCATAAGAATTGCAGTAAAGTGATGGCAGAGAACATAGTGCCAAACAAAACCCTTTTCGCAAGGTACGTAGATTATTCGAAAAATTACAATTTTGATTTTCTGTGACAAGTTTATGTAATCAGCTAGAGAACCAGATTTTATATCTTTACAGTCCTCATCACCCAGAAAAGTGCACAACCAAGTTCCTCCTCAGGAACTTCCTGAAGCTTAATTGGTATTTTACAGAGGTGATTAGGGAAAAAACGAAGAAAAAAATGTCGAACAAGGAAGGAAATGCCTGACTTTTCCGGGATTTTCTCTGTATTTTTATCTGTTTATCTTTTATTTTCTCTACTTATACACATGATCTCCATATTCTTCCTTCTAGGGAGATAACAATGACAGAAACATCATCATGGTACCGCCTTCGATCCCCTTGGGGTATTTGGAGAAGGTCATGGAAGTCCATTCCTGAGATTCATACAAACCAAGTTCACCGTATTAGTGTTCTGCAATGAATTAAATTTTTTTATTGGAAAAATGTTTTCTCTAATTTTGATTACAACTTACCGGCCTTTTTTGCAGCACGAAACAGCACTTCCTCAACCAGATGCTGCGCCGGATCTCCTTCAGGTTGCAATGTGATGAAAAGTTCAACTTCGGAAACAGCTTCTTCGTTGTTAAAGTATTGATACAATCCATCAGAGGATAATATCAAAAACCTGTCTTTGGGACCTAATCTGTGGTGGTGGAGAGACGGAGAACAAGTGATGTACGGGGAATTCCCTATGTAGTCAATTTGGAACGCCTCTAAAAGTGCATTGTTCCATTTAGGCTGCAAACAGACAGACAAATATCGATATCAGCAAGCGAACAATCTTGTCATGAAACATTGTAAATCTAAACGAAGAGATCCTTCAATGTGCAAAAATTGGCATTCAGTAATATATTCCGTCATCCATCTGTTGCATCTAAAATCTCAATAGTTCATAATTTGCAGCTCAAATATTTTTCTATTTGTTCCAGCAATGATACTTCAAGTGACTTCTAATCTTTCTCTAAGTTATTCGTGCAGCTGAAGGTTACTAATCAGAATGGCTGTAATATCCGAATGCTTCTATTATCGATATACAAGCACAATTACTTGAGATGTAATGGACAACTAAATGAAAGAATGCTAACAAATAGGCTGTAGAGCAGCAGCTAGTGTAGAATGTAACAATACCTGTTTGAGAAAACCTGCACCGAATGCCCGAGTGACCTTCAAGGAGCCTTTGACACGGTCATTCATCACAGCGCAAGCATCCTCGGGGTGTTCATTTCGGATTCTCTGAACTTCCTGAAGAAAATGCAGCATACAAAAACATGAATCAAACCTCTCAAAACTAACAACCAAAACAGAAACACAAGAAACAACGCGAAAAACGAAACACAACACACCTCTTCTTCACTTGTGCTATGATCCGTGGTCAGCTGAAATGCAGTCAAATTGGGAATCCCATTGCCTCTCTCGCCATCACATCCTTCCATATCATTCAAAGTTTCCTCATTAATCCTCTCCAAATCCTGCCTAATCTTCCCTAACCAATAATCGGGTTCTGCCTTGTGCGCCAAAACCACCCGACTATCGCCCACATTCATCACATAAACATCCTCGCCCTTCATCAGCATTACGAGAACACAAGAACCCATCAGAGCCAATTCAGGATTTTCCAAAAGCATCTTATCAGCAACTTCCAAATAGGCCTCCTCTGTTTTTCTCAAGGCTTCAGACAGAGCTTTCAAAACATCCGAGTGATTCGCACTTGGAGCTCCAGTGGACGATCCATCGGAACCCAAAAACTTACTGAGCTGTTCCTTTAACCTCCGATCAAGCTCTACTCTCTCTCTATCCCACTCACACCTCCACCTCCTCTGATTATCCTCCCATTTCCTCCCCGTGCCGCGGTACTTTGTTTTTGAATTTCTCCCTTCTTTTCTCCTCGAATTCGAATCTAAATTCCCCTCCCCACTTGCACAAGGATAATTCTCTTGCTCATCCACCCCCGGATTCCTTCCCAAATCACCATCACTCTCCGAATTCGAATCTTCGGAGCGAACAGGGGAGGTTGCAGGGGCGGCAATGGCACCCGATTCCGCCTTCTCATCCCACAACAACCCTTTAAGCTCCTTGTTCACAGCCGTGTACAAGTTAGACATCAAGTAATCCGGCGCATCCGGGCCGTTGAATCCGTCGTAAATCCCGACGAAAACCCACCCGTCCTCCTCCGAAACGACTACGTGCACCCGATCTTCACCTGCCTTTCCCTGCGCCCACTGAAGATTTTGACTCGCCAACGACTCGTCGTCTTCCAAACTCCCCTCACTACTGAAATTCACGCTGCTAACGGTCAAATTCTCGTTGTGATTAATCTTCTCCTGTCCGCCGCCGACAACCCAATCCTCCTTGACCGAAACGACGCGGCTCTTTATCGGCATAGCGATGGCGTTCTGACCCCGATACATCGTCTTCGATATCGCTCGCCGTAAAACCTGAATAAGCTTGCCCTTCCCGGATCTCGATTTAAACCCGAGACCGCCGATCGAGAAGCTCCGAGGCAACTGCTCGGAGTAACCCTTTTCCATAGGACCCGAGAAGATGCCCCGATCGAGTGGACCGGACATGAACCCGCGCTCGATCGGACCAGAAAGGAACCCTCTTTCCAGAGGACCCGACCCGGGAATTCCAGCGCCCGAAATCGGACCCGAGTTGATCAGATTTCTCGGGATGGGCTGCAGTGGAATCGAAGCGAAAGAGGTGGAGCTCTCGAAAGCGGCGGCACGATCGATGCTGTTATAGGAGTAGAGATCGATTAGGGAGGTGGATAGAGGGGTGGAGGTATTGGCGCTGACGGAAGCGCCGGAGATGGTTCTGAAGGTGGTTGCTTCTTCGGAGTGGACTTTGGAGGATGCGAGCCAAGCTGGGTCGGGTCGGACATAGCAGAAGGAGTGGCCGAGTCCCTCGTCGTATTGGTTCGATTCTAAAACTGACTCGTCGTGTCTGCCGTGACGGTGGCCTTCCTTGACGCCGGTGAAGCACCCGCTCACTTTCCCGAAGCCGTTCCCCATAATCTGATCGAACCCAAATCAAAAAATTAAAAATTGAAGTGAAAGATTATCGAGCTTTAACTTTTGGTTTAGCTCTCATGGCCGATTGGTAGAGAGAGAGAGAGAGAGATGAAGCTGAGAAGAAGAAGAAGAAGAAGAAGAAGAGGGAGAGGCGTTGACTTTAAGGGTTGGATTTTTGAAATGGGAAAATAAAAAAGACTTTTTGATAATTATTTGAATAGTGCTTTTTAGTAAACTCGTCGGTTTTAAGTCTCGAGATTAATTTTTGCTTCTCTTTAACTAGGTTGTCTTTGACGAGCGTGCCGTCAACGCGCGGTTGGGAGTGGAGGATATTTGCACGGCTCGGTGGGCCCGGGAAGGGGGAGACGTGGTTGATTTTTGTTGAGTGGAGGTTCTCTCACGCTCTCGTGAGAAGCGTTGACACGACGTCGGGGAAATGCTTTGAAGCATCCAAAAGTCAAATAGCCACGGCCAACAAGTAGGCTTGGAAAAGCGTGCCGCGAGCACCGTTGGATCGGGACCAGGGGAATGAGGAGACGCGTCGGATCGGAAGCACGTGGGACGCGAATATTGCGTGGGGGATTTCTTTTGTCAACTCGAGTACGCTGTCCGCAGCTCACAGTGGTTTTTTTTTTTTTTTTTTTTTGTCGTCGTCGTCGTCAAAACAGCTCACACACAGTGTTGAGTGCTTGATTTTTTATTTTGGTTTGTATTCTTAAAAATAGTATGATTTCTTACTTAAAATTATTTGTTGTTGATTTCTAAAATTTAGTGTTTATAATCATAATCGTTTATATTATAAATCACTCAATAAATATTGTTTCTGTAAAAAAAAAATATATATATAATAATTAAAAAGTTTAGTTATGGAAGTGTATAAAAACATATGAACAAAATTGGTAAAATCATTACGAACCGTCTATGTATTTGCTACAATAGATTGACTAAACGACCTTCATTTTAATTTTTTTTTTTTTTTGCAAAGATTATATTTACAGAGTGATTCATGATATGAACAGTTATGTTCTTAAGTATGAAGTTTTCTTATTCGAACACGAAGAGTTTTAAATACAAGTAGCAGGATGTAGTTTTTTTGAATAAGTTGGCAATTTCAATCTGATCGAAAGAAAAATGTTTTGCACATACATTATAAACAATGATTATCTTTTAGAAGCACATCAACTATTAATTTGGAGGTTCTTCGGACTAAACAATCTTTCCAATTTGGTATTTTATTTTGATTTGTTTGAGCTACCATTTTTTGTTTTTATTGGGGGAAGTTTTTAGTTAGATTTGGATTATGAAATTTGGTGAGGTGGTGTGGTTGAAGATTAGTAGATTACTAATTATGTTATGTAAACGGGTAATGTGGGAGTTTATAAAGGAGGTTGACCAATGTGGACTTGTCTTTTTGTTGACTTTTAATTATATTTGACTATTAAATATTGATTAAATATTGATGGAAGGAGGGAGAGGGAGGTAGGTGATGATGTTAATACCAGAGGCTACATGTACAAACCCATTAGTGCTAAGTCAGTTTTTAAATAAGGAAGTCACATTTTATTTATTTATCTTGTGGGTTTGCAATTTACTCGACCAATTACTTTCTACACCAACAAACTAGCTTTTGATTTAATTGTTTTAGGATACTTAATTAGATGTGTAGTTCGATGCTAAGTTTTTACGTGTAATTTGTCTTTGCCTAATTCTTCACTCTTATTGTAAATGTGTTTCGTTCCAATTTTCTCTACTTTTATTGAAATTTTTATGTGCAATCTTTAAGGAGAACTGCATGGATAAAGGTTGGAGGATCATCAAACCAAATAAAATTTAGATTATGCACTAGGACCAACTTGGTTATTCTATGTGCCACAACATTAGTGGTATGTTAGGCATGAATTATACGAGACTTGAGAGAAAGATCTCAAACTAGCTTTCACATCACCAATAATTGGGTTGTGTGATGAAGAGTCTTGCTTAACGTTGCCAACAAAATGAACAAGTTGAAGAAAATCACGTTCGAGGATAACTTGAGCATAAGACGATATATATTTGTGATGAGTAAGATATCTAATTATTAATTGTTTATTGTGATGTCGTAACTCTATTTCTTAAGTGGGCTATCTCGCTATGAAAGTTGTGTACATTTTATTTTTGAATAAAAATGAAGTTGGGCGAAATAATGAAAATACATATCTCAATTGCTAAAACAATCGCTTTTCAGAATTTCGTCAGTATATCGTCAATATTTAATTGTTATGTTGTCGTTAGTTAATTCTAATCGTTTTAGTTTCAACCAAATTTCTCTGCTAAAAAAAACCCAAGTCGCAAAGAAGTATCACAATTGAGTTTGGATTAGCCTTCTAACTTTAGCAGGTTTGGAAGATATACAATTTTAGATATTGAAAGAAGACTTTACAGTTGTTGAAGCACACAAGGGGTTGGAACTTGGAAGAGTTCAATGAGCTGGTCTAATTTGTTGGTTTCAAAAGGAGGATTTTGGCAAAAGAGGCGATCGTATAGGACAGTATTTGGGGTAAGGATGTGCATGTTTGTGCCGATGCCAGTAAGACTTGACCATCTAGACAACTAAATATGTCAAACTTGCCTCCAATTTAGACACATGAAATTGTCAAATATGCTTGGATTTTACCACGACTGTCAAATTTGTATGAAACCTAAAGGCTAGCTCCACCTTGATTCACACTAAATTTGGAGGGTGAAGTGTTAACTTGGTTTTATTTTGATCTAGAGGTGGAAGCTTTCCAATTTGAAACCAAAAGACCTTAATAAATACACAAGACAATATCCTAACTAAATTACTTTAATTTATGGGAAGGAAGATTTGAATTTGAGTGCACATACTATTTGCCTAACATCAAAAGACAAAAGGAAGTGAGGTAATTTCAAGCAAGAATTATATGGATTTTAAGGTAAAGATGAAGTTAAAGTAAATGTAAATGATGTTTTGGAAGGTAAAAACATGGTGGTTGAAGAGATTAAGAAGACACAAAAGAAAAATGGGTAATAAGTCAAGTTAAGACGAGGAATTATTTCTGGTCATTTATATATTTTGTTTGTATTACAATTATAAAAAGAGAATTCTTTTTAAAAAGTCAAGTTTTACCATAAAATTAAGGAATGTGCTATTCACACGCTCATTTTTATCTCTCACAGACCCTTGTTGGTTTTTTGTCATTGATCTTCTTCAAATCATTTGATCTGACGATCGAAAATTGAAAGAAATGTGTGAGAAGTAAAAATGAATGAGTGGATAGCACTATCCAAAATCAATTAGCGATTTGAGAAATTGTCTAACACCAAACCACATTCGTTATTTCCCCAATTTGAAACTCGTACCCAACATTTTAGCAATTTGGAATGAGTGCAGGACTATTTTGGAGTATAGTTTGCCTACAAGTGTATACTCAAATTGTTTGTGGATTGGTTGCCTCCTGAGTGGTTGCTTCCCACGCTCGAGAAAGATTGAACATTATTTTAAATATTTTTTTTATGAAGTTTGGAGAAAACACATCTTATTCAAAACATTCATTTCAATCCTACAAGTCAAATCTCCATGTCAAATTGAATCTTGATTTTTCAAACTTATATTTGGCATTGACAAAAAATTGAAAATGTGAAAATGTCTAATCGTATTAAGCGTGAGAAGAAAAATATGGAAGACATTAACCTAATTTAACCTTTGAGAGGAATTCAAATGTAGAGTTGACACATTATCCAGAGAAAATCATGCACAACCATCAATCAATGAAGTCTTCAATTCAGTCACGAAAATAAAACTCGGCACTAGTACATATTAGTTGAAAATTTGACATAACACAACGAAGGTAAACCAAATACACGCTTATGAAAACTCAAATAGTAATGAGACTATAAAATACAGATGAACGATCGCCGTTGTCTATCATGGAGTAGACACTGACATCGAGGTAGAAATTACCACCAAAGTAAATGCAACGCACAATTATAACACAACCAATCCAAATGGAAACTTGAAAACATGGTTGACATCAACCCAAAAAATGGGGACAAAAACCCTTGCTAGAGACAATTTTCTCAAGTTATAACAACTAGATTCGTTAGTAATATTGATAATAAAGTAAATAAAATTATCTTTTAACTGTATTATAAAATGTGAATTAACTCTACCCCGTGACAATATTTTAGTGTCATGAAAATAGTATTTTCGCAACCACAATTGAAAATCATGAGGCAAAGGTAATTATTTTTTAGCTGAATGATTGCATCCGACACTTGAGAAAAATAAAGATTGATTTGGGAATATTATATGCCTTAATCAAGCATTCAAAAGTTTATATTAAGAGGGTAAGTAGGCATCAACCTAGGTTATTAATATTATTCATTAAACAATAGAAATCCCATCCCAAGAAATGTTAAGGAAACTTTCTTAAAAGTGAGACTTTGTATAAAGTCTCTGTCATCTTATGTTTTGACATAATATTTTATAATATTAACACGAAAATTAACGTTAAATTGTAAGATGACAAATAATTCATCGAGAGTCTTCTTAATATTTCTCATCCCATCAATTGCCACTTTCTTAATTCTATCCCATTCATGAAATAATTCAAGCCCATCATCATTCCAATATAGCAAGTGGAGTAACCTGCCTAAGCCTCCACCACCATCACCCATATACATATGCACATCCATTTGCTTCACTCCTTGACCCACCCACTATTTCCAAACTTTTGTCTATTTTATCAGCACCCTGAGCCTTTTATCATAAACTAATCCTACCTAACATATAATCAAATAGGCCTTAATTTATGTGCAAATCTGCATATTAAACTAAACCACACACTCAATTATTCACATATTATCTTATTAAGTTATTTACTAGTTAAGGGATGAACGCGTATATATACGGGCCAAGTTTTTGTGAAATCCATATTCCATAGTGACCTTATTAAGTGTTATTTGAACCATTGATTTAAATATGGAGTGTGTTGGTAAACTTTGTAGGCCGAAGCATGTTCCATCACTAATATCTTCGATATTGTCCCACTTAACCACTTATTATTATGTGTTGAGTTTTATCATAAAAGGTCTCGGTAATATTAAGGGTGGAAATTCACACATATTAATTATGTATTATTTTATCATATGACTGATATGGGATCCTATTCTCCAACAGATGTTTTAACACTACCATTGTAAAATTTATTCTTAACCATGTGAGACTTTGTGAATAAGTGATTTTTTATTCAACAAACTTTCGTTTACTTATTATTTTATTAGTAAAATATCCACCGATATTGTGGAAAAGATTTCACAATCTTGGACTCAAATCTTCAATTGTAATTTATGCAGAATTCTAATAAAATGTCATGTAATGAATCCATATAAAGTTGAATAGCTTAATATTTGAACAATGACTTGCATGCATATCCAAATTAATTTTTTGGGGAGCACAATTAGTGTGGCCTTTAAACAACTCTAGAAGAAAGAAAAGAAAGATAATGGCATGATCCATTGACTCATCAACTTGGAGAAAAAAATAATCATGCTTTGGATCTTTAAATCATTTTTGGTTATTATATTGCCAAATAATATATGGTAAAAGAAGATGCATCCAATGGGTTTCAACTTTTTTTTATTTATTTTGGTTTGTTTCAGTTTGATGGGTTTTACTTACGATAGTGATTTTCACATTTGCACTTCTCCGTTTGTTTATATTCATTGATGGTTCTCTGACTTATCCAATCGTACGGTTAGAAGACAAAAGTAAGAGAATAAGAGCAGTGCATAAATCACTTCTCTTTACTATCACCTTCTCAATCCTTTTGAAAGTTTTGCTGCTAGTTGCCCTTACTCAACTCTTTTTGCGATGGAAAATTGCTCCAACTAAAAATAGGAATTAACCTCTTACGTTCTATACTTTTCTTATCCTCTCACCCTTCCTAGTCATGTAAACTAATAGTTTACAATCTTAACTTTCTAAACACTAATTCTCAAAATCATGTAGTTGGATGATAAGTTGTTTACATTGTATCGAATTTTAAACTTAATTTCATCGTTAAAAAATGCTTCCATTAAAAACTTCTGGCTCTGTCCATGGCTGCCACCATGTTTATTGACCAATGGACTCCTAATGCTATACACTTCAGCTAAGCCTTTGTTTAAGTAAATAAGGAGAACCCAATAATGTGCATGTCATGACATCTTTAGTAATCAATCTGTCTTTTTTGTTCTTGATCTTTCTTTCCCTTAATTATTAAAATAAATTAACAACTGTAAGACTTTGTTTAAACCCAATAAGATATAACTTAAATGGCTTGATCATGGTGCCTTTCAACTGGGAATAAATTATGTATTTTAAGGTTACCTAATTTGAGAAATAAAAAGGGGATCCCTTAAAAAAGTGCCAAATATCAATTATGATTCATGAATGTTGTTTGACAATTTCTATCATGTAAGGCAGCACACCAGTCAATCAATTTATAAATTAATGAAAAGAGGGCTAAAACAACTAATCTTATTTCTTGACTTTAATTACAAGGTCTCCTTTTTCCAAATGCACATAGACAAAACTTGAACCTTAAAAATTCTTGTTAATTAAGATTATTAATTCAACCTGCAAAAAGAATGTTGATTTCGTTGCAAAATCAAGGAAACTTGATTAGCAAGGAAAATAGGGAGGGAAAATGAGACATTTTCTTTGGCAACTATTTCACAGTTTTAGCACCGCTTCATCAGGCCCGTCAATGCTTAAACGTGTTTAAAAAGTGCACCATCCGCCTAATACAAACTTTGTCACATGGTGAAATAGTTGCAAGAGTGCATCTCGGATAGAAAAAATATTATATACTTTGTGCTAGACAGATTTTAATTTTAGGAGTACCAAAAGAGATTTAAATGAACATAAATGCCAGCCATAGAGCAAACACAATCTAAAGAGTTTGACTGAAAAGGAATTCATAGCTAGGCACCATGGTCACTGTCATTAGGTTAAGCTCCTCCTTCACCACCACCACCACCACCATTGCCCACCACTAATATTTACAAGCAGCAGTAGATATTTACAATCAAAAGAGTTTGACTGAAAAAGAATTCATAGCTAGGCACCGTGGTCACTGTCATTAGGCTTAAGCTCCTCCACCACCACCATTGCCCACCGCTAATATTTAACAACCAGCACTACATATTAACATTGTTGTCTCCATTCTGTGCCATCCATATCTTGGTCCTAAATTTGGCAATTTTGACAGGAGGGTTTGGCTGAGACTTCACCAACATTGAGTCTATTGTTTCCTTTGTTTCCCCCTTCCTCAAATTTGGGGATAATTTCTTTATTTTTAAGTAATGGTATACAAATCACTAGTGACTCGTTTCGAAAATCATACACTTCAATCGTCGTAACCACTCTATTTCCTAAATCAATCTACATGAGCTAGTTAATTTGACTCTTATGATTCAAAAGAATTTTATTGTTCTCCATTTTGCTTCACTAGGCAATGACGAGATTCAATACATAAATTACATAATTGTTAGGGGTATTATTTGCACTCCAAAATTAACTAGGTGTACTTGCGTACGAGGAACGCCACGAAGCTAGGTTTGTAGGGCATTCGTCATTTCCAAAATGCTACTCACATTTACAACTATTTGGTTTTGACTTCAAATGAGGAAATATGTGAATGGATGTTATAATCATTTGCAGTAATCACGGGCTGGACTTTACATCAATTGTGTTGATCAATCTTTTTTTCTTTTTCTTTTTTTTTCACAAATCCAGTTCCCACATGGAAAGAAGAATGATCATATGTTGTTTGTATATATCATTAATGTGAACCCGATATATATTTCAACATGAACGTACAAACATAGAATTATTCTGGTCATCCTGCAATAAAAAAATATAGACAAGTTGTCACACTAGTGTGGTTTGAGCCAAAAAGTCTTTGATGTCTATGTTTGATTTAGTAGATGGAATGAATGTGCATACTTTAGTTTCTTGGCGTAGGAGAAGTTACCTCTTCATGGCGGATGGCTGTGGCCTTACACAGTGGCAAGTTTGAGCTTGAAGGTGATTCATTAGGGCACGTGTGGCATTCTGATGATTGCCTTGTTTAAGATCTTTTATCTTGCCCATGAAGTCATTAGTCTGATTTTAGTGAGACGTGACAAAGTGCAATAGTTAAGTGTCCCATTTAGGGAGACCTCGTAACCACATCGAATATCATGGCATATGATTGGGCCACGGTTATATGAATTGCTATCTTGTTTGTTGATTCTGTTGAAAATATTCCTTATTCAGCCTTATTGGGCTAATTTCTCTATCAGGCCTTGCTAGGCTAAAGGAAGGATTTGAGTTTTGCTAGCCGCGTCAAATTATTAGCAAAAAAGTAATGCTAGGTAGATTAAAGTTTCAGCATTTAAGTAATAATTTAACTATCAATGTTCATATTTCCTCCACCAAGCGACTTTATCGAGGCCACTGGAAACTCAAGCGTGGACTTGGATTCTCGCGAGTATTTGAAGGCCATCTTTCGTCCGCTAGGGCTTCTTATGTTAATGTTAAATCATCAATTGGCAGTAATTTCTTATTACCACATGAAACTTTACTTATTTGAAGTTATCATTTTAACAACAAATTTCCTGTTAAATCCACTCCTCTATTGCAGGCATACATGAGCAGGCCCAATACTTGATGGTTAGGCTAGCCATGCAGCGTTATAGGCTCAATAATGTTTGCCAGCCCAACTCCTCCGGCTGGCTTGCCAATGCCATGGATGCAAAAGACTTTTAACGACCACATTGTGTCTCCTCCGTTCAACGACTCCAACGCGCGCTCCGCGCTCCTGAAACCTTCCATTAGAGCTCCAACTCCAGCATATACATGGAGGGTCCTTCTATGTTTATTAAACTCAAAGGGTTGAGCAAAAGATGGCTTCAGAAATCAATGTTAAAATCCTTGAAAAGGAAACCATTAAACCATCTTCTCCAACTCCTTCCCACCTTAGAAATCTGACCCTCTCTTTTTGAACCTGATATTTATGTCCCACTACTTCTCTTCTATCCCAAAAAACTAGGATTCATGATATCATTGATCACCATTCTTTGTTTTCTGAGAGATCCAACTTTCTAAAAACATAATTATCTGAAGCCCTTACTCGCTTCTACCCCTTTGCAAGAGAGTTTCAAAAAATTGATTCATTCTATTGCGATGATCATGGGTTGGATTTCTTGTAGCCTAAGTCAACTGTCCCATATGGAAGATTTTGGAGAAACCAGATGTTGGGGTCTTAGAACAGCTGCTTCCTACTAAGAAAGAATCCACAATATCAGACACAATGTCTCTTGTACTAATCCAGGCCAACTTCTTTGAATGTGGTGGGTTGGCAATTGGGGTAAGCTTTTGCCATAAGATCTCGATGCTTTTACAATAAGCAAACTCGTTGACCTTGGCTGTGAAAGAACTTAAGCCAGGATTATAAAGACTAATTGCATAAGCTCAACTCAATTAATTATGAGTGAGTTATGTACTTCATTATATAGGCATTACAGGATTAGGTAGTTACAATGTATCTATTATCAAGATTACAATGGAATTCAAATTACAAAATACATAAATCGAAAGCTAAGGTACATGGTGATGATAGAGTCATGTTGAATGAGGACTTTGGTTCTTCTCAATCTGTTGAAGACTTCGTGTGTTATCCAAACTTTGATTTGAAGTAGATGAGCGGGAACCATATAATTCGAACTTTGGTTGATGAGTTGACGCGGGTTGCTGACCTGGACAAGTAGGATTAGTAGGTTTATCACTACCTCGCAAGCGAAGCGGTCGTTGGCGAACGGGAAGCTTGGAAATAAGATAATGAAACCGAGTAGGAGACAGTCCTTTTGTGAGAAGATCAGCAAGTTGGTCAGTAGTAGCAATGTAGCCAACAACTAACTCTTTGTGCACCACTTTCTCTCTAACATAGTGATAATCAATTTCAATGTGTCGCATCCGAGCTTGATAAACAGGATTGGAAGCAACGGCAAAGGCGCTGATATTGTCACACTATAACCGTGGTGATGTAAAAGGAGGATGAAGATCACGAAAAATATGACGGAACCAAGACAAGGTAGCTGCAGTATATGCCATCTGTCGATATTCAGCCTTAGTGTTGGAGCGGGAGACACCTCATTATTTCTTAGAGTTCTAAGATACTAGGTTATCTCCAAGGAAGATATAGTAACCCTCTGTTGAGCGATGGTCATTTGGGTTGCCGGCATAGTCGGTATCAGCAAACGTAATGAGAGTAAAAGGACTGGGTTTGTATACAATTCCATGATCATGTGTAGCTTTTAAATAGCGTAATATGCGTTTGACAGCAGCCCGGTGAGCAGTGGTGGGTGAATGCATATATTGGTAGACTTGGTTAACGGCAAAGGCAATATCAGGTCGCGTAAAAAGAAGATATTGAAATGCCCAAATGACAGTTCGAAAATCAGTGCCATCCAACAATTTTCGCCTTCATATAAACTCAATTTTCGACCAGTGGCAGCTGGAGTGGTGAGTGGTTTGGCATCAACCATTTTTGTCTTGTTAAGGAGGTCTAGGATATACTTTGACTAAGAGAGATACATGGTAGTGGAAGTCCACTTGATTTCCATGCCGAGAAAATAATGTAAGGGGCCGAGGTCCTTCATGGAAAACATTTGATCGAGTTGGGGAATAAGCTGGGAGATGTGACTAGCATTCTTGCCCATAACAAGGATATCGTCGACATAAATCAACAAATAAATAATGGTGATGCCATTGAAGAAAGTAAAGAGTGATGAATCTACCATGAATGCCTGAAAACCCAAGTGCTCAAGATGTTGAGAAAAATAGTGAAACCAGGCGTGAGGAGCCTGTTTCAAACCATATAAAGATTTATGCAGACAACAAACATGTGAGGGGTACTGAGGATTAACAAAGCCAGAGGGCTAGCGCGTATACACTTTCTCTGTCAAAGAGCCAGTAAAAATGCATTTTGGACGTCGAGTTGGCGAATGGGCCAATTGTAGTGCACAACAATGGAAAGAAGAAGTCTGATCGTGGCATGAGTGACAACGGGGCTAAAGGTTTCACTGTAGTCAATTCCGGCTTGTTGATGAAAACTATTTGCCATAAGACTTACTTTGAATCGTTGTATGGAACCATTAAAATGCCTCTTAATTTTGTACACCCATTTATTTGGAAAAAGTTCATGGATGATTAAAATGGAACCAATGGCCATGTACCAGTTCGTTGGAGGGCATTAAACACTTCTACCATAGCATGTCTCCATTCTTCATATTTGTTTGCCTGTGTAAAACAAGTAGGCTCAACCACATCGTTAGTTGTACGGGAAATAAATGCATATTTGAGATTAGGTTTGTGAATCCCTTCTTTAGCACGAGTAACCATGGGATATGTAGGTAGAATGGACCTATGAGATAAAGAGGTGATAGTGGATGTACTTGCATTCGCAAGGTGGGGAGAAACTACGGGATCTAAGGGTAGATTGTTGACTGGAAGGGATAAAGATAAGGGAGTAGGGTTGGCAGAAGGGATGGTTGTAGTGGGATGTGGGGTAGCATGAGGGATTGATGGAGTAGAAGTGGGGTTGGCAGAAGGGTTGGTAGTAGTAGGATGTGGGGTTGCAGGAGGGATGGATGAAGTAGGTGTAGGTGGTGACGCGGGAATGGGATGGAAAAGTGGCATGTGGGGTTCAATATTGATTATGGTGTTAGGTGAAAAGGTAGAAGAAGAAGACCGAGTAGAGTTGGTTTCTTTACAGGGAAATGTATTTTCATCAAAGACAACATGACGAGACAAGAAGACGCGACCTGTAGACAAGTCTAGACACCTATAACCTTGTTGATTTAATGAGTAGCCAAGAAAGACACAAAGTTTGGATCAAAACTGTAATTTATTGGAGTTGTATGGCTTAAGATATGGAAAACATGCACAACCAAATACTTTAAGAATTTCATACTGAGGAGTTTTGAGAAAGAGTTTTTGAAATGGTGACTCATCATTCAAGACCGTAGTGGGCAAATGATTGATTAAATAATTGGCAGTGTGAAAAGCATCGTCCCAAAAAGAAGTGGGTAGGGATGAGTGAGCAGGAAGAGTAAGATCAGGTTCAACAATGTGACGGTGTTTACGTTCTGAAACATCATTTTTTTCGGGATGATAAGGACATGTGAAACGATGATGTATACCATAATGAGTCAAGAAGATTTTGAAAGTGTTATTAATATATTCTCCTCCACCATCAGTTTGAATGGATTTGATAATGGTGCTAAACATGTTTTCAACTAATTTTTTAAAATTTACAAAAGTGGAAAAAAAACATCTGATTTTAGTTTTAATGGATACAACCATGAGTATCTAGAAAAATCATCAATAAACACTACATAATACTTAAATCCATTGATAGAAATAGAAGGAGAAGTTCATACATCCGAATGAATTAATTGTAAAGGACAACTTGACCTAGAACTAGACAAATTGAAGGGTAACTTATGACTCCTGATGTGAAATCCTGTCCCCCGGAATTTCACCATTCATTATGTATCTCGTAATTTAAATTCGTATTTTACGTTTACGTTATTTTTATTACTTAATTTTAATTCCGTAAATTTTGGGAATTAAATCGAATAGTTATCGGGTTTGAATTTTCGTAATTAATCTTTAAGATTTGTTGACCTTTCGAGGTCACAAGTAACGTTTTTGAATAGATCTCGAAACCACGAGCACATAGACGGAAGCTGTTTGGGAGTCCGAGTTTTAACGGTATAGTTACGGACATTCGAAGTTGTTACTAAATTATAGATTTTAAATTTATTTTGAAACTCCCACCTTGTAGGAAAGAGACCAATGAGATAAGAGAGTGAGGGACCAATTAGAAATGGGAGAGAAAAGGAGAATGAATCAGGAAGGAAGGAAGGAAGGAAAAAAAAAGAGGACTGGATGCTGCCAGGTGGCAGCAGGAGAGAGAAGAAGATGAAAGTGTTGGAGAGAAAAGGAAGGGAAGAGTGACCAATGGGAAAATAGAGTAAGGAGGGGAAAGGAGAGACCCAAAAATGGGTCATTTTTCACCCGCAAACCACCATTTTGACCCGGCCATATCTTTTTCATCCGACTTCCATTTTGGGTAATCTTGATGTCCATGGAAAGCTCTTAACGAGTCCTTCATCCCTGTAGTGTTAGATTTCCATTTTTCCTTTCCATTTTTCTAGGTCAAAGCCACAAACTGCTGAGGGTTTTCTGGCGAGTTTCTCATTTTACGGTGATTCCGACAACGATTACTGTCGATCATCACTACCAATAGACTCCCCTCAACCCCTGAGCAAGGCCCAAGTATTGGATAAGGCGTCGGAGGCGTCGGAGTTTGTTTTGGGGATGAATCGAGAAACACCCATTTCTAGGGTCTCCGGCGGGTTTGGATGAAATTGAGACACTTCCTGACCAGATTGGACTTGGCCACAAGTATGAAAATTGCTCCCCTCACTGAGATATACTTGCTTGTAAAATTTGGAAATTGTTAAATTTTCCGACGAGTCGGGCAGCTGACCGCCACCGGTGGTGGCGCTTTGGCCAGTGGGCCAACGATACCTTTCTAAGTTCAATTAAATGTCCTGAATTTGTATTTGATATTCGTATGATGTGGTTTGATCGTTTGAACCTAATTTCATTATGATACATTACTTGATCAAAATATGAATCGACGATCTGACCGTCGGATCGTGATGAAATTTTAGTATGTTGTTCTAGAGGTATAATGTGGATTTTAGAAGATTACGGATCCAAAATCCGATGTGCGGATCTTCCGGATCAAATTACGTAGGGATGTGGACCCCACCGTTGATCGGAAGCTGACTTTTGGTCAATATGTATTGAATCATTTAAATTACTAAAATTAGTATTGCTAGAGACTCAATGAGGCTTTGCGGACTTGTCTTGGTGAGCGACTTTAATATATGTGATATGGTTATTATCCTGTTTTCTTATATTAGTATCCTTTGTGGATGACTTGGTTTTATAAATGTGTTTTCTGTTAAAATGTGATTTTATAATTGATCATCGATCTATTTTTATTAAATGTGATTTGATTCATGGATTGGAAGTATTTGTGAAAAGGTGATTTGAAGTGCATATTGAAATGTTTATGAATTGTGTTATAAATATACATTTGAAATGTTGAGAAATGAAAGGGCTAGTAGGGGACCGTTACCCTAGTGTCACGGGGTTAGGTGACACCAAGTCTGCACCATGTAGCGGTGGTACATGGATGGTCCTACTTGGTTAATCTGTGATGGGGGACCGTATTATTTATGGATCGCGCTTGGTTAATCCGCAATCTGCGATCCTTATGGCTATGTATACTTAGGAGTGATCATGCTTAGTTAATCCGCAATGGGTGATCATTGGCTAACAGTTTTGTAGGTGTGACTTTCTTGGTTAATCTGCGATAGGGGGTCACTACCTACTTAGTTATCTTGACCCTGCTTGGTTAATTCGCAATAAGGGGGTCATTAGTGGTCTTGCTTGGTTAATCCGCAATGAGCGATCCTTATGGCCATACATACTTAGAGGTGATCATGCTTGGTTAATCTGCTATGGGGGACCACTTCCTGTTTGGTTACTTATGTAGGCTTTAGCCGAACTGCGTCTCTCTAGCCCTAGTTTTTAATGTACATATGAACGATGGTTTTTGAGAATCTTGGTGGTTTGAATGGGAAAAGCTGTTGGATGTCTGGGTGACTCATTCGGAGTTGTTAAAGACTTGACTATGTTTTCATATTTACGAACTTATATTTAAGGTTTATAAACTATGATCGATGGTCTTTCTTTTTATTGATTATCACATACTTGTATTATTGTCACTGGAAAAAAATGGTAGAAACCATCCCTACTCGGGTCTTGGAAAGCATCTTCCCCGTGTGAAGGTCCTGAATACCATAGGAATTTGGATATAAGGTTAGGGAACAATTGTTATCAGTGGTAAACTTATGAATGGATATAAAACATTATGGATGCATTAGGGCAAAATAGTGTGTTGGGTAATTAAAAGTGGCTTTGGGTGTGTGAATGCAAGAGTTTCCAATATGATAAATGTGCAAACCTGTTCCATCTACTACATCATTCACTTGGTCAGTACCATGGTAAGGAGACGAGTTGGACACCTGGGCTGGATCGTTTGTTATGTGAGCATTGGCACCAGAATCGAAAAGCCAATTCTGGATAGTTGGAGCACTGGCAGATACAAGTGGAACACCAGCAGCATAGGCTTGAAGTTTTGGCATTGGAACACGCCCTTCATAGGACATGTTGAGACGGTTGAAACAGTCGATTGCCAAGTGACCATATCGACTACAAATTTGACATTGAATCCTATTAGTGGGAAAAGGACTCGGAGAATGAGCATTACCAAGGATACCATCAGGTTGGCGAGAGTGAGATCCTTGATGAGGCCCATGATGAGAGCCTGGTGACTTGCATGGTCGAGATGAGGAACCACAACCACCATTGGGACTACCGCGACATCGAAACCCAGAAGAGGATCTGCGTACTTGAAAAACAGCAGGTGGACAACCACCATTGTAAACTACAGTAAAGGTAGTAGGTTCGGTGTCAGCAATGAACACATAATGCATTTTCTGTCAGCGTTCAACGCCAAGAAGAAGTGTTTCCAAAGCACTATAGGTGATGGTCTCGTCACGAGCTTGGGCGGAGGCAACCGTGCTTTCATAAGCAAGGCCAACATTATTAAGGATAATGGCGACGATGTCGGAGTCTGAAACAAAAGCACCTGAGAGAGAGAGAGTATCAGCTAGAAAATTAATTTTATCCAAGAATTCAGAAATGGACAAATCACCTTTGTAAGTATTCACCAACTCACTTCGAAGTTGAAGAAGACGACCGATTGACTGAGAAGCATATCGGTCACGTAGTGTTGTCCAGGCAGAATGGGAGCTAATTTTCCCAATTAAAGCAGCAAGTACGGTCGGATGAACTGAAGAATTGATCCAGGACATGACAGTCCTGTTGTATCCAGGTGTCAAAGTCGGGGTTGACTATATCAATGAGGTTACAATCCAGATCTTTTAGAAACGCTGGAGGACACTGACTGGTTCCATCTACAAATGAAACAAGGTTTCAACTGCGAAGGAGAGGAAACATCTAGGCTTGTCAAAGTGGGTAGTTGGTATGATCAAGTTTGATTGTGAGGAAGTTGGAGACATTTGGTAGGGGAATGGGAGAGGAAGATTAAGAAGCCATGAGAAAAAAAATTTATATCGTTGGACTTTAGCTCTAAGATACCATGAAAGAACTTAAGCAAGGATTGTAAAGACTGATTGCATAAGCTCAACTCAATTAATTATGGGTGAGTTCTATACTTCATTATATAAGCTTTACAGGATTAGGTAGTTACAGTGTATCTATTATCAAGATTACAATGGAATTCAAATTACAAAATACACAAACCGAAAGCTAAGGTACTTGGTGATGATAGATAGAGTCATGTTGAAGGAGGACTCTGGTTCTTCACAATCTGTTGAAGACTTCGTGTGTTATCCAAACTGTGATTTGGAGTAGATGAGCGGGAACCATATAATTCAAACTTTGCTTGATGAGTTGAAGCGGGTTGCTGACCTGGAGGACATGTAGGATTAGTAGGTTTATCAGGCTGCAGTTGCCCTTGTCTCGGCCAGCTCTACTACTGATCATAACGTCGTGCTTGCTGCTGGAGAATTCAGTGTTTTAGCTTCTCTTTTCCCACCTCTAGATTTCTTCAACTCGAACCAATTTGCACTGCCACCCAGTGTCTACAGAAAGGTGTATGACAAGGAGACTTGTGATTGATGCCTCCAAGATTTCTGCTCTCAAGTCTAAAGCTACCAATACCATTCCAAACCCGACGCGCGTTGAAGTAGTGTCAGTGCTCATTTGGAAATGCATAATTCAAGCATCAAGATCAAATACGAGTTTTATAAAGCCATCGATTTTGTGTCCAGCTGTGAACATGAGAAAGAGAGATCGGGGCAGGCCTTGGCTGAAAACATTGTGGGAAACTATGCGTGGACCTTTGCAGCAATGACAGTGCATGGAAAGTGATGAGGTACAACTTGAGAGCTTGGTTGCTAAACTCACGAAAGGGATTGAGGAATACAAAAAAAAGTACGCTAATGAAGTTATCGGTAACGATGTAATTGAAACTATCAAAGAGTACGGTAACTTCCAAGAAATGGATGATATGACACCCATACTTGCAGCAGTTGGTGCAGGTTTTCCTTCTACCAAGCCAATTGCGGATGGGGGAGGCCGTCGTGGGTCAGTGTTCGTGATAGACGATAATTATGACTCCTGATTTATTGTGATTTCTAATTGATTTTTTGTGTAAATAAAATCCCTTAGATTAGCCTTCCTTTTATGTATTTCTTGTATAGAAAGTATACATGTAAATCAAGGCTTTGTAATCCTACATAATGATTGAGAATCAATCCTCAAACCATGGAGGAATTCAGCCACATACCTTTGCTGGCCTCCTCTACGTTTTTTGTTGCAGTGAGGACCTGCTGCCTATTGTTCCTTAAAATCCTAGGTCACTTCGGTTAGAATAAACAGTGCAAAAAAGATCATTGATGCTTTTTTTAATGAAATAAAGAAGGATTATGCGGGGTTAACGCTTCGTCAATGAAAAAAGATTGTACACTCAGCGAGTTCAATTATAGTTTGCACAATTGCCCTTGGCTCTCCAGTATTGCTACGTGCTGACCTCCAATTTTGGCATGAGGATTTGGCTGAGATTTCACCAACATTGAGTCCATTGTTTTCCTCTTCCTCTTCTTCAAATTTGGGGAAAACACACTTCGTTTTTCAATTTTTAAGCATAGAAGATAAATTTGTAATGAATCGCCTTCAAAATCATATGCTTCAATCGTTACAACCACTCTATTTTCTGAAGCAATCTGCATGTTCTATTTAACCCAACTCTCACAAATTAAAAGGATTTTGTGGAGGAAAGATGGTAAGTGAGATGTTGTAGTAATGTATGTACATTTGTCTGAAGAATGTTATGTATATACAACGAAAGGTGCACTACATGAAAACTAAAAGCCAAAAACTATTAGAACTATTTGAATACTTTCAAGATTCTATTGTCATCCTCTCATAACCGTTCTTTGTCTTCCCTTTATGTTTTCTTTACACACAAAGCATGAAAACTAAAACTAACAAGTTATCAGAACGAGCCTTGCATTTATGCAAATGATAGTAGGGTAAGGAGAATCTAACACAGGATTTTGGATGCAAGGGTTAATAGTGTGACATCGTCATGTTTGAAATTCGAATTTACTAAACTATAGCAGTAATACTATTTTAACTTGCGTTCATGTTATGCTTTATGGCTACCTTATTTATGTCCCCAAATCAATGCAAGAGAAACTAGGTACTTTAATATAAGATCTCGAATGCATAGATGGATGTTTTTAACCACTACAACCCTTGCTGAGATATCGAATGCTTAGAGCTTCATCTCAGTCCCTTTCTTCTATGTAGGATTTGATTGTAGCCTCATATTTTTATAACCTAAACAACTCATTCTTTGTCAGTTAGTACTACGACTTAGTAGTTTTTATTTCATTTGTAAATGAAGTCTTAGATTTGAATTTCGTTGATGATGAGTTTGATGCCAATTTATTATTTATTTACTTTAGTATTATCGTTATATAAAAGAAAATAAAAACAAACAAGTCATTCTTTTGGATCAAACACGTGTTCACAAATGAAAGCCCAATATCATCACTTCCAAATTAAATTAAAAACTGCATCACTGTTTCAGTTGAACGGGTGAGTTTGGATCATATTGCAAAAGTTTCAAAAGGCTTCAAACCAACCACATAATCTTTCGTAAAATTAATATATTGTTTCAGTGACACCAATAATAATATTTTTTATTATCATATATTCAAATAATACATTGTGTTGATGTCACCAATTGCAAGACAAATTCACTTAAAAGGAACCCTGTTTCATCTGTATAATCTGGACGCCAATAAACTAACATCACCATCAGAGGCGTATCCCAGAAATAGAGCGCGAAAAAAGCGTCTGAGCACATCACACTGCAGATTTCCTCCCTCTGATCTAATAGTTTCACTAGATCTTGCCGTACACTGCCCCCACTCTCCCCCTGCCCTCTGCTAGTCCAATCAAACATCGAACGGCCTTAAAATGCATGAACAGAACCACATCCTCCGTCGATACCGTCCGTTTCTAAGGCCCACACCATGATCTGTCATGCACTTTCTCTTCACTCATTGCATTTCTGATTTCCCCACCACCAACTTTTCAATTGTTTTTTTTTTAATTTTCGGTAGAAAGATATATTGTATATTAAGAAAATGAGAAATTCGGTTAAATCATATAATGGACAATTTAATTTAATATCGAAATTTTCATCTATGAGATTTAAATCTAAGACCTTTTATTCATAAGTAAAGAGGAATATCCCAAATCGTAGTACTGAGTAGTAACTTTTTAATTGTTGATTAAAAAAAGACTTTAGAAAATAAACACCAAATTTTCAATTTTCTTCGTTTTACATTTTATTTTGGGGAGTAAAGCTCCCCACACACTCTGGCAATTTATTTACTAAATTTTTAGTAAATTAAAGGAAAATTAATAAAAAAAAATAAAATGCAAGCTTCTAGAAGAAGAGGGGATGTGGACGAAATGTCATTTCCTTTTATTTTGAAGAAATTTTTAATTGTGACGGAAACATAAGTGGTATATCACATATTTTAATAGAAATGGTGAAAATTTTTATTTTTTATGTTATTAATTTTTTAGACATATATCCCATTATTTGTATAATGACACATAATACATCACCTCGTGTACTGATCACACTGAAAAATCTCCCTTTATTTTGGCCTCAATTTGCCTTACCAGCAGGGGAGGAAAATGTATTTTGTGGGGCTGCGTGGTCAGCACGCCATTTGGGATTGTGTGAGGTTAGAAGATACAATTATCTAAACTACGTACTAATAAAACATTCATTTTCAACCAAAATTTTATAGAATTACCAGTTTAACTCTCTAATTAAAATTGAACATGAATAAGAAATATGGGCAGAAATGTAATTTCACACAACCAAATTTTGTTTTTTTTTTTTTTTCAAAGTCTCACCTACATGTAATTCTAACATATTTCTAATTAAAAACTAAAAATAAAAAATAAAGCCTCTCCCCATTCCCACATTCTCTATCACTCTCTTCCTCTCTCCTTCTACTTCAAAAACAAAAATAAAAAAATTTCACACACACTTTGTGTGCGCCTATATGCTAGTACAAATTAATTTTAGTTAAAAATGGAAATTTAGAATATGTTCGGTTTTCCTTTTGTGTCTATTGCTTCCTTTTCAAAACTAATGATTATTAAATCATTTTGTTCCATTTATTTTTCCACTCTAGTAACATCGATAATGTCTTCAATTTGGTAATTATTACTTGCCTAATCTATCAAGTATGAGGTTTTATCATAAAAAGTCTCGGTGTTTGTTAGAGTAGAGTAATTCTATTTAAACTCTTATTCTTCTTTCCCTATGGCTGATGTGGGATTCAACATTAACAGATGGCGCTTTACTTATGCATCCTAGTATAATTTGATCCTACCTTCTCTTTTTTCTAGCAACTTATTTAATTCACTAATGTTATCTCTATGCTAAAAATAATGCGGTTAAAAAATGTTCAAAATGGAGAAGGATATCGTGGGGAACACAAAAATGAAAGCTTCATAACTTTATTATGAGTATGACAAAAGGAAACAAAAGTTAAAAGAAAAAAAAAACAATTACTAATTTTTTTTTTTTAGTACATCGATATTTTTATACTAGGATGATGACAAATTTAGCTAAGCCACACAGTAGGCAACCTAATTTAGTATCGAATTCATCATCCACGAGATTTGAACCTAAGACCTCTCATTTCCAAGCGAAGAGAGATACTACCAAATCGTAGTACTAAGTGGCAATCCAAGTTGGTCTATATCAAACAAGTACCTAATATATTGAAAATGTCATATCCTAATAGTCCCAAATAAATTTATGTTAAATTAATTTAGGCTTAATTTGTCTACATCATCAATATGCCTCCACCTTTCAGGCCATCACCTCCAAACCCAGCATAATCACAAACTCCACCATACAACTCAAGCTGCCAAGGAAAAAGGTAATGGAGGTTGTTGAAATGGGATTGCCATGATATAGCCACCATCTTCACTTCCCACAAATAAGAACTGGAAGTTTTACTAGCAAAAAATCAACGAATGAGGAAATCATATAAATAGAAACAAGCTCCTAGAAATCCTATCTTAATTCTTAACCCTCTTTTTTGTTAGGACATTTTTCGATCTTCATTTTTTTTCCAATTAATTCGTAAATTTGTTTATTTATTTTTATTTTTTCATCTTTATGTCTTTTTTGAAGTTATTTTTATCATTGTTTTAGTGTCCAAGTAAGCAAATAAATAGGATCTATCAATGCCACATGTGCATTTATGGAAATTAATTGAAATTAAAACTTAACAGATGTGACATTTTTAATAAATTTTTACTTGTTTGAAGTATTTAAAAAAAAAATAAAACTAATATAAAATAACAATAAAAGGTTGAAGAGTTTTAAGTACTTAATTTAATTATTTTTGTACCTAAGTTAATTGATCCCTTTGCTTCCTTCTTCCTACTTTTTCTCAAAGTCTGCAGACTCCATCTGAAAGAATTTGCAGATTTTCTACATTTTGGGTGCTTCCAGCCTTCCGCACATTGAAAAATAAAAATTACCCATGGGCTCGATGGGCTAGTCAGTTAAAGGCAAAAGCTAACCTATTTTCTTTGGATAAGGATTGTTTGTCCTCCCACTTTTGGTGCCCTTATGTGTCTTTTTGTTTTGTATGATCACGGTTAAATCACGTTAATATTTTATATTTTTTTTTGTATAAAGATAATAAAACAAAAATAAATAATCATATAAATTATTGATGTGACTTCATAGTGACCACACAAACAAAATAAAAGAGCCAGAAATGAGAGGGAAACAATCCTCGTCCATTTTATTTACCATAAGTTACTGCAAAGTAAGATCAATGCAACTCTGCAAATGCAGATGAGACTGGTAAAAAGCAAAAGAATTAGATCTTATGATCAAACTTTGAACATCTTCCACAGTGGAAAACACCAGATCCAAGAAACTAAAAAAATAAAACAAAATCTGTTCTTTCTTCTGATTTACATAAAATTATTCAGTAATTAACACAATTTTAACAAATTAAAAACAAAAATGGCTTCTTTGATTTTTGCAGCCTAAATTCAATTCAATGTGTGAAAAAAAAACCCCACAAAAAATCTAGCAATTAAGAACCAAAAATAACAAAAATTTAATCTCATACCATTAAATACAATCCTATACAACAAGATGCAATCCACAAGCTCCGGAACCCATTGATTGCAGAAGTAGCAGCAATCGATCTGATCCCTTCGCGAAAACCCGGCGGCGAAGAGAGGTGCGACGGAGGCTCATTCAGGCTCTCCGGCGACAAGGCAATGTAGGGGGGCGGAGCCCCGTCTAAGGGAGGCCCGGGTTGCGTTGCGAAAATCGGGTTTCTACCGAAGATCTCTTTGGGCAGCAAAACCTCCGAAACCCCGAAAATTGACACGGGCTTTTGGTCGAACACCGTCTGGGTGACCACGGCCTGGACGATCCCAGTGCTGATGGCCATCGAGCCGTTGATTCTGCTGATGTTGAGAGTGTACGAGGTGGCTCCGCCGTCGTCCGTGGCCAATGTGGGCTGGACCGGGTTCACAATCGACTCGAGCGAACCGAGCGGGTAGTAGGAGGGTATGACGTGGAATTTGAGAACTACCGCTTTTCTGTCGGCTGGGAGGGACTGGAGGCGGACAGTGGATGGGAGATTGGAGAACGCGGTGTCGGTGGGGACGAAGAGGGTGATTCCGGCGCCGCCCTCGGCGGCCTCGAACTCCTCGACGACGCCGGATGCCGCGAGCATGGAGGCTGCGACGTTGAAATTGTGGCCGTCGATGAGGACTTTGGTGATGTTCATGCCAAGGGGCGGGCGGGCATCAGAGGCCATGAGGTCGAATCCGTAGGGGAGTAAAAGGGAATTAACGGAAAAGATGGAGACATTGTACGGGAGGTTTGTGACGAGGGACAAAACGGTGGCATTTGAGGGGGAGAAGGGGGCAGGGGAGCGGATCGAGACGACGCCGGTGTAGGGGTTGCGGGTGAGGTTGACGGAGCCGAAGTTGTTGGTGGCGCGGCCCGTGGTTTGGAAGAGGGTGGTGACGAGCTTGCCGGAGGGAGGGAGGCGGAGGATGTCAGCGGGGGAGAGGTACTCGAGAAGGACGTGGTAGCGGAGGACGTCGGCGCGTGAGGAAGGGGATAGGCGGCGCGTGAGGTCAGAGGTGGAGGAGAGGAAGGAGTTGGGGATGGCGAGGAGGGTGAGGGAGGAGCGGGGGAGGAGGTCGGAGGAGATGGAGGAGGAGAGGAGGGAGGTGAAGGAGGAGAGGTCGGGGAAGGGGGAGAGGAGGGTGGAGATGTTGAGGGCGTGGATGGAGGAGGACGAGGAGAGGAGGAGGAGGAAATAGAGGAGGGATGCAGGGGTAAAATGGGAAGTGGGAAATGTATTGGCCATGGTGGCTTGGATTGGGTAGGGGTGGGGGTGGTTGTTTAACTCTCTCTCGCACTGCAGAGAGAGTGTTTTGGGTTTTTGGTGGGTGCTGGCTTTAAGTGCAAGAGAGAGTGAGAGAGTGAGTGAGAGATGACGCGTGTGAAAGTACCACAAATTTCATTCTTTTTTTCACATAGTTTATTTGGTTTTGGTGTCTGAAAGTGGTGGTTGATTTGTTTGACCAGTCGCAGGATATGGTTGAGTGGGGGATACTCGCGGTGGAGAGATTTGCTAGCTGGCAAAGGAAAGTGCAAGTAAAGCGGAGGAAACTGGGAGGTTCGGAAACTTGGGAACTCAAGTTAACTGTTTTGGGCGGTGAGAGAGTGGTGAGTTCAGCTTCTTCACTTAAGTTCATAACTAATGCAATCCGATTACTGACTAATTTCTTGTAATTTTCAAATAATCTTCTGCTTTTGGATTAGGAGTGTCGGGAAGAGGAGAAAAGTTGTCTATCTATATCATTCGTAAGATATTTCTTACAAAAATATAAATGTAGTTCATATATTTCGATTTTATCAAATGTCAAGTTGATCATGTTGGACGTTTATTAACATCATCCAAAGATCATAACAATTAAGCACTTAAACTACGTTTGAATGACTTGTGTATATTGCAGAAAACCCTAAATGGAGAAACTATTATGGGACTTATTTGCAGCGGAAGACATCACGATTATGTCGAGTATTTGATCTTCTCTTCTTTGAAATCCTTTTGTGTTCCTTACTTTCAATAGGATTATCAATCATAAGAGAACGAACGTGATTTGAGAAGAGGGATCAAGCCACTTATACATGCAACTACTCCTCCTATCATGGAGACAGTTGTCGTCAAATTCTTTAAAGAGTTTGTAACCAACTCCAATTCGAAAAGACTAATTACATTAATTCCCTTTATTAAACCAATATTTATTTAATGTGTACCTTGTCTAAATATATCACAATCCCTTACTTACTTGTTGTCCGACATACCAAAATAAATAGTTTGATTAGCTCATATATGGAAAAACTCTTACAGATTTCACTTGGATTTAGAGCATCCATATACTACAGGAGAGATATTTTATTATCACCTATGCTTTATGTTGCAAACGTTTATTGGATGGGTATTTCACTTTTTGAAAATGTAACAAATGTTATCCAACAAATGACATGACATCGACGAAAGGAATAGACCTTCTACACGTGGCAATCATCTATTAATAGCTGGCACCACAAAAGCCTTGTCTTAACTGGAAGAGGAAATCACTCTCCTCTGTTTTTGAAGAGATATTTGATATGAAACCATTTGATTGAGATGGGTGTTCTGCATTTCACAACAAAGCTGCTATCGAAAATCAAATGGGTGGTGTCATCTATATACCCGCTTTTATCTCTCCATATTTTTTTTAAGTTCTAATCGTCAGATTAAATGAATTAAAAAAAATTAATAAACAAAAAGTAATTAAGATGTGTGAAAAATAAAAATAATGTGTGAATAACATTATCTGGATCATATTCGTTAATGTATTGTTTGTTTAAGAAAAAGAATGAAGAAAAAGGCGCACACACGACGCATGCAATTATTGGGACGCTAACTCTTAAGCATAATGTTGGGAAAAATAAGGTGTTCAAATTCCAAATGAAATCGCAAGTTGATTTGTTTGGTTATATTTTTGTATGTCGCACTTCTACTTATGTTTCATTTTTTATATTCAAAGTTAAAGTGTATGTTTGAAGTAAAGCACCTAGACTATATATAAACTATTGACAAAAAAAAAAAAGAACTACATATAAATTGCTGAAAAAATAATTTGGTTTCATAAGCACTTTCAGTTTTTCTTTCAAATGCTTTATTTTAAAATTTTGAAAGTGTTCGTATCGCTTCTAATTGTACTTCTAAACATATTTGTAATATCATATTGATTTGTATCTTTTAATTTTCCACTATTACAGTCATCTCTTTCTTAAATTAGTTACTTAATTTGTGAGGATTTGGGTCTGGTGTTTAGTGTCTTTTGCATTATAAGGATATAGTCTTTAACTACACAAATTTGTGAGGGCCAAGTGTCAAATGTGGATTTATTTGAGAAGATCTCGAGTTTTTCTATTTAAATACCATTATCCATCTAAATTTTCTTCATTACGCATAATTTATTTTTTATTTTTTATTTGTGATTGTGTAATTAAAAGACAAAGAGGACATTGCTTGAAAATTACGATAATATTCCTCTCTACACCCTACAAACCCCTATCTTTTATCTTTCTCCTTCGTAAATCTCCAACTAAGAACTCATCGTATCTCAAAAACACATTCGAATAAGAAAACGTGCAACATCGAAAAACTCAAAATGTATGACAAAACATAAAGGGAAAAAACAAGTCTAAAAATGTTGTTACAAAGATCAAACAGAAAATGAAACAATCTAACGATCTAAGATTTAACGGAGACATGAGATAACATTTGAAACTTGTAAAATTTAAAAATAGAATTAAGGGACTAAAGTGAGGATGGGGTATATATTTAAGAATCATTGCTGCAATTAAAATTGTTTAATTATAAATTTCAAATTTATAATTTACAGTAGGAAAACTTGTAAATTGTAAAATCGATATAGAAAAAGATTCAAAATCATTTTTCTTCTTTTTATTAATTTGAATGCAAAGAAAGAAATATTGATTGAAAAGGGGGACAATGTGCTTTTTTTTTAAATTTTTTATACATCAATCATTTGTTCTCGGAGTTAGAGCAACAGGAGAAGCGGGGGACTTGACCCAATATCTGCACGATTCAGGAGGAAGAAATTAAAATCAGAATTAAAGAGGGACAAAAGAGGCTGCTGGCGTACCTGCTTACCCAATCAATCAATTCGAATTTTTGAAATTTGATCTAACAGTTATAAATAGAGACCTATTTAAAAATTATAATAACTTTAACCATTAGATTAAATTTCAAGAGTCTGAATTAGGTGATTGTGTGGATTTAGTAGAAGGGATCCGGAGAGAATCCCTTTCTTATTTTTTGTTGCTTCATGCATAAAGTATTTAGATTTTTTACGTAAAATAGTCCCCAAACTTGGTATAACTCCTCATTTTTGTCTTTAAAATTTAAAATCGATAGAAGTGACCAATGAATTTGTCTATCATCAATCATTTTAGTACTTCTATGAAAAAGCTTCATTAAATAAAGATAAAATAACAAAAATACTCACAATTTTTGCCAAATCACTTTTCTCCATTGTTTATTAAATTTAGTTAAGTTTGTTATTTTGGTCTTTATTTAACAGAATTTTCATCGAATGACAAAAATGATTGGTGGTGGATAAACTCAATGACAATTTTTATCGATTTCAAATTTCAGGAATTAAAATGAAGAGTTATGTCAATCTCATGACTCATTTTAACTAAAAAACCAAAATAAAAATAAAAGAAAGCAAAAGCTTGCATATGATATGATGAATCTTACAGCTGCTAATAAGGTTGCCAAGTGATGCCAAATTTCCCCCAACATGGCCTGATTTTTTTAGAGCTTAAAAGTGGCCACATTAAAAGCTTTAGAGGAGAAAACTCAGCGTAAAAAATCATGAAAGAAATAAAAAGAGTACGACCCCCTCCTTATCTGTCTTACTTACGGATTAAGCTCCTCCAAGCTATGCCTCTCAAATCTCAATCACTAAAGGAAAACAAAACTCTCATCGGTTGAAAATTCCAAACCAACTTTGACAGCAAACAACTCCGTCGTAAGCATACAACTCGTCAAATCCCAGATGGTGATTGTTTGATTATACTCTATAGATGGTTGAAGTTAAGGTAAGGCTAGAGACGTGGTTTAAGAGCATCTTTAATGTGGATCTTAAATGGAGTTTCTTCAACCATATAGTCCTTAAATATAAGGACAAAAAGCATCTAATGGGTCGAAATAGAAGTCCTCCAATTATCTTAACATATAGGGACTCGCTGGATATCTCAGAGTAATCATTAAATGTAAGGATTGTATATAGAGACTTAAAGGGTGGACCTACTGTTGATTTTGAGTGAGAAACAACCCAATCCAAGTGAGAATGCCTTCTTTTTATGGGAATGTTGTACAACAGCTTATCTTTTTGATTTTTCTCTTCCAATAGTAGAGATAGCTTTTTGTTTTTAACAACGGCCATAATACTCCAACAACATGAACAATGATTTTGTTGTTGATATTTTAGTCTCTATATTTAAGGATTATACTATAAGGACCTCCCGATGCAGATAATATTTTTTTAGGGACCTGACTATTCTCTTTAAGTCCCTAAATGAGTTTTCAAAATTAGCGGTGGAAGTCCCTAAATAGGGTTTTTCAATAAAAATGCTCTAAGGTCTGCCAATTTCTTAATCTCGTTCCACTTTTTTTTTGTTTTTTTGTTTTTTCCTTTTTCTGGGCAAAGCCAATTTCCAGCATTTTTTTTAATTATTTAGGAAAAAATATGAAACCAAAATTAATCCTAACCGAACTATACTAAAGAAAATCAAACCAAATTAAACTGAGTAATAATTTTGGTTTAATTTTCGGTCTTAAAAAAAACGGAATCAAACCCTGCCTGCCCAAGTGAAAAACTAAACGTTGAAAAATGAATCAAATTATAAAATTAGGACCGGCCTGTAAATTCTAAAGCCACTGAACCGCTAGAGCAGAATTGGGCCAAGCCCCTATAAGTTTTTCTTTCTTTTTTTTCTTTGGTTGACACAGTTCAAAGTTGACACCTTAATTAGACTATCTAATTAATTATTCTTAGACTACTTAATTAAATTGTTGATTTCTAGGATTCACACGTGTTATTGAAGTGATCAGACGAATATTCAGCCACGGAGTTGAAGTCAAGGGCAAGATCCACATCCATAATTCTGTTGACCTAATTCAGTTCTAACCCCACGGAGATAATTTCATGCATCGATGATTGAATCAAGTCAACTTTCAGAATTTCTAGAAAACCAAATAGCAAGTGCAAATGATACACGAATACGTACGCTGCTGTGATTTTTGTTTGAAAATATTTGGGTGGTTGAATATAAAGAGTTCTTTACTACAGATAAATCAGTTTGACAGATTGTTTTTTGTTGTATTTTTTCTCGTTGGCCTATTTTATTGACGTTAGTCCGATGGTAGCTCCTTCCTTTCTCTGAGGAGGTCTCACTCGCTTAGAATTAGTTGCGTGGTAAAATTTGCTACTAAAAAATGGCTTATAAGATAAGGGTGATTAAAGCTATCTTAAAGCATTCCAAGATTACGTTATTTTTTCGGTATTGAGTCGTAACACAAGTAGTGCTTTATTTTCTTTTGATAATTTCATAAAATTATATAGTCACATTTTTAAAGCGCAAATAACAAATTTCATTCAAAATATTTGCACACACATAATTAAAAACGTTTTTTTATATGAAAGATCCTTTTGACTGGCAGCTACCAATCCCTTTCCAGCCTACCGGATGCATAGAATCTTGAAATATCAAGGGCAACTTGGGTTACTAGGACCTACAACGACTTTGAACGAGCCAAAAATTGCAAGTGTCATACAAAAATTACTTTAATTATTCATTGAACCAAGTGAAAAACTTTACTCATGGAGGCTTTGAACTTTCAATGTATCTATGTCTCCCCTTTCTTCTTTTTAAGGCAGAGTTAAAGATGTGTTTTGATGTTGTTTGGCCTTTGATATCATTGCCAATCCTTTTTGTCTTTGGTTTGCAAACACTAGGAAT
Organism: Pyrus x bretschneideri; assembly: GCF_019419815.1. NCBI lineage: Eukaryota > Viridiplantae > Streptophyta > Magnoliopsida > Rosales > Rosaceae > Pyrus > Pyrus x bretschneideri. The sequence goes on along the minus strand of NW_025999712.1, from coordinate 3,932,759 downwards.
GTTTTTCCATCATACAATTAGAGTTTACCGCAAAATAAATGCCTAAAAGAGAGTTTGATACGTGAATAACATGATTTTATATCATACTAGAATTTAAACTTCGAACGCAAAACCAATTGGTGAAGTGTGGTGAAACTTAAGATTTCGTGAGCACTTTATGCAAGACTTCCATCTCTAATGTGAGATACTCTCAACAGTCTCAACTGTTGAAATGTAAGCATGTTGATCAATACAATTGTCTCAAATTGAGTATTCTCTCAAGTCTAATGATAACGTAATTGAATATCATTTGTCTATGCCGTTATTTCTTTTGAACAACATTTCAACCAACATCAACTGCAAGACATCAGTACACCTAATCACACATCACCTAAACTCTCTAATTGATCCAATAAATCAGTAATAAAAAATACCTAAATAAATTTGTATACCATATAGTTGATGAATCATACAGAGTTGTTCAAATTGGTTAGAACAATGCACGCTTCTTCTACATCAAAGTTCTAATCTCGGTATTATTCAAATAAAAAAAAAAAAAAAAAAAAAAATATATATATATATATATATATATATATATATATGGTTGATAATTTAGACTAAAGAGAGAGGACCATGGTTCTGAGATTCTTGGCGGGTAATAACAGCTTAGGTTACCTATTCCTCCTTCTCTTTCCGGAGTCGTCTCTTTACTGGAAGACTAACCACCTTCTTCTACTCTTGTTTTTCTTAACGTATACGCCACACACAAACCAACATATATTCCAAGCTTATTCCAAGCCCACCATAGATTTGCAAACTGTTCCAAGCTTCTCCCAAGGTTCGCACATCTGCTTCTGTTACTTTTAAGGTTCGTGTGCTTAATTCCCAAATTAAATACTAAGCGTTGTTTTAGTTTGCTTAATTTCCATCTTAAATACTAAGCGTTGTTTAGTTCAAACATTAATTAGTTGAAGTTGTTTTTCTTTTCTTTTTTTCGGCTTTCGGTTCAAGTTTTTTGGACCTCAAAAGTACATCAATTGATCAACTTTGATAAAGTTGCAAGCTTTTTTGTTTTGCCGCATGGAAAATGGAACTGGGTGTTTGCTCCCGCCTTTGAATTTTGAATAGAGGCTCTGAGATTATCTGAATAGCTGTATGAACACATGCCTTCCATGTTGTTTAGATTCCGTTTGATATCGGTTCTCTCTGAATTTTCATCTGAAGTTTACGTTCTTGAAGATCAAACACTTAAAAAACCCCAGTTTGAAAACCGTTTCGTTTTTAGTTTTTAGTCTTTTTTTTGTTGTTTATGCTTTGGAGAAAAATGAAGCTAAAATATAAAATCGAAATGGTTATCAAACCGGCCTTTAGATGTATACGTGGCTTACATGGTGGTTTTTTCTTCTATGTTTTTTTAGGTTTTACAAGGGAGTGGTCCAAATAGTTGAGAATCTTGAGATTAATACTCAACTCGGTATCGAATTTCTGAGGATTATTTGCTTCCCCTTGAGCTGAAAAATGGGAAAGCAGTTGGAACGCCTGGACTCGAGTGTTGGGGGCAACCGTCCAGGCTGCATGTGGAGCCTAATGAACATCCTTGATTACCATCATTGGAGTAATGTCAAGAAGATTCTTCCCCACAGAAAGCGGGCGGGGGGAAAGCGAGTCAGACGTAAGATATCTCAGTTCACCCTATCACATAGTCTCCTATGTTCATGTGTGATGCTTTTTTTTCTAGTGACAAATTAAACAAGAACTCATGTGGATTATGTAGTGCAATTTCTAGATTTGGTTGTTTTGGTGCTATATAAGCATACTATTTTGCTCAAAACAAGCAACTTTCAATTTGTGCAGTGAGGATTTCACTTTGCAAATCGTTCTCTTTCCGCACACAAGGTTGTTTATGTTCGAATTTCAATGATTGACTTAAACGAGCTAAGTGCGACAAATCTCTTTCTTGCAGGCAATTATGGAAGTCGTAAAGCAACTTCGGAGAACCGTGAAATTGGTAAAAGGCCAGAGTTGGTAGTTGCGGAAGCTGAATCTTTGTTGGTAAGTTCATGTCATTCTTTGATTAAATACCGAATTCAGAAGCGCACGACAGAACACAGAAGTACTACTCTTGCATGCAATGAAGCATAAGCTGACTGTATCTTAATGTAATTGTACTAGGTCAAACAGCATAGTACAGAAACTAGCACAGCTAAGAAAAGGTCTTGTAAATCTCGCAAGAAAGCATCAAGTTCAAAAGACAAACCAAGGGAAGACAGCCCCAAAAGATGGATTTTAAGCTTCCCTGTACAGTCATGGTTGCGAAGGACTAGTGTTGTACATGATGCAGAGCCTTCGGAAAATTGTTTGGATACAACAAGAAACGGCAGTATCACTAGTCCTAGAGGATTGCAGGATTCATCGCACTTGAAGATGTCGAAGAATACAATGAAACGGGAACTTCCTCTCAAGGACGTTTCCAGTGACACAGTTATTGATCATGTTGACATTTTGGAGTTATTCAAAGTAAACAAGGAATTTTTCTTTAAAATTCTACAAGATCCAGAAGTTAGTACAAACCAGTTTCCAGGCCTGAAAAATTCCAAGAACAAAGTCAGATTAACAAAATCAAGGTCATTCCCCTTCACTGATTCCTCTCGAGCGAGAAATAGGAGGCCTAGCACACTCAAACACAAGCAGAATGAAGTTTGGTCCTTCGCAAAAGGAGAAAAATTGCTTGCTACTACTCAGACACTGAAGTCAATGACATCCGAAAGTCAGGAAGACTATTCTATGAAGTCCAAGCATTACATGGAGGGTAATAACAGCGTAGGCAGTACCATGCAACAAGAAACAAGCTTTTCTTCTTTGGGATTGCCTGAGGAATTTAGTCACCAAGGATGGAATCAATTGGTCATAAATCGTTTCAGACATATAACGCAGAAGCTAATGCATGCGCTCCAAGAGAGCAAGAAGGAAAATTCTGGCAATGCCATCGAGTCTCTTTTCTGGAAAGACCCTTCTGGACGTGATGGCAAAGAAGTGCTTGAAACGCTGGAGTTAACTACGACACAAGAGGGAATCAAGGTTCATGGTTTAGATGATAATCTTGGGCGGCAAAGACGTCAACGTGTAAGAAGAACCTCCTCTCTAGATGAGTCGCTTAGTAGATATACTCAGTTGTATGAGAGCAGCTACAGCAGTGATCAGAGAAACTTGCATCACTCGAAGAGCTTAAAGTTGAAAAGTGAAGAAAAAGTTCCTTCAACTGGGAATGCTCAGAAAACCACCAGAAGGAATCTATCACTGACTGATCTTGACTCTTTTTCTTCCATCTTAAACGGGGCATTGGTTAAAGATGCTTTTCGTTTAGGGATACCGGTTACAAAAGCTGCGGAACAAATTACCGATAAGTCTGAACAACGCGATGCTATTTTAGAAAGTGACGACAGTGCAAATATTGCTGACATAAAGGACAGTGATGAGCATGCAGTCGTGCCATTAGTAGGAGAGAGCACAACTCACCAGGAGCAAGAGATGGTTATTGCGATGAGTCGTGAAAGCGAGCAAGCACAGCCGATGGAAAGTTCTAATCTTGATCCCCCAGACTATATAACCAGCAATGCAATGTTGTCAATCTCTGAAGGTAAATCACAATACCCTTGTAATTGCACATGTATGAGTACAAGTCTTAAAATATTTGCTTAAGTTTCAATTATATCGAATATTGCATGTTTTACGATGTTAAACAGAATTTATCTCTGAATGATCAAGTGCTAATGCATTTTTTTGGTGCTATGTATGATTTGATTCAATTGTTGTTACAATATGTATCAGGTTCAGAGTTAAATCCCGGAAGTCCCCATGCGAATGAGCTGAATTCTTCTCTTGACCTACAAGGCAGGCACATCATAGATTCGTTATCGGAATCCTCTATAAGCACTGAAATTGAACATAAGAGTTCAATCACTCACTCCTCGCGCTTTGTAGTGGACAAAGTGGATGATCCTGATTCCGAATTCAGTTACGTGAGATATGTTCTTGAGCTCTCAGGCTTCATTGGTCAAGAGCACCTCGGAGCATGGTACTCACTAGACCAGCCTCTGGATCCCACGATGTTCATGGAATTGGAGGATTGCTTTCAGCATGAACCCGAATCCTACGAAGACCAGCTTACATCCGGCAATTGTGATCACCGTCTTCTATTTGATTTAGTTAATGAGACCCTCCTTGCGGTCTATGAGAGGTCATACACCTACTTCCCAAGGGCCTTGTACTTCAGTGGCAACATCCGTCCAATGCCCAAGGGGCAACGTCTTCTTGATGATGTCTGGACAAGAGTTAGCTCGTACCTGAGCTTGAGGCCGGAGATGGATCAATCACTGGATGATGTTGTGGCTCGAGATTTGGCAAAGGGCGATCGTTGGATGAACCTTCAATGGGAAACTGAGTGTGTGGCACTTGAACTTGAGGAATTGATCTTTGATGGACTATTAGATGAAGTTATTTGTGCTTAATATTGTTGAAGCCAAATCACAAGCTGCTAGCTAGCCTTGTACATAAATTTTTGTATGTATTTAATTTCAGTAATTGTAAAAGATTTATGTGTAAAAATTTGTAGCTATCATAAGAACTTCTGACAAAATGGAGTATGATAGCTTGCTCTATATTTATTATACGGATCACGTTACATTTATTGATTACATTGCTGACAACTTCTCTAATGCAGGCGAGTCTCACAAAAAAAAAAAAAAAAAAAAACTATAAAGGTTAAATCTCGACAATTGAAGTTACAAAATATTAGCAAAACTTTGCTCGAACTACACAGTCTAAAATCCTAATTTGACCAAATTCTAAATACTAAGAGAATTATCATTAGCACTCAAGAAAATTCATTATGCTCCTTCCTCCTTAATTTATTTTTTTCTAGTTTCGCCTTAATTTATTTCAATAAAACTAAATGACTGCAAAATGGCCCTTTTAGAGTGTCAACCCTGTACGAAAACTAAAAAGCTTTGCTTATCTGTCCTAAAGGACAAAAGATAACGGTTGATATTAAATTTGAATCGTTTACTTGTGAAAAAACATGTGCAGGATAGAAGCTTTGCTTACTTGCTCTAAAGGAAAAAAGATAACTGTTGATATTTACTAAATCTCAACTGTTTACTCGTGAAAAAACTTGTTCGGGAGAAATTTCCTTAAAACTAAAATCTAAAACGTATGTTCACAATGAATAACGTTGGATATATATTTAGTTGGCTAAATCATAGGCCCATCAATCATAATCCCAGCCCACAAAACCACACCATTTGCAGGCTCTGCTTCTTGCTCTTGTGCAGCTGTGCTGTCCCTCATTTCCGCAACCTTCTTAATTTCCTCTCCTTCTCGTTTGCAAGTCCTTCGATTTCAAACCTTCATCTCAGCTCACTTTCTCTCTCCGGAAAGTCGCAAGTTACAAAGCATCAAACCTCCTCCAATCCCTAATCCAACAGCGACGCAGAACCATGTGAGTAATTCTCCCTGATTCTTCTCCTCTCTAATTCCATTGGTAGTGTTTGATGATTGGTTTCTATATCCAATAAGCACATTTTTGTGGGTTCAGTGTTTTTGCTAACATTTATTTGATTCTGTTTCTTTTGGGTTTTCAGATTATTTTCCTTAAACCCTAGTGCGCATGGGGTTTAAGAATTGTGGGTTAAACTTAAATCCTGTTAATTTGGTTGCAATATGTAAATTGTTCATCTTTATTCAAATTTCTGTACATACCGGTAATTTATAGGACATTTTTCTCCGTAGTGTTTCATTTCTTGCATCTCTATTACTATACAGCTTTTTGCTGCTTGTAGTTTTAAGCAGTAAGAATTTGTGGATCGCATAGATGCATAAAGGGTGGCCTTTCGTCAGCTATTCGGATTAAAACACGTGACAAGTTTGAAGTTTGGTGAGGATTCTGGTGAATGCAATTGCAGTAATGCATATAAGTATTTCAATTCGGGAATCAAGGCTAGTGCATTAACCAAGATTGTTTGTTGGAACGCTATCGGATTAAAGGATTTGATTAATTGTGTGTAATCCGAGTGCTCACACGCATCAGTTGCACCTATGTAATTTGAATATAAAAGATAAGAAGAAAAGGAGTGAGGTCGAGGTGGTACATTTTTAGACAAATTTCCTGTGATAGATGTGTTAATGTTCGTTTGTCTGTTTGAAGACCCATTTGAATGAATTGAATGCAATGAAAGAATATAAAGGGATCATCTTTCTCACTGTTACCATCGTATGCCGTTTTCTTTTTCTAGGTCTCTAGCGTCACATGTTGGCAAGGTGATAGGTGGTTTGCGATAGGTTTACATTAAGGCATAAGAAGAGTTTTGAGGGATAAGAATACGAAGACAGATGTGGGGGCACCTTCCAAAATCGCTTCAGCACATAAAGACTTTGAGACATTCTTCCAAGTCTCCATGGATATCTTTGTTTTCGTGTTCATACTCAGATGCTCCCCACAAAAGATCAAAGCTTGCTCCTCTGCAGGTTGCTAGTTATCCACTTCTGTTTTTCATCAGTCCTTATGCTTGCCCTTTTTTATTTATTGATAGTTCTTTTCTAAACCAATGTATCTTCGAATATTTGGGATTGTTCATTCTTTCTTTGTAGGAAAGGAGAATGGTAGACAGGTTTAGGCTTTATGCTAAAGGGGGTGGTGGTGGCAGTGGTTGCACCAGCACTCGCCGCAGTCGACATGATCGCCGCGGCAGACCTGATGGTAGGTTTTCTATTGTAGTTCAATGTCTATATTCATCTTTTGACTGAGCAGCATGTTATATATTTAATTCAATTCAATCTACATCAACAATTTAAAGATTTTTCTTTTTGGAAATTATGAGAACTTCTGTTGTGGCATTTCTGCAATTTCCTTCTAACCTTGGAGCTAATGTAGGTGGGAATGGTGGAAGAGGTGGTGATGTTATTTTGGAATGTTCTCCAACTTGTTGGGACTTCAGCGGTTTGCAACCTCACCTTGTATGTAACTCTTATCTTTCTTCTTTCTCAACATGTACCATTGTTGATAAAATTGCATTGAAGTAATGTTGTTCTGCAGATTGCACAGAGAGGGGGACATGGATCCTCAAAGAACAAAATTGGCACCAGAGGAGCAGATAAGGTATAGTTGTGTTTAGCAATTGTCGTTACCTGCATGATTGTATCCTGTAGTTTTTCGTATGCTAGGTACTCAAATTAGAAAGCTGAGATTTACTGTCAAAATCTTTTACTTTCGTAGGTTGCCCAAGTGCCCATTGGTACCGTGATTCATCTTTTGCAGGGTGAAACTCCTTGTGTTGCTGAAAGACAAATTCCTAAAGATTTGGATCCATGGGAAATTCCAGGTACTCCTATTGGTGATGTAACTGAATCCGATCAGCACTCTACGCTTACCGGCCTAACTACGGCAGAGGATAGTGATAGCTCATCCTCTCAACCTGACAGAACTGTTGAGGAATCAGCTGATATGAAGGGAACTACGCAAATGGGATCAACTGATTCTCAAGCGTCATCTTCTTCTGAGAGTTGCTCAGAAGATGAGACAGAGAAAAAAGATCAAATTCAGTACAATGTTGCTGAATTAACTGTACAAGGTCAACGAGTAATTATTGCTTGTGGAGGGGAAGGTGGTATGGGCAATGTGTCCTCTGTGAAAGTATTTGATGATGAGGAGTCGTCCCTTCGTGTGGGTTTGCCTGGTTCTGAAGCTGTTCTTATACTAGAGCTGAAGAGCATTGCTGATGTGAGCCTAGTCGGAATGCCAAATGCTGGTAAAAGCACTCTGTTAGGGGCTATATCGAGGGCAAAACCTGCAGTGGGACATTATGCCTTCACAACTCTTAGACCCAATTTGGGGAATCTAAACTTTGAGGACTTCTCGCTCACAGTTGCTGATGTTCCTGGACTCATAAAGGGCGCCCATGAGAATCGTGGACTTGGACATGCATTCCTGCGACACATAGAACGCACAAAAGTTCTAGCTTATGTGGTAGACTTGGCTTCTGGATTGGATGGTAGAATTGGAACGCCACCTTGGGAACAACTTCGGGATTTAGTTTTAGAGCTCGAGCATCATCTAGAGGGTTTATCTAATCGACCGTCCTTGATAGTGGCAAATAAAATAGATGAGGACGGTGCTGAAGAAGTGTACGAAGAATTGAAAAGACGGGTGCAAGATGTTTCTATATTCCCCGTCTGTGCTGTTCTGGAGGAAGGAGTGCCAGAGGTAAAACTGGCTCTTAAGAAGCTTGTGAATGGTGAAACATCAGACAGACTCGTTTTAGATAAAATTACGGTTGATTAAAAGGTTAGTGATACTTCTTCAACAAAAAATGATTTGTTGGATGTCGAGTTTCAGTATTAGATTTACTTTGTTTTGCAGTATCCATAATAAGTTTTGCACACTAGAATCATACTCCGTTTAGAAGAACTTCTGCAGGACAATCATTTCGTGTCTGGTTTGTTCAGTATACATATCTATGTATATATTGCAACCGAAAACAAAATTTCAAATATTAACGGTTGATTTTTCTTCGGTGGTCTGAACTCAGACGCGTTATGTTAGGGTTTAGGGTTTACAGGTTAGTGGTGGTCAGACTCATCCCCTGATTTTCATTTTCCCTTTTTTTCTCAGATAGAATTCAGTATGTTTGAGTTGATCACATGATGTAACTTCTATAGTGGTATCAAACTCAGGCTGACACATTATGCAGAGCTTGAAAACCATTGAAAAGCAATCAACTTTGAAAGAGGTGGCTATTTGAATTCTATCAGTCCTTGGGCCTGGCTTCCTCCACACACAAAATAGCAAATAGGTCATGACACGAAATGCAGGAGAAATTCTTTGGTGCGTCGGTCACACCTCAATCTTGTTACTAATTTATGTATTACAGTATGGATGAATGACGTGATTGATATATCATCAACCTAGGATGTAGTATTAACAAATAACTTGAGTAGATTGGTAATACCACGTCACGCGGGAAGACTTCTCCAAATCTAGAGGTTGATTGGGGTCATAAAAGGAGGCAATTGCATGCAAAATGGTCTTAAAAATTGGATCACATAATCGCTGCCCTGAAATCTTTGCAAGAAGTGGGTACCCATGACCGTCAGCTTTTGTATCGGATGGACTTTTTGTCTTTCGCGTGTCTCTATGTCCCATATTCTATCGCTAAAGTTGAAATTAAAGCCTTCGGTTCAAGAGATCTCAAATCACTTGGTCATCAAACAAGAATATAAAGGGAAATGAACACAATGTTTCTCTAAAAGAACCAAATGTTCACGATGATAATCAAATGGCCAACGATTTTGGATTTCAATGACTTTTGTGAAGGAAAAAAAAAATATTTAAACGAAGATCCAAAAATTAGATGGTTTCGATTATTGCACCTCATTGAGTAGTGCATTGACTAATGGAATCTTGTCACATTTTAACGATGGAAATGATTTCCGCTCACCATGTTCTCTCTCTTGGTTAATTTTTGGTTGGCTTTTGAATTGAATAAATCAAGGAAAAATCAAATAATTTAAATAACAAGAGTGTGAATAAGGAGAAATTGGCCACTTTAACATAGTTCAAGAGGTAAATTGGTTGAAAAAATAGTTCATAATAGAAATTGGCATTCACGTGATTGTCCGGGAGGGTATAGGGCAGTTTATTCTTTCCTTTTCAACCATTCATCCATCGGGTTCACCGTCAATATGGCTTTCCTTCAACGATTGCCATATAAGGGGTTTTTTATATTTTTTATTTTTTATATTTTTCATATGGTAATGTATTATTTGATTGGGACGCTACCTGATAGTAAACCTGTTTCATGTAAGTTTCTCTCCAATTTTGAGAGTCCATATCTGGTGTTTTTCATAATTGGAGAGGTTGTCTTCACGCCATAAAAGTGACAATTCTATACTACCAAGTTTAATATTTGATAATCCATAAGATATATCGAGTTAGAATAACTTTAGAGAACTTCTTTCTTTCTCTTTTCCAAAGAAAAGAGAAGAAAAGGCAAATGGAGAACCTTTGATCATAAAAAAATGAAAAGAAAAGGACATCTGAGGTGAAGATATTTGAAGAGAATATCATCTCACTTTTGGGAGTCACAATTATAGCTGGCTGGCTTCACAATGAGGGGATAGAAGCCCTTCAAGCCCCACCCTTTGTAATGGAAGATCAATAATTGGAGGAGGCAGTCTCCTTCTCGCAACATCTTTTTCTGTTTCTACTCCACAGCACATTGGAGGGGCCGGATCTAAACTACAAGAAAGTAAATCACAGCACATGTGAGGGGCCGGATCTAAACTACAAGAAAGTAAATCAAACACACAAAACAAAAATGGAGGAATGGAGGAATGAAGGAATGGGGGTGTCTTTTTCTCCTGAAGATGGACAAAGATTTTGCAACTCGAGTGCTGAGAGTATTGATGAGTATATTTTATATTATATATTTAATCCTATTCTTAGTATATTTTGGTTAATAATTTGGAAGAATTTTGATACTTTGAATTATATTTCCAATATAGGATTTTCGACTTCCTCTGGAGCAAAACATGGTCAAATGGACGAATTTTGGAGTAATTCCAATTGGAGAACGTTCGTGAGTCACTTAGCTTGATCCTGTCAAAATATCAGTTTTTTCTACCAAACGATGATTTTTTTGGCAATAAAATAAAGGAGCCATGCGCAGTGCTGGAATAGTGACGTGTTGGGCTTAAATTGCGTTTTTGGGGCCCAAGATGACCTCGGATGGGTTTGTGGCCTTCTGGAGATGTGTTCAGAATGTTCTTATCTTTAAAACAAGCTATTTTGGGCCGGATTTGGAGGAGATTTGAGGCTAAAACGTGGCTGAACAGTTTCTGTGCAGTTTTTCCTAGGTTAATTAGGAATTTATTTTCTATTTTATTTTATTATTATTTAGTTTCTTAGTGGGAATAAAAGACTTGAGGGTTAGGGTTTGTGTGTGAGCTGTAGGGAAAATAAAAAAGGGCTTGGCCGTTCCAAGTGGAGAGGCTTTTCTTTTATGCAATTTTGGGGAGACAGAGAACTTGGCTAGGGTTCTTGGAGATTTTCTACTTTAAGGTGTTTTCATTCCTTTTATTCTTAATAATATATTCTATGATTTCAATTATGAATATGCGTAACTAATTTCATTGCTAGGGTGAAGCCGTAAGCCTTAGCATGAATATGTGATTTTTATTTAATTGCTTATGATTGATTGCATGCATACTTTGAATTATTGATCACAGTGATTAAAACTATCTAATTGTCTTAATGCCTGATCACCATTAGGATCTTTAGAAAAGTAATTTGATGCAATTTTGGTCGGAAGGTTCCCTGAAATTGATGCTGGCTTCTTGTGATTAATAATTGTAATTTCACTTAAGATGAACACCACATCTTAAGGGTTGCATGGTTTTTCAAAGGGTTTTCATAAAGCATAATGAGTCTCTCATGTTCAGATTTGATCCGAACGTCCGGACGGGTTGCATGTTAGATATACGTTCTATGTTGGAGGTTCCAAGTAGAATATAAATTAGGAAAACCTAACCTTCAAAGTGGCATGTATAGATCATAATTAATTGGTAAAAATACATAGGATTGCAAGGTGATGGTGGAACCCTAGTGTTTTCTTAATTTGATTTATCCAAAACATTTTTCTTTTCCCTTCATCTTTAATATTGCAAATTAGTTTATTTTTATTAATTAAATTCGTTTTAATTTAAGTAGATTATAAAACCAATCATCTCAACTTTCTGCTTTACAATAATTAATTGGAATTAGGTTTGTTTTGAATTATTTAATAATCCCTGTGGAGAACGACCTTGCGAGAACCGTTTATACTACAACAACCTTGTCATTCTTGCAAGTAATATAGGAGTTTTTAACCCGTTTGCATGTGTGGTAAAATCTCTATCAAGAAACTGGCGCCGTTGCCGGGGAAAGTCTCGGGTGAGACAATTATTACTTTATAACACAAACTAACTTTACTTTATGCAAAACAAAAATTACAAATGAAACTTAGACTAAAAGTAAGTGTTTCAATCTCACTCCCCACAAACCATGTTGATGTGAATGTGCAAGTTGTCAAAGTATAATTCATGAATTAGTGTCTAAGCAACGATAAGTAGAAAAGACTCTAATGTGGGATTAATCTTCACCATGTCCATTTGTTATAACGTTTAAAATAATCAAACACACAAAACAAAAATGGAGGAATGGAGGAATGAAGGAATGGGGGTGTCTTTTTCTCCTGAAGGTGGACAAAGATTTTGCAACTCGAGTGCTGAGAGTATTATCCCATATCAGCAAATGAAACTCAGCGTTATGCTGTAGGGTTGTCAATTGGCTCGAAACAGCTCGAGTTTGCAATAAATTCGGCTCATGAAAGAAACAAGCCAAATCAGGCCTAGTTTGGATATGAGTATGTTCAGCTTGTAAAGCTCGAGAGCTACTCATATTTTTTTATGAGATAACTTGAGCTAGAATCTATACAAGAAGTTTAGTTGAAATGAAAGATAATGTTTAGGCTGACTATCTTCAATTTGATTTTTTCCTCAAAGACAAATCACAACCGTAGTGGTGTGAGCCTCCGATTAGGTCCATCCATGTAAAAAGAAAAAGCAATTTATGTTGGTGATCCCTGTTTTGCTTTTTTAGATTTTATATATTCTGTCATTAAAGTGCGTTGTCAAGCAGCAAATCTTTTGAACTCACTCGAGCTTGGATCGTATGAGAAGCACGCCAAAGAATCCAGCTCGAGTTTGAGAAAAATTGGACAAGTCAAGCTTCAGTGCCACCAGTGGTATTTAGTTTGACTTGGTTCGTTTACAATCTTACAAACTGGACAAGTCAAGGTTGATCACCGTAATATTTGGTGTTGGCTCGTTTGCAACCCTGACCTTCGACACCTAATTGAGTCCTTGAAACGTTATTCCGCCCCGACTCCCTACTATGTCCAAACTCATAAATTTAACAACGATACACCTAATTAGGAGCAAAATCTATCCACACAAGTACAGGTTTATTTTTATAATTGGATTTCTAAATAACACATCCCACTGGAACTGAAAATTTGCAGGTGAGAGACTTGGAGCGTTATGAAAGAGGGAAACGAGAAAGAAAAAAAAAAGTAGGCTTTTCGAAAAACGGCATGGATTTGGCCATATGGATATACTCTTAATTATTGTTGATTGATTTTGAGTTGGATATTTTTATTAGGATATCATTGTCAGATTTCTTTCGTAACTTAAGTCTAAAGTTTATATGTGTTTATGCGTTTTATAGTATGAATGATTCATGTGTTTAACTTACGGATAATACATAAATAATGACGTGTTAATAGTATTATTATGTAAAAACAAACAATCAACATATTTCTCATTAAAAAAAAAAAAGTTTTTTTCTTGGTAAGAATAAAATAGCCGAATCGCGCCAATAATCTGATGAGACAACTTTCCCCAACACGTTATCAACTTTAATTTGATTGGTTGGAAGGCTTTGTGACAAAATTGCATCATATAAAATGATTTGAAGTCCTTTTTAGACTGTCTTTGGTAGCATCGACCATCCTTGATATTAGAGTATAAGATAACAATTAAATCGATGGTGGGTTGGATTCCAAATTTCCAAGGGGCCACCAAGTTTATTTGTCTATGTGAAAAATATTTGATACAGATTAATTAAGGGACCCAGAAGAGAACATTTTAAATATGTCACTTTGATGTGTACATTTTATTTGATTCAACTAATAGTGGTCAAAAGAAAACAATTACATTATTTTGCTTCTAGAAATTTACCTACAGAAAATGACCACTTTGTCAATTCATGTATGTTTGGTCCATCATAGAAATTAAGGATTGGATTAGGAACTTTCAAGAATATTGTAGTCTCACCCCCGTTGACTTGAGGGGAGCTTCATGATTCAATTTCAATTCCTTTTTATCTTGCAACAAAATTTTAAGCTATGGAATCTAATCATTTAGGACAACTTTGCTTCATATTTTTTTTTTCTTTTGATCCAACAACTGGGCTTCATCTAAATAAGTTTTTGCCAAACTAAAATCGATAACTCTGGTTCATAAGAAAAGGAACCACTTGATGCATACACATAGAGATTGAGTGTTATTATGCTATATGTTGTTACGAAGAATTAAAGTATGGTTTTAAAGAATTAATATATAAAAAAAACAATTAAAGAGAAGTATGACCATACTTATAATATAATTTGATAGAAGTATACATGTACCCACAAATGTTCTCTTGGTCACTTGATGATCAAGAAATTCACGGTGACTTGCCTTTGGATTTGATATCAAGAGTTGAGATGAAGTGGATGTGATTTTAATATCTTACTCAATTCTGATAAATATAAATCTCACATTGAAAACAAAAAGAACTTAGCATGTGCTTATAAGAATTTGAACTACTTCCTATTTTGTCAATTGGTGATAGAACTTTAACTTCCAGCGTAGTATTTTATACTATTCTAATATGCACATAGAGATGATTCAACATTAGTGCAAGAGGGTCTTCACACGGGTTTTTTACGCCACCCCCCAACTGTTGATTTGATGGTGAAATTTTAACTTTTTTCATATTAACAAAATAGTATTCTAAACTATTGAGTTTAGAATACTACTTTCTTCCCCACTTAGTACTACGGTTTAGTGGTATTCTTCTTCACTTGTAAGTGAGAGGTCTTAAATTCGATTATCGCGCCAAGGTGAAATTGAATCACATTATTGCTAGCCCATTGTGAGGCTTAGCCTTTCCCATCCCCTTGAGTGTACATAATGCCATTTGTTAAAAAAAAAAAAACAATACTACTTTCTTCATAGTATTTTAAACTATTCTAATATGCACAAAGAGATTATTCAACTTTAGTGCAAGTGGATCTTCACTTCACATGGGTTTTACGTCACCCAACTATTGATTTTATGATGAAACAAGTTTAACTTTTTTCATATTAACAAAGTAGTTTTCTAAATTATTCTAGTATGTACAAAGAAAAGATTCAAATTTGAGTACAAGTAAATGGACACAGTGTTAGACCAGCTGGCCTAACTGAACATTTTTGCTATAAACATTAAATTAGCACATAAAAAACAAGCAAGGTCTTTTTTCTTTTTTTGTTCGAATACAAGCAAGAACTAAAAAATACAAACCTCCTACCCCGTCATATAATAACACAATGTTAATATCATTATGTGACGTCAGTCACACTATTTTTTTTATTTTTATTTTTTAATTTCATGGGATTTGGATTTTTCGACAGAGCAATGTGATGTCTATAAACTTTATTAATCAGCATAGATATCTACACTTGATCGGCGTGTACACCTTCACCTGCACTACTATAAATAGCAGTTGAGACCCTCACAAGAAAACTCATCCCAGGCTTTGAGTTAATTCAATTCCCAGCACTACAACAATCTTCTCCGTTGTCCTTATACCAACTTTTGAAGAAAATGTCTAGCAATTGTAGCTGTGGAAGTGACTGCAAGTGCGGCAGTGGCTGCAAGTACTGTAACCCTAACCGTATATATGATCGATCATCATTCTCTATTATTCCTAATAGTCTTAATTAGGAATTAATTACTTTGTTTGTATTTTCCAATAATATCGTTTTATATATGTAGATGTGGGATGCACGCTGACTTGGGTTACTCAGAGACCACTTCCACTACCATCATTGCTGGGGTTGCACCAGTGAAGACGTAAGTTTTTATAAGAGAAATATACCTAGAATAAAACTGATTACAATTTTTTTTATAATAGTTTGGAATTACAATGACACTAAACAGACAATAATGCGGCATGTACTGCATGTTGTTTACTTAGTGTCCCTCTAGTTCTATTTGTCCATATTGCTCTTTGATAAAATCTTCAAACATTGTTTTAATTTTATGAATTGTATGCTGAAAATAGATTGATTAATTGAATTAAGCTGATTATTATTATTATTGCAGGTTCTCTGAGGGGTCTGAGATGAATTATGGAGCAGAGAATGACTGCAAGTGTGGCTCGAACTGCAGCTGCAGCTCATGCAGCTGCAACAAATGATCAAAGCAAGCCGAGGTCAAAAGTCAAGAAGAGCTGTCCTGCATGGGGTCTATATAAATAAGAAAAGGACTGTGAAAGTTGAATTGTTCAGTTGGGTTTTAAAACTTAATGTAAAATAAGATTGCCATTTTACCTGCAAATCCATGATCTCCTACACTAGTTGGGCTTGGGATTTGCTTCGTGCATGGCTACCGTTGTATGTTACTCTTAATTAAAAGTGTTTGTTCTGGTGTTTTTTTTTTTTGGTTGAGTTCATCACACTGATGATTGTTTAGGTTTGCAAATGAGAGATCAAACTATACGTAGTTAATACTTAGTATGAACAGCTGAGACCTCCAATATATCAGTATTATCCATTAATTTATTAAATTAAGCACAAAGTACTCAGTATGCATGCATGACACCAGCACAAGTACTGTTGATCGCGATCCATATCTTTTTATTTTTTTTCAATGCGACGGTAATTGGACCAGGTCTTCAATCACTTACAAAAGAAACGCAATTATATTGTGATATAAATTGATCAGATAAAGGTGGCAACTCTTTTGTTTGCTTAACTTTGTAACTCTTAGTTTAATTTTCTAAAATCTGAATAAGCTTCATCCTCAAGAGGATAACAACTGGATCATCAGCTAATTAACACCTCTAAAATTATGATAAGATATTCTTAGACATGGCCGATTATATACATTCATGCGTCTATCTCTATCATTACGTTAGATGTGATAGTTTTTTTTAGTGATGAAGTTGTAACATATGCACTATTTGAAACCTTTTATAGGCTAGAGTGTATAAACTTTACGAGATCATGGAGGGCTAGATTCCAAAGGGCCACCATTTTTATTTTTCTGTAAGAAACTATTCGACACTAATTAATTAAGGTACCCAGACAAGAACATTTGAAATGTGTTTCTTTCTTCACCTTGACGTGTACGTTTGATTTGTCTGTTAAGCAGCAGGCTGTATTCCTTCTTAATAAGATGCCATGAACAATACTTAGGACAATTAACCAAACGAAAAGTTAGGACAATTAGCGTTATTTACAACTGACAATTGTTTAATTTATCCACACACAAAAATTACATTGTCTTGCTCTTAGAATTTTACCCACAGAGAATGACCACTTTGTCAATTATTCATGGATGTTTTGGTCGTGATCTATCCCAGGAATCAAGGACTGATATATCTATGGATTATTATTTATATAAGTCATGATTCAACAAGGACTATGTTAGTTGACTTGAGAAGAGCTTCAAGATTCAATATCCATTCACGTTTGTTTTCTAACAAAAAAATAAGTCATAAAATCTAATAGCTTGGGATTTGTTTCATAACCATTTAATTTTTTTTGTTTTTAGTTTTTCAGATTTTATTTATTTTTGTTAGCTATGAGTTAAAAAATGATGGTGAAAGATACGTTCAAGAAATGTATAAGAACACAAGAAAAGAAACACAAAATTAAAATTAAAATTTATTTTAAGTTATTCTCACTTTTAAGATTTTATTTTTAGTCAAATTGTCCTTTATTTCTCTTCTCTTCACCACTCTTTTCTCTCTCTCCCTAACTCTCTAACTCCCAAACACCATAATTAAAAACTAGGGGAAACTTGATATAAGTCCAATTTTTTGAGCCAATAGTAGGAATAGTCCAGTTTATTAAAATAAGTCCAATTTGTTATATTTAATTATTTAATTATCAATAGTTATCTGTTCAATGATAAGATTTATTATAAAAATCAAATTTCTTCCCAATTATCTCTTTGCTTATTTCTTTTTATTTATCTTTTTGTTATTTCTCGTTCTTCCTCCTGCTTTAAACCCCATTTATAGATTTTATTTTTAATTTTTATAATCAACCTATATTACAGATTAATTATATTTATCTACCTATATGACAGATTCTTTTTTTATAATCAACATGTCACAGATTAATGTGTCTTGCTTGTAGGTATGTTATGTTTTTTCTACCTTTTAATTAGTTTTCATATCTCACGTATAGGTATTATATACATTCATATATTTGTTACTTGAGTTAGGGTAGAATGTTTTGCAGATAAATTTATGTTAGTATATTAGTTTTTTTTTGTTATAAGATATTAAATATATTTTTTTGGAGTTGGAAAATGCATAATATTAGAAGATTTTAATTGATTTTTAATATTTTTAGAAAATATAAAATGAGTATAAAAGAAATAAAAACAGATAATTAGATAACTGGACTCATTCCTAAAAACACTCTATGTTTTTGGACCTGGATCTAAAAGCCCCTAAAAACTAAAAACCAAAAATTATCAAACGGATTCATAAAATCACTTACTGAAGTTTATCCAAATTAAAATCAATAACTCTGGTGCTACTTAGTAGTATGGTCTATTAGAATTATTCTTTACTTGTAAGTGAAAGGTCATATATTCGATTCTCGTCAAATGCGAATTTGAATTACATTATTGCTAATTTATTGTGAGGTTAAGCTCATCTCCTTTCCCTTTAGTGTAGATAATATTGGTCATTAAAAAACAATCAATAACTCTTGTTCATAACAAAAGGTCAAAAAAGGAGAAAAAAAAAAGAAAAAAAAAACCAAAAACTAAAGGTTTTGTACCCTTTAGTAAAAGACGACCACTTGTGGACGCAAATGCGCTTTGTCCTGCGGAGAAGACCGAAAGATGGGACTATTATTATTTATAAATAAATAAAATGAAAGAACTCCTCGCAAATAACAAGTTGATGGAATTAAATTTGAGTGGTGTACATGAGTGATAAGAAATAAGATCCTTAAGTTTCTATTTTAAACATTGATGCTGTACTTATGTTTTGAACAGCATCTTTGAAGTTTTTTTATTTTTTTTATTTTTTTTATTTTTTGTTTGATTCTACAATTATTATCTATAAAATTTGAACTCAGCTAAACTTTTCTGTAATAATAGTACAAATAGAGTGAATAGAACAAATGATCGATATCTTTGCTAAGAGTTTAAGTTAAGTTAGTGTTTGATAATTACTTTATACTGTGACATTTAGACATAGTAAAAAACAGTAAGGATCTCTAAAGTATAAATGTGTTACCATTCAAACATAAATGTTAATGACATCGATACCACGTGTCAATGATCTAGTTACACCAAAAAAAAAAAATTCCTACAAATATGAATTGTGGATGGTTGGCTAGGGCCAGTAATCTCTGTAAACTATAACAATCCCGCATATATAGACATCTAGGAATGATCCACGTGTACGGTGGATCTCAACCACTTCAACCTTCACCGGTACTATAAATAGCATTTCAGACCCTCACAAGAAAAATCATCCGAGGCTTTGAGTGAATTCAATTCCCAGCACAACAGCACTCTTCTCCTTGTCCTTTTGCCAACTCTTGAAGAAAATGTCTTGCAATTGCAGCTGTGGTAGTGACTGCAAGTGCGGTAGTGGCTGCAAGTAATTCTTCTATTCCCCTAACCAGCATATATATGATCATCAATCTCTATAATTCTTAATTATTAGTCTTTTTACTAATAATGTCAATTGTTTTCTTTTTGTATATATGTGTAGATGTGGCATGTACCCTGACTTGAGCTACTCCGAGACCACTTCCACTGAGACCATCATTGCTGGAGTTGCACCGGTGAAGATGTAAGTTTTATAAGGACTGTTTTATTAACTAAGGTTAATTAAATGTATTCCAAAAATAGGTTTAAAGCGTACTGTAAAAGTACTTATTAGCATTTAAAAAATGTCATTCTCTACTCTAATCACATAGAAATATATAGAGAATTTACTCTTCAAGGAGTGCCGAATCACTTTTTAGGGGTTCTAAAAAAAATGATATTCACTATATTATCATTATTATTGCAGGTTCTCTGAGGGGTCTGAGATGAGCTATGGAGCAGAGAATGACTGCAAGTGTGGCTCAAACTGCAGCTGCAGCTCATGCGGCTGCCACAAATGATCGAAGCAAGCCATGATCTAAACTCAAAGAAGAAAGCTGTTATGGTCTCTATAAATAAGAAAAAGACTGTAAAAGCTGGGTTTTAGAACTTACTGTAAAATAAAATTAGCCATGAGATTTGCAAATCCATGAATCTCTAGCTAGCTAGGGTTTGGGATTTGCTTTGTGGCTAGCTTAATTATCTGTATGTTACATCTTTCTTAATTTATGTGTTTCTTTAGCTTAAATTTCTTGTGGGTTTTACTTTGATGTGTGTTTGGGTTTGGAAATGAAAGATAAAATTGTAGTGGATATGGACAATTGAGATCTCCTTTGAGTTGACCTTTAATCCATATTTTATAAGCCACCAACTATTAGGTCATGTTCCTATCTTCTGACTTTTTATCTGATATAACCAGATTTGGAATTTAGAAACACCAGGGATATTCGACCCCAAAAAAAAAGGGAAACACAAGAGATAAACCATATAATTAATTCATTCCAAGAGTCATATAATTGATTAATTAAAGGCATGATTAATTTCATCTATTCAAACATCGCACGTAATCTACGCGACAAAACAAGAGATTTACTTCCATCTTGGAGCTCTAAACTAAATCTACTATGATCATGTCTTAGAGTTAAAACTAGTAGTTTTCCGTAACGGGGATAATAATAAACGGCATAATTCATGGGAAAACGGAAACATGGATCTGTGATAATATAAGGCGTTCATTACTAGACACTGGCCATTTTTGTATGATGTTCCACCTACAGCCACGTCCATATCCTCCCCCTCCCATGGCAACGACCGCGGCCACCTTGAGCATGAGGTGCTTC
Source organism: Pyrus x bretschneideri (assembly GCF_019419815.1). Classification (NCBI taxonomy): domain Eukaryota; kingdom Viridiplantae; phylum Streptophyta; class Magnoliopsida; order Rosales; family Rosaceae; genus Pyrus; species Pyrus x bretschneideri. The sequence continues at coordinate 3,911,919 of NW_025999712.1, read as the reverse complement.
TTCCTTGTATCCTCCATCCTCCCCTCCCATGGCCACGACCGCAGCCACCTTGAGTAGCTGCCTCCGAAACCACGTCCTCTACCATTTGCCGCTATCCCCGACTGTGTAATCCATCGTCATTTGGTGTGCCCTCCTCATCTTCATAATCAATCTCTCTCAGATGCCTACACGAGGTCAGCAGGTAAAGGGAGCTGGTAGGCAGGGCCGTCTCTGACAGTTTGGAAGCCTATGCAAATTTCATAAAAAAATAGAAGAAAGTAATACACAAGTTTTTTATTGCTAGAGAAGAGTAAAAAATTAATATATTAAGTATAAACTCCACTTAATCAATTGTAAAATCATACAATGATGATTTTTCTTTTCAGTTAAAATTTTTTTATTAGAAATTAATACTCATATATATTTATATAGAAAGATGAAAAATTATGGGACCTCTCAAAAATTCAGTCTTGTGCCACTGTACCTTTTGGACACCCTCAACATCCCCTCTGTTGGTACGTACCACCCATGGAGGGTTGATTTATTACCTTGAGTTGAAGTCTTGGCCAAAACAAGAACATATTGGACTCATATATGTTTGTCTACCGGAAAAAACCCATACATTTCTTGAAATAGAATTCTAATATAGGCATCGAAGAACCGTCGGCTGGCAACAGCCATCATCACTTAAAACGTGACCTGGTTGTGCAGGTGCCGTGTGGTAGGAAGAAATGAACTACTTTGGCCCACTCCACCAATCAAATGAAACTCAAGAATAGGTTGACTCCTTAAGTCTAAAAAAGAGTTTTTATTAAAAAATACTTTGTGACCTATTTACATAATTTTATATTAATTATCGAAATTGTTCATATTATAATCATTATTTAAAGATTATATTTGTAAAAAAGAACTGTTATTAACACTCCAAAAATCTCATTCTATACTCCTCTCAAGTGTATTTTTCTTTCTAATTATAGAAAGTTCGGAGTGTCAAATAAGATTTTGAAGTGCTAATAACAATTCCCTTGCAAAAAAATCAATTAAAATTAAAATTGTTTAGTTATCGAATTGTATAAAAACATACAAATAAATTCGGTAAAAGCATAGAGTATTGTAAATATGCCATGATATATTTTAATGAGAAGTTCTCCTCAATCCTTAAGGAGCCAATTCTTTCTTTCCAAATAATAAATTGAGAGAATTAAGTTGAGAATATTTTCAAGAAAAGTTCCTCAATATATCCTTCAGGACCCCAAGTTTTTATTCCCAAATAATAAAAAAAAAGGAATTAATGTGAGTGATGCACATGAATGATAAGAAATAAGATTCTTAATTTTCTACACCCTAATTGTATTCCTATTTGAGCCACATTATTATGGCTAGCCCAGTGTGAGGTTTAGTACACTCCTCAACCCTTTTAGTGTAGATAATATCGTTTATTTAAAAAAAAAAAAAAGTCTTTCTAATTTTAAACTATTGTTTATGTGCTTATGTTATCATATTTGAACATTAAACCTCTTTTTGAAAATAATAAAAGTGGAGTGCCACTAAAAAAAATTAATCATTATCAAGGTAGAAATTGAGTGCCACTAGGTTGAAATAATTATTATTAATTATCAATATAGAAATTGAGTGCTACTAATTGATCGTCATCAGTTTAGAGTTATTTTGAAACGTGACAAATTTATATACAGAAGAAATTTATTTCTATAGTGACACACCCCGATTGAAGTTAAGATGTACTGACCATCACGTAAGGGTGACGTACCCAAGTGTACAACAAAAGTGATGATAGTAATAAGTAAATGCGAATAAATAAAAACCCTAAGCTAATTTAACTAGTGATAATAGATAAGTGTGTGAAAGTGATCAAGTACCAAATACCAATATTTAGAGCATAGGCAATCCAATAGTGCAGTCAAACCAACTAAGTGCTAATTATACAAACAGGGAAAAGATCTCTACTTATTTATAGAGATGTTAGAACCGCCGTGACGTTCTCGTGGGCCACCAAGGATTATTAGCTACCTAGAACCTGGAGGAGCGTAAAACAGAAAACGTGAGTGGGCAAAAACAAAGCTTTTGAAAACGCAGTTGTCCTTATGAACATACTAACCTCTCACTGTAAAACCCGTATAATTTCCCAGAAAATAATAACATGTAAGTATATAAAAACAGTGCTTAGAAGCAGTGAAAATAGAGGTATGCCATGTCAAAATGTTCAACCATAAAATGTGTAAGCCAGGTGATACGAATCAATGTAAAATAGTATACCAGCCGGAGTCACTTAATGTGACCTGTACGGCTGAATCTATAGCTCATCAAGTATGCCTGCACACGAATCAGAACCACCTATTATGGTCTATATGACAGGGTTGGGTGTAGAAAAGTATGCTTAAGTGCTACGATCACGTGAAGGCTGTGCGAATAATCGCAGGTCACCTACGAGTCGAAACTACCTATCGTGGTCTATACGACAGGGCTGTGCATCAAACTTGGATCCAAGGTGAGCGTGCGGTGTGGGAAGTGAACATCACGTGAAGGACTATGCTTTATCGTACAGACCACAATAGGTGGTTCCGACTCGTGTGCAGGCATACTTGATGAGCTATAGATTCAGCCGTACATGGTACGTCTCACCTATATGCGAAATAACTAATTTAACGTTAATTCGATAGCACATTAACAAACTTAGGTTTAATTCCTCATATGTTGCTTAAATGAGGTGCTTGAATATACCAACGTAATTTACTCAACAACACAAACACCCCTATATTTTTAGAAAAAATTTTGGACGTCACACGCCCCCTCACATGCAAGCCAAGGTATGGCCACATACGCCGGCCACGCGCAGGCACGTGTCTGGCACACTGATGGAATCCCTAACGGCGTTAGTGAATATTCTGTTTTAAAACTAACGGAGTTACCTGATGCCGTCAGTATATTCTGTCAAAGTTGATGGAATATTCTCCTCCTTCTCCATTGGGCTCCGCTAGAGCCGCCTCCAGCTGCCATCTGTTATGCCAGATTTTGGAAAAATTTCAAACTTCAATATCTTCTTCATTTTTCAACCAAAATCCATGAATTTTATATGGATTTGAAGCTCTTGAAGAATAGAACACAACCATACCTATTTGAGGCCCTAAAAACGACGGAAAATGGTCGGGATAAAGCTTGGAAAAATCGGCTAAAGCTGCAACTTCACCACCCTAAGTGTTCTGACGTTCAAACCACTCCAAAATTGTTCCAAAATGCTAGGGAAATTAGATGAGTACCTTCTTGAATCTCAAAACCAAATAAATCTTTCGCGATCACGTCGGAGGAAATTGGACCCCTCGCCGGAGCTCTGGTTTCTCGAGTTCTACATGTCCTTTCTTCGAGCAAGGGACACCACCAGGTTTGTGAAGTTGAGAGGAGCACGAGGGTGTTATCCTCTTGCTTGATCTATGAGGTTTTGATGGGCTTCTACGTGGGTGATTTACGGGTTATATGGATGGGGAGAAGAATCGAGCAAAGGTGAGAGAGAGAAGGGAAACATGCATACGCGTGCATGTGTGTGCGTGTGTGGTCACGAGTTGGCCAAAATAAAAGGGGTCACAAGCCCTGATTGGGCTATGGGATTTAGGGCCTAAATAATTGGTCCAAAGGAAATAAAACAGCCCAAAAATATAATTCCATCCAATCTCGATCTTAAATCGTCGTAACATTTTCGTTAAGGAACCGGTTCAACCTTAACTCTCGTCAACACACTCGTGACGTCGAGTACAATTTAATTACGTCAGTGAGAAAATTAATTTAAAATTGCATATGTACATCCACATCACAAGACCACAAGGACATTATCGTCACTTTACATACTCGGAGATAAAAATATATAATAATTCGGGACAGATCGTCACATATAGTGGGTGAAATATTGAGAATTGAACCTAAGACCTTTTATTTTTATTAGTTGTCAATTACCATTTCAATTTAGGTATTTGTTTGGTTAATATAGTCAATTAAATTATATCATGCCACTTAGGCCTGGTTTGGTACTGAGGTGATTCTGAAAAAAGCTGGTATCAGAAAAAGTTGGGAGGTGTTTTTGTGTTTGGTAAACATTCAGCTTCAGCTTTTTTTTTCACAATTTTGGGTGGAAAAAAGCCAAAAACAAGAAGCTGCAAAACCCATCTTTGAAAAACCAACTTTTGTTCACATCTGTTTTACATAAAAGCATACCAAACACTATAATACTGCTTTTTTTTTTTTTTTCAAAAGCACTTTTACAAAAAGTTTACCAAACATTATGCTGCTTTATTTCACAGCTGCTTATTCTCACAGCACAGCAGAAGCAACTTTCTTTCAAAGCACAGCAATACCAAACGAGCCCTTAGTATTATGGTCTAGTGATATTCTTCTTCACTTGTAAGTGAGAGGTCTTAGGTTCAATTATTGTTGAAGATGAATTTGAACCATATTATTGCTAGCTTATTGTGAGTTTATGCCCACCTTATCTCCTTTGGTGTAGATAATATCATTTGTTAAAAAAAATTATATTAGTATTGGAAAAACAAGTTAATTATATTAAAGAAAGTTCAAAAGTATTTAAATTACATCAAGCCATATTGTGTCGGCCTAAAAATCGGGCCTAGGAAGATAAAGCTCGATTCTAAGGCCAATTCTAACCGAAGGGGCTAAGTATAACTCAGTCCAAAATTGTAGCCTTACAAAATATTATTTTTCAATGAACAGTGTTAGACTATATTTATATATCATCTCCAAACGAAAGGGGCTAAACATAGCCCCAAATTAATTTATTATTTTTAAGTTTGTTCTTTAACTTATTAGTACTGTTACATGTTGGTATTGTTACATATTGTTTAAGTTTCATGCTGGTATTGTTACATATTTTATTAAATATTTTAATATTACTTGCATGTTAACAACTAGAGATTAAGATAGTAGTGTGTATGAAAAGAATGTTTGAAGTGAATAGAATGTGAAAAACTAGAAAAAAAAATGAGGTAAGATAGTATGTAAGGGTGAAAAAAAATGTGAGAAATGGTGTAGAAATGCTATAGGTATTTATAGGAAAAAATTATATATATATTTTTAGTTTCATCTGAAAAAAAAAAAAAAAAAAAAAAAAGTTGGTTGGAAGTAGATAGCCATATAGCGAAAAGGTCATAATTTAACCTGATGAGTTCCACACATTTTTGGCCTAGCCTTCAATTAGTGTTTGGTTTTTTACCAGAACATGCTTAAAAGTGGTCTATGACCTTTTAACCATCTCCATTGGAGATGGCTTAAGGCCAAGTCGAGCCAACCATAACCAGAAAAATAGGTCTGATCTCGAGCGAATCCATTAGATTTCTGCTCTTTTAACAAGCCTATTTAGTAACATTACATGTCACCGTTCTAGCCAGTCACACCATAAAGAATTTCCAATTTGAATATATGGATTGTAAACCAGGGCACGTAATCTCTATTAACCTTAATAGGTCTGATAGATGTCTAGGATTGATCCACGTGTACGGTGGATCTCAACGACCTTAACCTTCAACTCGATTATATATAGCAATTGAGACCCTCACAATTTAAAATAATTTAAAATAGTTTCTAATCGCACGATATACGATAAACAGACATAATACACAGATCATTGAAATCCTTACAAAGAGGATCCGAAGAAAATTCTTATTCCAACCAATGGGCTTAGATGGTAGTTGAAAGTAGCCAGCCCGATAGCCAAAAGGCCATTATATAGCCTGGTGGGTTCCACACATTTTTGTCTATCTTCCATTGAAGTTTAGTTTTTTACCAACACAGACAAAAAAATGGTCTATGACCTTATAGCTATCTCCATTAGGGATGGCCTAAGTATTGGTTTAGTACTGAGGTGCTTTTATAAAAAGTGGGTATAAAAAAAAAAAGCTGATCTCAAAAAGGTGTTTGGTAAACACTTAAAAACAGCTTATTTTCACAGTTTTGGGTGAAAAAAAAGCTGAAAACGTAAAGCAGCGAAAATGAGCTTAGTACTGGTTTGGTACTGATGTGCTTTTATAAAAAGTGGGTATAAAAAAAAGCTGAGCTCAAAAAGGTGTTTGGTAAACACTTAAAAACAGCTTATTTTCACAGTTTTAGGTGAAAAAAAGCTGAAAACGTGAAGCAACAAAAATGAGCTTATTCTCACAGCACAGCAGAAGCAGTTTTTTTTTTTTCAAAGCACAACAATACCAAACTAACCTTAAGGCTAAGTCGAGCCAACCATAACCCAAAAAATAGGTATGATCTTGGGCAAATTCATTAGGTTTCTACCCTTATTACAAGCCTATTTAGTAACATCACATCACATCACATGTCAAAGTTCTAGCCAGTCACACCCAAAAGAATTTCTAATTTGAATAAATGGATTGTTAACCAGGGCATTTAATCTCTATTAATTTTAATAATTCTGATAGATGCCTAGGATTGATCCACGTGCACGGTGGATCTCAACGACTTTAACCTTCAACTCCACTATAAATAGCAGTTGAGACCCTCACAATAAAACCCATCCCAGGCTTTGAGTGAATTCAATTCCCAACAATACAACTTCTTCTCCTTGTTCTTTTAGTAGTCTTGCTAACTTTTGAAAAAAATGTCTTGCAATTGTAGCTGTGGTAGCGACTGCAAGTGCGGCAGTGGCTGCAAGTAATTCTTCCATTCCAATAGCCATTTATGCTATCATGATTCTCCATAACATCTAATTATATTCTTAATTAGGAGTTAATTACTTTGTTCATTGTTTCCTAAAAATATTGATTTCTCTTTGTATATATGTGTAGATGTGGCATGTACCCTGACTTGAGTTACTCAGAGACCACTTCCACTGAGACTATCATTGCTGGGGTTGCACCAGCGAAGATGTAAGCTTATATAAACTCTTAAGATCTCTGTTTCGCGAGTAGCACTATGATCTATTAGTATTTCTGCTCACTTGTATGCGAGAGACCTTTAAGTACGATTTATAAGAATATTGTGTAACTTAGCCTAACTTCCAATATTGGTGTATCAAAAAATCTTGTTTTAATTTCATGAAATACTTTGCAGGTTCTACGAGGGGCCTGAGATGAACTATGGAGCAGAGAACGACTGCAAGTGTGGCTCAAACTGCAGCTGCACCTCATGCGGGTGCCACAAATGATCGAAGCAAGCCGAAGTCAAGACTCAAAGAAAAAGCTGTGATGGTCTCCATAAATAAGAAAAGAGTGTAAGAGTTGGAATATTGTAAAATAAGATTGTTCATGGGATTTGGAAACCCATGAATCTCCTAGTAAGCTAGCAAGGATTTGGGATTTGCTTTGTGGCTTGTGTCTACCTTTGTATCCTTCTTCTTCATATTTCCGTGTTTGTTCTACTTTCTGGTGATTTCAGTTTGATGGGTGTTTCGTTTGGGTTTGAAAATGGTTGATAAGATTGCAGTAGGATGAATGAGGAAAATGACCGTTTATCTCTTTATACACGTTCTTATTTATTTTGGGTATTTACATCGAATAAAACAAAATAAAAATCAAGTGATAAAAATAAATAATATAATACAAATTAAAGAAGCCAAATAATGGGAATAAAAAACATTTCCCTATCAACAATTAAAGCTCCTTTAAGTTGACCTTTGATCTGTTAATTGATAAGCCACTAATACTATTAGGCAGTGTGCATGACGGAGGCAGATTGTCTGCCCTCCTAATATGGTGTCTTCCTTATGCTCACTTATTTTGTGCGGTCACGGTTAAACTAAGTGAATATAAAAATATTGACGTGGCTTAACCTTGACCGCATAGAATATGAAGGCATGGGGAGGGCACCATATTAAGTTTTATATTGACGTGGCTTAACCGTGATCGCACAAAATAGGAGGACATTGAGAGAGCACCATATTAGGAGAGCAGACAATCTGCCTCTATGCATGACCGTAGTATGGTCATGTTCCTATCTTCTTACTTTTCCCTGATGTGATCAGAATTGGATTCACAAAATATTTTACCATTTAATTGATTAATTCGAATTAATTCAACTCATATAATTGATTAATTCAACTCATTTAATTGATTAATTCAATTCATATAACTGACTAATTAGAAGCTTGAATTCTTTCTTTGTATAATTTTATACTTTATAACTATTATTATATTTTATGCAAGTGGCCATCCACCACAGTAGTGGAGATGTGTGTTGCCCTTGCACCACCGTAAGGGTTCGAACCCCGTCGACTCTCTAATTTAACATCTAATGTAATAAATCTATTGTTTAATCAAAACAAAAAAATAACTATTATTTTTTTATAATATTAGAAGACTTCGAACCTTGAACTTAATTAGGCTAACCTAGTGGCTAAAATTATAACTACGTTTTGGACTATCTTACAATCAAGTTTCGTAGGCAATCTCAAGATTTGTTTAAGAGAGTAATTATTTAAATGGGTAGCAGGTGTAAAACAACAGAGACACCGTCTAGTAGTACCAATTGTAAAAACATTTTGGTGACAACCAAAACACTAGAAGGATCGATCTGTCTATTTAGGCATCCCCTTGCTAGCTATCAACAACTATAGTGATATCAAGTGTGTGATCCACAAACATGTTGAGATGGAAATGACAAAGGGCCTATTAGGGATGTATTTATTCACTTGGAAAATCCACCATTTGGCTAAAACTCTTGTATTGAATCCATTTTTATCATCACTTGAGATAAAGTTCTAACTTTGACATCGAAAATGAAGAGTGATCGGCCGGCAACCAAAGCCAGAACTTAAAAAAGGGGACGTATGCTACTTTTGCAAGTGATGTAAGGGAGATAAAAGATACTTGGGCCAAACCAAAGTGGAAAGAAAACACGCACCGGCGAATGGCATCAGAACCCTTACATCCTTGGGCTTTAATGGGCTTTGGCTCATCTCTCTTCTTGATCCATTTTATTGTGGTCAATACTTGCATATGGGTTTATCTTAAATTTAATAGTTTCTTTAGGTTGTTTTAGGATTTGGATCCTCTTCTGAGCTCAAGAAGACGATCCTTCTGACCAAGCAGTGTGAGCCCTTGAATTTTCATTCAACGGCTATAATTAATATAACTTTAAAGGGATCCCCTGTTTGTAGTCGTTGGATAAAAATCCAACAGCCCACACTGCTTGGTCAAGAGGATCCTATCCTTGGGCTCAGGAGATGATCCAAATTTGTTGTTTTATACTCCACAATTTGTTAAACAGGCCTGATATAAAATTTTAATAGTGAATGACTTGTATGCAGTTTTTAAAATATCGATTTGCGTAAAAATATTAATATACAAATTTGGGAAAATATTGACAGATAGAATATCGATATTGATATCGGTTAATTTTGATGGAAATTCAAAAATTTAGGGAATGTCAAACAGTGATTTGGACGAAATATAAAAGTTTCTTCGATATTTAAACGATATGTAGGAAATATCGACAAAATATGTCGATTTTAGCCTAAACTTAAAGAGTTTCTCCGGTATGAGGTGAAGTTTAGACTTCACCATCTTTTGATATATTTTTAGATATTTTCACATAAATATCCACGATATCGAAGAAATTTTAAAGACTGTTTTGATTATATGTTATATTTATAATGCAAATGACTATTTAGGCCCTAATTTTTTTTTTTCTCCTTCATTTTGCACCAATTTTAACGATGTCATATTATGGGTCAAACTGTATACCACGACAAGTTTTTCGGTAGCCATCAACCGAAAACATAAATATATTTCGGCGGAGATGTACCAAAAATATGTCTATAGTTTCAATAGTCCTTACTAAAAATACAAAATATATGTCACGTCTAGATATTTGGCTGAACTCTACTGCCGTATATCTATAGTTTCAGTCCATAACAACTAAACATTTGAAATTAATTTAGTAATTTTTATTGAAAATACAAGGTATATGTAATCATTGTATGTCAACATGTTACAATATTGCAGAGTACAACTGCTGATGGTTCAAATTTTTAGTTGATTCCCACTAAACGGTGTTATGTCAAGAGTGTTGGTGTGAAAGTTTGACTATGTAAAGCAAGTGTCTTGCCACTTAGTACTACATTTTAGTGATATTTTTCTTCATTTGTAAGTCATAGGTTTTATGTTTGATTATCGCCAAAGGCGAATTTGAACCACATTATTGCTAGTTCAGTGTGAGGCTAAGTCTACCAGCCTTTCCCTTTAATGTAAATAATTTCATTTTTTAAAAAAAAAGTCGAGTGTCTTAATGTCACATCCCGACCCGGGGCAGATTACTTCCCGGGCCCGCTTCCACTACCGTAGCACGATATTGTCCGCTTTGGGCTTACCATTCCCTCACGGTTTTGTTTTTGGGAACTCACGAGCAACTTCCCAGTGGGTCACCTATCATGGGATTGCTCAAGCCCCCTTCTCGCTTAACTTCGGAGTTCCTACGGAACCCGAAGCCAGTGAGCTCCCAAAAGGCCTCGTGCTAGGTAGGGATAGGAATATACATTTAAGGATCACCCTTGGGCGATGTGGGATGTCACAATCCACCCCCCTTAGGGGCCCGACGTCCTCGTCGGCACACCACGACCAGGGTTAGGCTCTGATACCAAATGTCACATCCCGACCCGGGGCGGATTACTTCCCGGGCCCGCTTCCACTACCGTAGCACGATATTGTCCGCTTTGGGCTTACCATTCCCTCACGGTTTTGTTTTTGGGAACTCACGAGCAACTTCCCAGTGGGTCACCCATCATGGGATTGCTCAAGCCCCCTTCTCGCTTAACTTCGGAGTTCCTACGGAACCCGAAGCCAGTGAGCTCCCAAAAGGCCTCGTGCTAGGTAGGGATAGGAATATACATTTAAGGATCACCCCTGGGCGATGTGGGATGTCACACTTAAGATAATTCCTTAATTTAAAAGTAAATGTGAATCGTTTTTATTATGTGATTAAATGAAGAGTGGTCAATAAATTTTAAGATGCCAATAATTTTCTATAGTTTTTTTTTTTCTTCTCAATTTAGGAAGGTAGATTCTAACTATGACCTTTTCTAGCATTATGAAAAGAATTTCTGCTAAGTTAACAAATTTGTAGTTAGTAGCATTGGAGATGTTTTAAGAGCATCTTCAGTGGTGCCCTAACATTGTCCCTACCACCGCATAGTGTTAAGTTTAAAAACTTGGTGGCTTCTAATTGGGCCGAGGTCTAGTCCTTATGGTAGAGAGACTGATGAGAGCTCCAAAAATTTTCCACAATTAAGGACTATGTAGGGACTAAAAGGGGTGGGACCAAGATTGCTTTTTGAGTGGGAATGGTCCCCACAATGTGGAGTTACACGACCCGTGGCTCATACACGCGCAAACAACTCACAATCTCCAGACAACTACTAACACAGCATTAGGCGCGAGTCCTGCAATTATTATTTTTTTGTTTTAAGCCAACAATACATATAACTACACTATTTAGATCAACGATTGTTTTGCTAACAATGGTTTTCTTGATCTTTTAGTCCCTAAGTTTAAGATTCATACTATAAGGACCCTCCCTTGGAGTTAATATTAATTATTACAGGAACCGGATATTCCTTTGAAGCCCTTAAAAGAGTTCTCAAGAGTCGAGTGGTAGTGGAGATCCCAAAATAAAGTCCTATCAGAGATACTCTAAAAAGAAATTTTATTTGAATCCATATAATTTTTTTCTACACCTAACTTAAACTTTAAATGTGAATTTTCTTTCTTATCCTATTGCATTATTAGCATCAAGTACACAATAAGATCAACAATAAAACTAAAATTTATCAATAAACCCACATGCAATAATTAAGCCCTAGTTTCACGCAATGTTTATCCTATGTTCATCCCGGCTAAAATCCTAAGAGCTTTTATAGAGAAAACAAGCTTTTATTTTTAAATTTTTTTTAATCAATGGATGGTGATTTTGAAGTTTTAAATCCTTCAACTTAGGTATGAATTGATTTATGCAACTTTTTTTCGTTTGATTTCAATTTTTTTGGAGTTGAGAAGATCGATTTTAAGTTTCAATTCACAACCATCAACGCTGAAAGTTTTTTTTTTGTTTTTTTGGTCAAATGCTGAAAGTTGAAAAGATGCGTTATTGTGTTTCATAGTGTAAATGGTGGCGAAGCCATTTGGTTTCCTCGAATCCACTCCATTAGCGTGGTTGAAAATCTAGGGCTAACCTAAAGAAATATGGGTTTGCTAGAACTTGCGAAAGTAAATGAGCATGTTGTTTGCTACCACTTACCTTAGATCATGGAATAATTGAAAATTGGCTGACTAGGAGGCAGCAGGTACCACAACAAAGAGACATCAAAATACAAACAAATTAGCTAGCAACAATAGCCATGGGAGCCATAGTGATGTACGCTGCAGCTCGAGCAATGGGGCACATCATCTTAAGAAATTCTATTAATTTCTACACAGAATAATGTTGTACTACATCAATTACGACGTAATACTGTATTACATTAACGAAAGCAGGCCATACGATTTTATGCTTATGGAATTTGATTAAATAGATATTAGTTCATTAATAAAAATTATTCAATTGGAATTTTATTTTCTAAATGGGTGTAAAAAAAAATTTACATGTTGAATTGAGTTTGCGACGGTAGGCTAGGTAGTAAACTTGGGTTTAAAGAAATATTAGTATTTTAGTTAAAAATAATATGGGTGTGGAGAGTAAGTTGGTTGTAAAAAGAGGTTATAAGGGTTCAAATAAAATTTCCCTACTTTACTAACTAATTAGAAGTTAATTTTCAGAAATTATAAATATTTTATTTTCACGATTGTGTTAATAAGGGTCTCATTCACTATCTTTTGCATAAGCCCAATGACAACTCTACATAAAATGTGTAGTACAGATAATCTTTTTCTTTCCTCAAATGCAGTACAAGAATATTTGTCGATCGTACTTGGTTTACAATATACATGATGTTTATTTCCGTAATTAAAAAAAAAAAAATTCTATGCAAAATAATACCAATAACTGTAAGAAATCTAAACATAAAGTAATGTAATTTATAACCTATGCAAAGGTTTTCCCTTATCTCTAACCAGCAAGCACTCCATATTTCAGAGTGTGCAGAAATCTTTTTAGTGTCATATTTACACCGTTATGTTAGTATTAATCATCTGTATGTTATAATATTAGTAAGAAAGAATTGATATCTCATTTATTGTAAACTCTAAACTCTCATACTTTCAATTTTTTCTATTTATACAAACGATATATTTACAATAAGAAGTGGAGATATAAATTAGTTTTTAACTTGATATCCACAAAATTTCAACCTAGATCTCACTTAGAAGAAAAATACCACTAAATTGTAGTTTTAAGTGGCATATTCCAAAATTTTAATGAATTAAGTTTTACCATGATAGTACAAGTTCTAAAATCATTTTTTTTTTATCAGTACAAGATAATGCTTGATGATGTATCTAATTTTCAGCCACGGTGGATCTTCACCACTTCATCTTGAACTGCAGTATAAATACCAGTGAAGGCCCTCACCAGAGAACCCATCTTTGGTGGAGTGAAATTCAGCTACCAGCATTAGATTAATCTTCTCTTATCACTCGCCAATTTTTCCCAAAAAAATGTCTGGTTGCGATAATCCGAACTGTAGCTGTGGCTCCAACTGCTCCTGTGGCAAAGGCTGCAAGTAATTTACTGTTCTATATTCTTACCAATGATTATAAATACATCAATTTTGTGGCCTTAAATTCCTTCTTTTATACATGAATGAATTTCTTTTATGTTTTTCTTAATATATTTTTTCTGTTATGTGTACATATTTAGCTGTGCGTACCCTGATTTGGGTTACTTAGAGACTGCTTCTACTGAGACCATCATTACTGGGGTTGCACCAGTGAAGATGTAAGTTTTCGTGACTTCTTCAAAAATCTGTTTTTGCATGATATATATGCTGGAAATATAATTGGTTAATTAGTTTGAAAATGGAATATTATTGCAGGTTCTATGAGGGGTCTGAGAGGAACTATGGAGCAGAGAATGGCTGCAAATACGGAGCAAACTGCCGCTACAGTTCATGCGGCTGGCAAAAATGATCAAAAGCCGCCATGCATGGGGTCTCTATAAATAAGAAAAGACTGTAAAAGCTGAAGTGTTAGGTTATTGTAAAATAATAAGATTGCCATTTGATCTGCAAATCCATGATCTTCTAGCTAGGGAGAGCTAGCTAGCTAGGGTTTCTGATTTGCTTTGTGGCTTGTGAGTTGTGGCTGCCTTTGTATGTTACAATCCTTCTTAAATATATGTGTGTGTTGTTGTGCTTTCTTTTAGATTGGAATTGGATGCATGTTTGAGTTTGGAATGAGAGATGGATTTCTACTGAATATGAACAATTAAAAAATGGTGTTAGTTGAACAAATTTGTCCATTTATTTATTAGGAAATTTGATTAGGTAACAAATACTTAATTTGGGTTGCGTATTGGTATCGGATGAACAACTGCTTAAATATACATCGGGCCCAACTCTATGCTGCACTCAGGATCAAAACCCTTTATTTTGAACAGCAGACAATCAAACGGTCTATAACCAAATCGGATACTTTTTTATCATTTGTTTTACAAGTGTAGTAGTCTTATTGGCTGATAACTAGATAAGGATATCGAATTAGAAGTTTGGTGGAGCCTTCAACCTCTTGATATTTGGATGGATTTTTTTTTTTAGAAATGAGCTCAATCTCTCACTTGTGAATAAGGTAAAGTTTTATAATTGGAACTGATCAATCTCTTAAATTTCATTTGAAAACCCCCTTGACAAAGATTTTTGGAATCGGTGATAATTTAATCATCCAATGTATCAAATAAACCAACAATAATGTAAGTACCAAATAACATACTCATGACGAACCACTGATTTATTATTGCTTTATTTGATACATTTGGATGACTAAACGATCACCGATTCAAATGATATTTTGTAGGGAAGATCTTCTAATAAATATTAAGAGATTGAACGGTTCCGATTATGAAATTTCAACGTCGAATATACATTATTTGTAAGTGGATGAATAAGCACATCCTCTTAAGGGGGAATATGTACAGTAATTATACTGAATTTTGAAGTTTGATGACATGTCAAATTTTATATATTTTATGTGATAGAAAATGAAACTTATGTAGAGTAATATGGATTTCTTGGTCTTAATAAAGTTTAAAATATGCAAATGAACCAAGAATATGGAATGAGAAATTTTATTTAAACCCATGTAATCTCTTTTTACATCCAACTTAAATTTTAAATATTAATTGTCTATTTTACCCTATTGCATAATTATTATTAAGTACAAAATGAAATTAATAATAAAACTCAAATTCATCAATAAACCCAAACACTATAATTAAACCCTACAATCACTCTTTGTTTATCCTACGTTCATTCCGGCTAAAACCCTAATAGCTCTTATAGAGAAAAACAAGTTTTATTTTTATTTTTTATTGATGGATGGTGATTTTGAAGTTTTGAATCCTCCAACCAAGGTATGACTCAATTTATGAATTTTTTGTTCGTTTGAATTCAATTTTTTAGATTTGGAAGATGAGTATTTTGGTTTTAATTTTTTTTTTTTTTAATCAATCCCGCATAGTTTGTTTATCTTTCTACAACAGCAAATTGTTGCAGTTACTTTCCCACTATCCATCTGCACCACAAAAAACTAAAAAGACTTGCAGATATTGCAAGGACCATGGATTATGTTTGCTTCTTCTGTTTTTATATTATATGTTTATTTTTCTTCTCTATCGGTGTCTGACTACACCCCAAAATCATCTGGCATCAATGTAGCTATTTCATAAAGTGCCACCTATCACTTTACTTTCAAGTAATTTATGTTCCTATATAGCAAAAGACATAACTTTACTCTTGGTAAAAGTATTGCAAGGACTTGGAGACTTGCAGACTTTGCAAGGACTTTAAAACATTAGTAAAACTAAGCCGAGAAAATAAAAGGAATTCTATGTCAGGCACATTTATGCTTGCATGCTTTTCCGCTCTTACAAATTATGGGTGTGACATCCACTAATATGACATTCTTAGTTGCTTTTATGTATATGGAGGTTGAGAAAGAAGACAATTACACTTGGGCTCTGACTAGATTAAAGACATTGCTTCATGACTATTATCTTCTTGGGGTTATTGCCACCGATCGAGATTTAGCACTCTTGAATTCTATTAAGTCTGTATTTCCTAGTGCGCAACATTTATTGTGTAGATGGCATATTAACAAAAAAAGTATTGTCAAAGTGCACAAAAAGTTTGAGTCAAACAAGCAATGGAATAAATTTAATAGAGAGTTCGAAACAGAAGAGGACTATCAACGTTCGTTGTAAGAAATGGAATCTAAGTTCAATAATTATGATCGTGCTCTTGAGTACATATGAAACAATTGGTTAATTCCATATAAGGATAAGTTCATAGGCACATGGATAGATAATTGTATGCATCTTGGTACTACAACCTCAAACAGGTATATTTCTCCTTACTTTTTCAGTTCTATATATAGTTTATGCTTACTCATGTATTGTTATAAACATGACAGAAAATGCACATGCAAAGTTGAAGCGACAACTTCGTTCCAGTCAACTTAACTTTGAGACATCATGGGTACATATACACTCCTTGTTGGAGTTGCATCATACAGAGGTTAAAGCATCTTTTGAAAAAAGTCGATGTTTTGTTCAACACAAATTCAAGAAACCTGAGTTGCAACGACTAGTAGGTTTTGTTTCTACCTATGCCTTGAACTTAATCGTCTGTGAGTCCAAAAGGTAGTTTGGGTTTGCCTTGCATTTACATTATTATTGTTTAGCCTTTTAAACTATATTGTATTTCAAGGTAACTTAAATTATATTGTACTTCTTTTAATAACAGGTTGGCAAAAGAAAGAGTGATTGTTGTATCTTGTGGTTGCACCATTCACCAAACTCATAAATTGCCTTGTGCACGAGAGATTGCAGAGTATAGAAGGCTTGGTAAGCCAATCCCACTTGATGCTCTTCATCTGCATTGGAGAAAATTAGATTTTATCAATGTGCCAAATAGTAGTGAACAACTAGCTCCTCCGGAAAAGTCAAGTGTAGAAAGATTTAATGTGGTATGAAGAACAAGATGATGACAAGAAAAGAGAGCTTGAGATGAAAATTGAAGAGCTAATGAACCCAAATATGACTTCAATTAATTCTCCAAAAGAAAAGATTAAGATAATTCTACTCGGTGTCTCCCATCAGCATTTGAGATTACAGAGGCTGAACTTGCCCAATTTGGATTTGATTGCCAAACACCAGTTACTAGTACAATGGCGAGTGTTAACACTGTTCACAAAGAAAAAAAAAAAGCAAAAGGAGAATGTCATTGCAGCATAAAAAAAAGAAATGAAAAAAGAATGTCATTACCCTACCAAAAAAGAAACAAAAGATGAATCTTGCTACCATATCACCAATCGTGAATGCCGGGATTGTCTTTGATCAACTGAGTTGTGACATTCAAACACCAGAGACTAATATATTGCCACAACGTAAACAATTTAAGGTAGGTAAAAATTTGAGCATCTCTTGAAATACAATAAAGCTTTCATTCATTACTTTGAAGAAACTAACGTTCATTGTTTTTCATTATTTTTTTTATGTCATACTAGATTTATACACCTCCGGAATTTATTGATCCTTTGCCGACATGGATATATAGAGAAGAATTCCCTGAGGCTATCAGGACATATATTACTGGTCAAACTGATGTTAATCCTAATGGAAACTATGGATATAGAGTCATATCTATGGTGTTGGGAATCGATAATGGATGGTGTAAGGTACGAAGAGATTTACTACATCAACTACGTCAAATGCCTTCTCTTTTTCAGGAGTGTTTTGTAGAGAATGACAGGTATGCGGAGATTGAGCGAGCACTTGATTATTTTGAAGATGGTTTTACACCAGAGTATAGCTGATTGACCATGCCAAATATGGAGCATATTATTGCTACATGTTATAACGTGGTTTTGATACACTTGAGCATGACACAATGCATTATGTTTCTTCTATTCTCTCTAGAGTCATCATCTCAATCAAGTGATACTGCTGTTCTAAACATCTCCGCCTAGCGCCGCCTAGGTGCTAAGCGGTTAACCATCATCTCGATTAATGCCTAGGCGTTTGAAGATTAAGAAAGGACGTCTAGACCTGCTGAGGCGCCTACCTAGACCGCATAAGCACCCATCTAGCTCACTCATACCTGCCTAGGTACCGACTAGGTTGCGACTTACTAGTTGCGAATACTTAAATGAACACACATTATATGCTTGTTCCCTATATTTTCATTATGTCCAATACTTCATAGTACATATGTCATTTTATTTTGTAGTTTATGATGAAATTATATATATTTTAAGTATAAACAGACACTTATTTACACGATATAATAGATTTACTTAAATCCGTTTAGTCTGCCTAGGCGCTAGGTCTCAGCTTGCCGCCTGACTAGCGTCTAGCGTCTTTTAGAACCTTGAATGATACTGACCTACGTGAAGTTGCCATTGGTTATCTAACTGAAGATCATCATTTTATCAAGGTATAAGATATGTTTTTTCTTTTTACATATATATTTATTTTATCTTATTTGATAACTCTAAATTGATTGATGACTTTGTGTATTGTAGGTACATTTGTGTGAAGGTCACCCAATGTCACCAGTTTCTACCATGTGGCACAAAAAGAGTCAAACAAGCAGTGATATTAGAGTGAAAAACTTGTACTCAAAATACCAGGGGTGTGTGGTTCAATTTAAGTAACATTAAGGGCTAGAAAATGTAGTCACTAATGAAATTGCGGATCTTGAAGATGATTAAAACATTGAAGCATTTCTTGACACCCATGAACCTCAATTTGTGTATCAGTGCACGAACTTACCGCTCAGGACCCCACGAGAATGATTCTCGAGTGGAAGACAAAAATAAGCTTCAAGTATTTAACATGTACATTCTTAAAATTTCATATACTAAACTAGTATTTACGATTTCACACATTAATTATAATGCAGTTTGATTGCATGCATAGTTATCATAATCCATTTACAAGGAGATGTTATTGAAATTTCTCTACAATCTCTCTTCTCTCCTAGAAGAGATTAAGTATCCTTTCACTTGTAATATGGAAAATGATGATATTTTATTGCCAGTTTATAAGATTCGTAGGCGAACAATTATAATATGTATTATCGATTCAAACAAGCAATATATACTGCAAAATTTCGTTCACGAATATCGCATTGCTTACAATGTCATATGCTGTAGATCAAGTGACAAACGTACAATACAATACATCCACTTATTAGCATATATAAGGAATTACAATGAATTGTGATACACATCAAGTTTGTTTTAGTAGCAAAATATACGTATTTAGGTGTTTTATTTTAGAATGAACATACTATGTACGAATGAGTCAACAACTTCTTCCGCATATACTTTTAGTCAAAAGCAGCGTCATTGTGAGCTCAAAATACCAATGCACCAATATTAGTTCCAGCTTTACTAGCTAAACAACATCCAATGGCATCGAACGATTGAAGCTCCCACAAAAAGCTCTAGCTCGACTTGATTTCTTCTTCTTCATTCCTCCCTTGATGATCTCCTCCTCTAGTCCCATAGATTTTTTCCCAAATGAAATTGAGGCTTGGGTCAAGATATGTGCCATATTACTATTGTCTTTTGTTGCACCTCTATGAATAAGTATCCTAGTAATCCCAACGTAGATCAAAGAGTCAGCAATCTGCAGTGCAATCACACCTTTGTTAGTTCGAGCTTCAGCATCAAGTTCTTTCTTTACTCCGCATGTCTCGGCTCCGCTGCACAGTGCAACGCAATGTATCCATCCTCATCTTTGGCATCCATATCCACACCCTTTTCAAGCAATGTTCGAATGACTTCTATCTTCCCTTTGAAATAGGCTCTATGGAGAGCAGTCCACCCATGTAGAGTTGATTGCCGCACCTGTCTCAAGCAGCCTTACAACTATTCTTACATCTTCCTTCCTCGCCGCAATACACAAGCTATCACCAAACAATAATGTTTTCGAACAAACCCAATTTGATTACTAGTGCTCCATGCACTCCATGAAGCCTATAGAAAGATTCCTATGAAAAGGTATGGTAGCAGACACATATGCTCATGAAACAGAGACCACATAGAGAGAGATGGTGATACATGATTTTTGTCAACATTTATAGAAGTGTCAGTCTTGTTGTCAGCCATGGCTGGATTCACACCCCAATTCTCAGTGTCCATTTCTAGACGGCGCAAAGATAGAGTTAAAAATCAAATAGGTGTAAAAATAAATCCACATATTGAATTGGGTTTATGGGGGGTAGGTATATTAGGTAGTAAATTAGGGTTTAAAGAGATATTAATAGTTTAGTTAAAAATCAAATGGATGCAAAGAATAAGTATAGAAATATGTTACATGAGTTTAAATAAAATTTCCCACATGCAATTACTTGTGGGTTTTTCTTAATATTTGAGGGCCATAATTTAGCTGCGTTGAGCAGATTTTAGGGTGCATTTAGAAAGCCAGAAGCTCCCTTTTTGGTTGAACAGAGATATATAAATCCGTTTGGGCTTGGGAGCGAGGCCCAATTTCGAATTTTGGGCTTAAGTAAATGGGTTGGAAATTTTAGCATTTACCAGGCACCTGATGCATTTGCTTTCTGAATGGAAGTATGCAAACTCTGTACCTTGTGATACATCGCACTCTCGTTCAGGCAAATCGTCGAACAGTTCACGTCCCACAATTTTCTGCTCAGAAAATTTCGTTCGGCTTCAAATTTTTTCTCTGCACCCAAACACCAAATGATTTTCCCGAGAAAATCGTCGAGTCCGAACGAGCAGAACCGAGTCCCTGCTTATCTCACAGGATTGAGAAGCTGCCGAGTGGAGAACCAGTTGGGTCTGCCTTCCAGAGCTGGATGGGTGATGGCTTCCCCATTCATAGAGGTGAGGTCTTCCACGCCATTAACCGCCTCAGGAAGCTCAAGCAGAATAAACGCGCTCTTGAGGTCTCTCTCTCTCTCCCCTACGTTCATTTTTCTAATGGGTAGATTTATTTGGTATTGTTTAAATTGGGAGTCTTTTAGTTGCTGAGAAAATTGATGAAAAGAAGAAAGTGAACTTTTTTAGAAACATTTTGAGCTTTGTGTTTTATGTTTTAATGGATTCTCAACTGCGGGGAGGGGTATTCGAACTTGAGTGCACAAAGGAGCACACCCGCTCTGGCCAATGTATAAGAACCATCAGTCTCACTACCCTTTAAATTTTGAACCAATTTGGTAGAGTGGGGGGATGGATTTTACAACTAAAGCTATTGCTTTTGACAGGTAATGGAATGGGTGATCAGAGAAAGGCCCTACAGGCCAAAGGAGCTAGACTACTCTTACCTGCTGGAATTTACAACCAAGTTTCATGGGATATCTCAAGGCAAAGAACTCTTTACGCGCGTTCCAGCGGAGTTTCAAAACGATCTCCTTTACAACAATCTTGTGATTGCCTGCTTGGATAAGGGTGCAATAAGGCTTCCGCTCGAGTTGATGAAGAAAATGAGGGAATTGGGCCATCCCATCTCGCACTTGGTATTCAATCGGCTCATTGTTCTTCATTCCTCTTCAAGGCGTAAAAAGTTGATAGCGAAAATCCTCGCTCAAATGAGGGCCGATAAAGTTCCCCCACATGCCTCGACATTCAACATTCTCATGAAAATAGAAGCGAATGACTACAATATTGAGGGATTGATGAAGGTATACTCTGATATGAAGCGAGCAAATGTTGAGCCAAATGAAATATCTTACTGCATCATAGCTACTGCCCATGCAGTGGCAAGGTTGTATACGGCCGCTGAAGCGTATGTTGAAGCCTTGGAGAAGTCAGTTACGGGTAATAACTGGTCAACGTTAGATGTTCTAATTATGTTGTATGGGTATTTGGGGAAGGAGAAGCAATTGGAGAAAACTTGGGGCATAGTGAAGGAACTCCCCCATGTTAGGTCTAAAAGTTATGTGCTGGTAGTTGAAGCGTTTGGTAGAATCGGACAACTCAACCGAGCTGAAGAACTTTGGTTAGAGATGAAGTCGGTGAAAGGGATGAAAACCACTGAGCAGTTCAATTCCATGATATCTGTCTATTCCAAGCATGGCCTTATCGATAAAGCATCCAAGGTTTTCCGGGAGATAAAGACGGATGGGTGCCAACCAAATGCCATAACTTTCCGGCATCTTGCTCTGGGTTGCTTAAAAGCAGGATTGGTAGAGGAAGCTGTTAAGACTTTAGAGTTGGGGATGAGTTCGACGATGAGCAACGTGATAAGGAATTCTACCCCATGGTTGGAGACCACTCTTTCGATAGTCGAGGGTTTCGCCAAGAAGGGCGATGTAGGGAATGCTGAGAAGTTGTTTGACGAACTTGCAAAAGCCAAGTATGCAAGGCATACTTTTGTGTACAACACTTTGATTAAGGCTTATGTAAAAGCCAAAGTTTATGATTCAAACCTTTTGAAGAGGATGATTCTTGGTGGCGCAAGGCCGGATGCGGAAACCTATAGTCTGATGAAACTTGCCGAGCAGTTTCGAACCTGATTCCGCGATGTAACATAGTTGTAACTTGTAAGATTGTTTGATGCATTTATATTGATTCTTACACAATTTTGTAAATGGAAGATAATACGATGGACGGGGCATCGGTTGTTTTTTCTTCGGCCAATGCAACGAATTTACAGCAATCATTTCATTAGTAGGCATCTAACATACTGGCGGATGACGCTTTACTGCAGTAGCGGCAGTAAAGCAATCATGCCTACACATCATGGTACAAGTTTGATCCCTGCCGAATCCCTTCCCCCCCCCCTAACAACTATCTATATTTAACCAACTAATGGTATCCTTCGTCAGAAAAAAAAAAGCATCTAACATATTGCTCAAGAATGATAAAATTAGAAGATTCATAATCCATTGTATCAACCTTCAGTAGTTTAGATGAAGAACCCTTGAACATTCTTTATACAATGCTCTACGAATTCACGAGAAAGATGTATGATAGAGTTATAAAATTAATCATCACTTTAGGTACCATATTGAGATAAAAAAACTTGATGTATGTAATGTTAAAAATAAAAAAACTTCGGGGTAGTAAATTGATATTAACCTATAAAGAAGTTACGCAATATGACATACTGTACAAAGTAACTCATAACGATGATGCATAACAAACAAGAACATTAAAAACCATAACAAAGATACGATATTAATTGACAACCTAACCGTGAATTATTCCAGCTAGTTCCACACTAGTACCAAAGTACGTGCGTCCATGCACCCACTAATAAGTAAGTGATAAGTGATCAGCTCATCACTAGCTTAATGAATTAGCTAATTAACAGTTTTGTGTGCAAAAGCATCTGCAGTGTAAACCCAAGCACCAGCCACCAAGGAAGCCCGTAGTTTGGCAAACAACTGCACGGTTACTCTTACTCACTCAAGTTCCATTGAAGCGGTTACTTTGAGACTCGCATGTCCTACCCTCAGCAACTGTCGTCCTAATCTTTAATATTAGAAAGTAAACAATGGTTACTATGCATCCTTATAATCATAATAATATATATATTAACCATGAAGTTGTTGACAAGATCGAGCAAGAAGAAATACTACCGGTGGCCACCAAAAGCAACAGGAAGAAGCATAGTTGGGAGAAAACGCATGGAATGTTTTTTATGTATCTGTAACAAGCTTATATATATGTTGGGAGAAAACGCATGGAATGTTTTTTATGTATCTGTAACAAGCTTATATATATGTATGTATGTATGTATGTATGTATCTTTATATATATAAGCTCTAGTAAATTCATACTAATACATCAGGGACGAAGTCTGAGATTTATATGAATCGGGACATTCTAAAAATAAAGTCACAAATTAAAAAGTTTAAGAATTTACTAACAATGCACATACACTAATCCATAAAATATATCGTACAACATATTACAATATCTCACGATGCATTTTCAAGTTTTGAAAGCATTGCATAACAAATTCATTACCAATACCATCAAATATCTCTTCCTATAAAAATAACCATGTTATCATTCATCAATTAATTTTCTTACGATTTCTCAATTAATCATTTAGAAATTTCATAGCTGAAAATGCTTTATCACATGAAATTATTATATGTAATATGTACAATTTTTTCACAAAAAACTGAGTTAGGGCATCCGTCCCATAGGCACAAGGTGGCTCCGTCCTTGGCAATACCACACATACTATGCAGAAAAGTGACATAAAAATATGAAGGTGTTTTAAGAAAAAAAAATGTGGAAGAGTCATTTAAAATGTTATCAAGAAAATATTAATCTTTAAGGACTATTTCTTCTACAATAAAATAAAATAAAATAAAAATAAATAATTAAGTCTTTGCTTAAAAGTTGGTTAAGCAATTTCGAACCTTTTTCTCAATTTTTTTTCTTGTGCATCAACCTCACCTTGTGTTACGTTTATTACTACTGGTTTAAAAGGCAAAAGAACTTAATACAACAGAAGGTGTGGACAAAAAAGTACATATGAAATCGACAATGTTATTTAAATAATCTTTGTGACACAAATTAAAGTAATTTGTTGAATCCAAGTACACTACGTAAAATTTTTCAACAAAATGCTTTGTCAAAACAGAAAAAAATAAATTGTTATTAGCATTTCACGGTAATTATCGTGCACTCTTTCTTAATTGAAAGTCAATAAACAAAGAGAAGAGTCTTTGGTGACTATCTGGAATGTTAATAATAATCCTGAAGAAAAACATATAGGATAATAGGCGACTAAAAATACGTCAAAAGCGATGAAAACACTACACTAGACATATGAATAATGATCCATGCAGGGTCATTCAATTTATTAGCAAAAGCAACCATGTGGATACAGGGCCATATCAATCCATCACATTACACAAGCACGGTCTCTACACAGATTACATTTCTTTTTAACTAATTAATTAGCACTTTTTGGTGCACACGCAAGCACGGGTCAAGACACTACAATGGCCTCTGGTGAATTGCTCCTTTCTGCAGGTGTGTTTACAGTTGTTAGACGAAAAGCACAACCCTTTGAACAGGGTGCTTGGAACCTCACAGATCTTCCCCTCAACTGCCTTGCTTGACTCAGTCCTTGCCTTAACACCCATTGGCCCCATCTCTAAAGATCAATTTTTTTTTGTTGAATAAGATGCTTTATTAGAAACATCATAAAAAATTAATTACTAAATAAAAGAGGTATAATTACCGGTAGCGGCCAAAAGCAAGACAAGAACAAAGGCGGCTGAAACAAGACGCATTGAACGCTCCATTTGAATCTGTGTATATGTAAGTGTGTGCTTGATCTGTGTGTTTCTATGTGCGTGCTTGTGTATAATAAGAGAGATCTTAGACGCTGATGCAAAGAACAATAACCATGCAAGGCTTATTATATAGTGATCTAGTGCAGATTAAAGAGGAACGGTCTCCGTAAAGCCAGGTAGCTCCATACCCAAAATACAAAGTTGAAATTTCCAACTTACGAGGCACCATAAACCAAATCCCTATTTTTGTTGACTAAGTTCTCTGTCATACATTTTTCTATGCACATTAGAGTTTCTTTCTCAAGCACATTTTACTTTTGCTTTTAAAAGAATATTTGGGTTTTAAGCACTTTGACTTATTATTCACATTTGTATATGTAAATGATGTGGCATAACCATAGTTCTTATAACAATATAGTTGTTTTTTTACACAAGTTTTAGTCTGTCTACCAAACTAATCTAAATTATATACATGTGGATTTGCATATTTGGATACCAATTTTGAAAATAGAAGATAATACGATGGACGGGGCATCGGTTGTTTTTTCTTCGGCGAATGCAGCAAATTCATAGCAATCTTTGCATCAGTAAGCATCTAACATATTCGCACTTTCTTGCAATAGTGGAAAACAGTTATGCATTTGCACCATAGAGCATATTTGATCCCTACCGATTCTTTTCCTTCTAACAACTATCTATTTAACCCATTAACATTATCGTTTGTCAAAAAAAAAGCATCGAACATATTGCTCAAGTTGATAAAACCAGAAGATTCATAATTCATTGTATCAACCTTCAGTAGTTCAGATGAACCCTTGAACATTCTTTATACAATGCTCTACGAATTCATGAGGAAGATGACACGAGAAACCTACTCATAGCTCTCCAGGATCTACAGAGAGATCGGGTACAATATTACGTCCATGTTCAGTTGAGATAGTTGATGAATTCCTCAGCGGTCGCAATGGCACCTCCTCTAATTGCATCCACCAGAACTTTATCCTTGTTCTCTTTGCTGGCTGCAGATATTAGAGCCCCTGTCAATGCACCCCGAGCATGGCATTCTTTTGCAGGAAATATTTATACACACACGCGCGCGCGCGCACACACATATATATATATATGTATATGTATCTTATGTATCTTTATATATAAAGAAAACTAATGAAAATGGCTTTAAAATTTTGAGTTTTAATGATAAAGACAAAATAAAGGGTAAAGTGAATAGTACAAGGATTGACTTTTTAGTGTAAAAATGTGGTTTTTCGTTAAAGTAAACAGTACCGTGTGCTTTCGTTAAAACTCCCTTATATATATAAGCTCTTGTAAATTCATACTAATACATCAAGGACGAAGTCTGAGATCTATATGAATCGGGACATTCTAAAAATAAAGTCACAAATTAAAAAGCTTAAGAATTTACTAACAATGCACATATACTAATCCATAAAATATATCATACAAGATATTATAATATCTCACAACGCATTTTTCAAGTTTTGAAAACGTTGCATAACAATTTCATTATCAATACCATCAAATATCTCTTCCTACAAAAATAACCATGTTATCATTTATCAATTAATTTTCTTACGATTTCTCAATTGATCAGTTAGAAATTTCATAGTTGAAAATGCTTTATCACGTGAAATTATTATATGTAATATGTACAATTTTTTTTCCCAAAAAACTGAGTTAGGAGTTAGGGCATCCGTCCCTTGGGCCTAAGGTGGCTCCGTCCTTGGCAATACCACACAGTTCATTTTAGGGATATCATGAATTAAATAGTCAATGCATGAATAGGTACACAGACTGGCATAGGCTGATCAGGACACTCCGCAAGCTTGGCACACAAGAATTGTTCGGGAAGGACTCCGATCACTTGGATTCTGTACCCTAATTCGGATAAAGCCCGAAGGACTACCACGGAATGGAATTGGGTTGGAGTGCATTGGTAGGCAAACCATTCCCATGATGGAAATGAATATGTTGTCTCCACTTGTTTGTTGTTGTTTTTATGATCAATGAGGGGATTTTTTTCGGATTTCAACAATACAAATTTCATCGAAAGGCCAGAATCAGAAAATGCGAAAATGGAATTGTGCAAAGGAATGAGGGTTTGATCAGTTGGTTTGGCATTTGAAACTAAAGGTGTTCTGCTGAGGTACGACATCGTTGAATTGGTTAAAGCGGGGTTTTTCTTATTCAGGTAGACGATGGACCCCACACAGAGATTGTAGGATTGGATAGAGTAAGACTAATGTTAGGGAAACTAAATTTTTTAAACCAAATGATATGTCATTAATAAGAAACAAACATTTTGCACTTAATTAATAATCGAATTATCTACAATTATATCATTTAGTTTGTAAATTTAGTTTAAAAAATTTGGTCTCCCTAGCGTTACTCAGTAAGAGTAATGCTAGGGAGACTAAATTTGTAGGCTAAATTTGTAAACTAAATGATGTGTCACCAATAGAAAATGAGCACGTTTATCAACTTTTAAGTAATAATCAACTCATGAACTTCCATGTCATTTAGTTTACCAATTTAATCTCCCTAGCATTATTCGGATTGGATATAGGAATGTTTGTTTGGACTTTTTTAACAAACTATTCTATAACAACTTGATCTGTAGCACTAAACATCGTATCTAAAGGCCAAATGATTATTACTAATACAATTAAATGGTTCGACTCTATTTATATGTAAAAGGTATTAAGTTTAACTTTAACAATTATTACTATTACAATTAAACGGCAACATGTAGCACTATCAGGTTGGGTTATGTGCAACCGGTTCTACAATTTGTGTAAAATGTTTAGTAACAAGAGAATGACTTATATGTAAATGGAAGATAATACGATGGACGGGGCATCAGTTGTCTTTTCTTCGATGAATGCAACAAATTTACAGCAATCATTTCATTAGTAAGCATCTAACATACTGGCGGATGACGTTTTACTGTAGTACCAAAAAGCAATCATGCCTACATGTCATGGTGCAAGTTCGATCTCTGCCGAATCCCTTCCCCCTTAACAACTATCTATTTAACCCACCAACGTTATCCTTTGTCAAAAAATAAAAAAACATCTAACATATTGCTCAAGAATGATAAAATTAAAAGATTCATAATCCATTGTATCAACCTTCAGTAGTTTAGATGAAGAACCCTTGAACATTCCTTATACAATGCACTACAAATTCACGAGGAAGTGTCCCAAAATTAATTATCACTTTAGGTACTTGACTAGGATGAAAAAAAACTTGATGTATGTAATGTTGAAAACCAAAAAATTTCAAGATAGTAAACTGAGATTAACCCATAAAGAAATTACGCAGTACGACATACTTTACAAAGTAACTCACGACGATGATGCATAACAAACAAGAACATTAAAAACCATAACAAATATACGATATTAATTAACAACCTAACCGTGAATTATTCCGGCTAGTTCCACACTAGTACCAAAGTACGTGCGTCCATGCACCCACTAATAAGTAAGTGATAAGTGATCAGCTCAGCACTATTTTAATTAATTAGCTAATTAATAGTTTTGTGTGCAAAAGCATCTGCAGCGTAAATCCAAGCACCAGCACCGAGGAAGCCCTTAGTTTGGCAAACAACTGCACCGTTACTCGTACTCACGCAAGTTCCATTGAAGCGGTTACTCTGAGACTAGCATGTCTTACCCTCAGCAACCGTCGTCCTAATAAACAATTACTATGGTTACTATGCATGCTTATAATCATATAGTTGGGAGAAAGCGCACGGAATGTTTTTTATGTATCTGTAACAAGCTTATATTCAAAATTAGTAATTAGGCGGAACAATTACTTGCAAAGAATATGGGTTTGATTCTTGTTTTACTGGTGGTGGTGGTAGAGTGGCTGGAAGCCTCCTCTGATCAGGTCTTCTTACTGTCATTCTTTCCTTGCAGAAATTCTCTGGTTAGGAAATCAAGGATGCCATTTTGACTACCTTTGATGTATTCGATTTCAAAATAAAAAATACTTAATATAGCTTGCCATCGTGAAAAAATCTGTTTTGATGCAATGTTTTGAACATCTTGTTGTAAAACATGTTTTGCAGATTTGCAATCGACTCTGACTGAAAACTTATGATTTAATAAATCATCTTGAAATTTACTAATACATAATACTATAGATAATATTTCTTTCTTAATAGTACTATAATGACTTTGTGCTGGATTCCATACTCCTAAATGGAAATGAACAATTTGGTCAGGAGATCCGGAGGAATTTCTTTTGAAAGTTGTTAATGCTTTGTACCAAAGATTTGTTTGTTAATTGTTCTTCAATTCTTTTGTAATTAATTTCTTCTTTTAATAAATTATTTTGTTGTGAATTTTTGGTGACTAGATTGATGGTTTTTGAGTTGCTATATTTTTGTAATTGTCTTAATTTTTTTAGATATGTTTCCGTGCAGAACTCAAATGTGATTTTTTGTCTTAACATTTTGGTGGTTATACGGTTATGGTGTACCTTAAAAGGATATAAGAGAGCTATGAAGGGAAGACCTAAAATGATTGGGTCTGAAATGTTTTTTTTGTTTTTTTTTTTTTTTTAATATCAAAACAAATGGAGTTTTAAAGCAAAGATTGTTTTGACAAACATGAGCTTTTAGGATTTCATATTTTAACTGTATTGGTGATTGGTTTGCTACACTAAACGTTTCTGTTGCTTTATGGAAATACTTAGTGGGAATTAAACCTTCTTGAATACAATTCAAGTCTGCACCTGAGTTAATTAAAGCAATTGTTTCTAACTGGAAGTCTTCAATTATTATTTTATTTTAGAATACCATTTATGGATCCTAATTTTTTGTAGTAACCCTAAAACTAGGTTTTCTGTTGGATTTTCTATGGACTTGAATTCTGATTCTTAGTCTGAGGAAGAACTATTATGTTCTTCATCATTATTGTTAAGGAGTGCTTGCGTTTGGATACTATTGAGATGTGAGCGAATTTCTATGTTTTCTAATTTTAAGGACTTAATTTCTTCCTTAATTTTGTTGACTTCTCTTTGTAGATCTTTGACCGTAATTTCTTTCTTAGCCTTATTAAACCTTTCTAGGGTTGTGCTAAGACAAATTTTTGGGGCCACTTGGGGTTGACTAATACTGGCTTCTTCAGGGAAGACTAACTTCTTAAGTTTCTTTAAATAAAGTGACTTTAATTCAAGGTCATCTAGTTTGCTGATTAACTTGATAAGAAGATCTTCTTGTTCTTCTTGTTTATTAAGGACTGAAATCGTTTTACAACAAGTATCAGTGCATCCTATTTTAATGTCGGGGGATGAAAGGCTACTTGAGGAATTACTGGAAGAAGACGAATTAGAACCTAAATCATCTTCGGATTGACCATGGTCTGTGTCTCTGAGTTCTAAGACTTGGATTAATTAGGTTTTCTCTTCTTCAAGAATTTTCAACTGGTTGATTGTTTTCTTGACTCTACATTTATTTACTTAATGACCGAATTTACCACACTTATAGCAATTTCCTTTTTGTTCTTGGTTTTTGGAGTAGAATTTTCCTGAGGGTTTCCTCTTCCACTTGTTGGACATGGGTTTCTCGTAAAATTTATTTGTTTCAAAATTCTTCTTTTTGAATTTGTTATATTTGGGATGTCTCCTACTGGAGTATCTATTTGGGTACCTATTGTAGGCTTCTGATTTTTTTCTTTTTGTTGGATGGAGCAATAGGAGGTAATCCATATTGTTCACAAAATATTCCTAATTCGTATTTGGCCATTAACTTATCTTTGTTGACTTGTTTTGTAATTTTTCATATCAATACGCATTTTCAATCCTTCTTTCTGGATAATATTAATAATATTTCCATAAGTAAGGATATGATATGGTATGATACCTTCTTCATTAACTAAAACATTTCTAATTTTTTGGGCAAATAGATTTGGTAATCTATTAGTGAATTTTTCTTTCCAAAATGGTTGATTACTATCCTCTCTAAGTATGACTCTAGATATAAAAATATCTTCATACCATCTAAAATCACTTAGGGTTGGACATCTTAAGTTACTAAGTTGGTCATGAATTCTAGAGGTGACATTATTGGGTGTCCCTATGAAATATTCTATAATGGTGAAAAGTAATTTGTTGACTGCATCTAGGACTCCTCGTCCTATATGCTCATAAAAGATGGGTGTTCCATCTTCGTCACTTTTGACTGCATTTTTAATTTCATTTATTGACTGTTCAGTGAGATGTTTTTCCCACTAGGAATGGAGCATTCCTGTAAATCCAGTAACCAAAATGTCGACTACTTGAGTTTAATTGAGGTTATGGTTGGTAATATAACTGTTCGCAATCATAGAGATGTGTTGTAATTTGTTCAAAAGTTCTTATTCTGATAATCCATCTATATTCCATTCATCGAGTTTATCAACCAAGACTGAGAATTGATTTTGGATGTTTCTTTCCTAAAATTGAATATTCGGAGGTGTTGGCCTTGGATACCAATGTTTGAAAAGAGTTGTTGGGTTGACTCTTTTATTTGTGATTCGTTTGAGTTCAAGGTTTTGAAAAGCTTCTTCTGTTTTTCTAATGGAATTTGTTTCACTTTCATCTTCTGAATCTCATATTGCAGAAGTTGTTTTTGGTTGAGATTCATCTGGACGTTGTAAAACATTGACTGTTTTTTCTTCTTTTAATTCTTGTAACATTTGATCTATTTTTTGACTTGTGAAGATTGTTTTCAAAGTTGTCATGCTGGATGAGGCTTCTGGGAAGTTGACTAGGGGTTTTTCCTTAATTGTTGGTTTGGTTGAGAAAGTCTATCTATTTTGGTTTCAATTTTATCTAATTGTTTTCCTATGGTGTGTGGACTTTGGTTTGTGAAATTGTTTTGTTCGATGACTGGCTTGACTCCTACATCTTCTTTTGGAAGTTTGAAAAGAGTGGTTGGTACTTGTGTTTTTGCAGCTGTAATTAAAATTGTTTCTTGTGGAGGGTGACTAGAAGAGACAATAGTTTTGTCTTCCTTGACCCAATTTTCTTTGGTGATGACTTCTAACTTCTTTTCAGACTCTAAATATTTTTCAACGAAATCGAATAAAAATACTTCAAATTTGTGCTTTTTCATGAAATTGGTCCATTTATTGGAAATGTCCAAATTTTGTTCTTTTGTATATTTAATTCGAAAAATATTTCTTTTGGGAATATTATATGTTGCTTCAATGTCAACATTGAGTTTCATCCATCGAATTTTGAATGGTTTGTTCAGTACAAGTAATTGGTGGTTGATTTGACTTGCTTTGAAGTCAGATTCTGTTGGAGAGGTTTGTTCTCCTTGGTTCTGAGTATTGGGCTAATATCTTGGGTAAGTCACCTGAGAGGTTGTTTCTATTAATTTTGGTTTTATGTTAATCAGGTCATTGATTAATTCTTGTTGAGTGACTGCTGAGTTAGTTTCTACTGCCTTTAATTTTTTATTGACTAAGGAATTGATTAAATCTTGATCTCGACCCACCATATCAGCTGATGTGGATCTAGAAAAAGAATTCCTACTTGGTTCTAAAGATTTGTGTGATTGGGCTAACTCGTGTAAGTGGACACTTGATTTTCTGGCTGGACGGTCAAAATTGAATTTAACTGTTCCATCAAAATATTAGTCTATGTTGTCTAGGTTGACTAAACTATTTTGGATACTAACTGGCTTACTTTCATTAATCAAACACCAATCTGAAGGCAAACTGATATCTGACCACCTAATGGTTCTGGGTATTTTGATGTTGGTATTTTCTTGATTGGTTTGTATCAAGAGTGTATGGTCTCTAGAATTTTTGACTAAGGCTTGGAAATTCATGTTTATTCCTGTGACTTTGTAGTAAACTTTAAAGATTAAGGCTAATGGTTGGACTCCTTCAAGAACTTGGTACCTTAAAGTTTTGATGTTTATGTGAGTGCTTTCAGTATGTGAGGATCTGAAAGACTTATCATGAGATCTGGGAAACAATCAAAATGAATTGGTCCATTGTAAAAACTTGACTTGATCATTCCAAGAATACTATCACTGAAGTCAATGAATCATGCATCTCAGAGACATAACAAAATAAAGGTATTGAGGCCTCTTCTTGTTAAGGGCTTGATTGCTATTTGGACTAGACCTATGTGAATGTAATTGTAACCATCTTTTCTATGAGTTTTAATTTGTTCTGATGTAAATAACTGACAAGTTTCATGTTCTTTATTAAGAACATAAGCTTTTTCAACTGTTTGGACATGGTGTTCAATTCTAAAAGAGGCTACTGACCATTTCTTTTTGTAAATGTTTTTACTAGAAACCTTGGAGATATTCTAATCTCCAAAGTCGACATTGTCCTCTGTTTGAAATTCTAATTTTTGTTCTTCATTTACTATGTTTGGAATTCTACTTAAACTGGATCTGGAGCTAGTGCTAGCAATTGAATTAGATCTAAATAATCTACTCATATTGCTCAAAATGTAGGTTTTCAATATACAGAAATCTTTCTTGCTTTACCTTCCTTGCATATTTGCTAAACTCCCTCTTCGCTTATGCAATCCACTCATGCCAATCCTATGGACTTATTGTCTGGAACACATCTTACTATTTGGGTTGAGAGTAAACAATCATACTTAGAAGGTTAACAAATAAGATAAACTGTCAATGATAACTGAAGGTTGAACAAATATAGTGATTAAAAAGATAATAACTCAATTAAATGAAGTTTTAAAACAAACATTGTTTTGACAAACATGGGCTTTTGGGATTTCATATTTTAACTGCACTGGTGATTGGTTTGTTGCACTAAGAATTTCTGTTGATTTACGGAAATACTTGGTGGGAATTAAACCTTCTTAAATACAATTAAACTCTGCACTTAAGTCAATTAAGGCAATTACAAAAAGATATTATCTCGAAAACCATCTTTGCTAATCATGAAGTGGAATTATGAAGTCGAAATCGATGAAGTCAATAGAATCAAATTAGTCAAATGGTGGGATAAATCCAACCATAAAAAAACCATCAGTCAGGTCCTCATAGAATTTCCCATTACTCCATCTCCAGTAATTATGACACAGCCAGCATAACCATCTTTGCCAGCCATTCCAGAACAGTCATTATCGGACATTAGTCCATCATCATCACTCAAAGGAACATCAAAGTCATCCAACTCAACAAGCTCAAAAAGCAAAGAAAAAGCCACCCAACTTAAAGACTTAGCTCAACAATTACTTGCAGAAGGAGCGATGCTCCATTCTGAAGAAGAAGAAGAAGAAGAAGAAGAAGCCGTAGACTTTGAATCTTCAGATGCATCCTCACAGCAACCAGCCAACTTAGCAAGCCAAAAAACATAGTCAACCAAGTGGGCCGACTACCAGGACTCCCAAGACCTTTTTGCATAAAGCCATGTGAACACAGTTAATCACTATGTGAAAACTAAAGTCATCAAGTCAAGTTATCATGACAATTGCCATCTTTCCAAAGTCACCATGTGAAGTTTTCTGACAAAGTTCAATCAATAATTCTGACAAAGCAAGGAATCACTCAGTCACCTGCACACCCCACAATAAAAGTAGCAATTATTCCAACAAGGATCACTATTCATCAACAGTAAAAGCAAGTTACCATCCATCCCGTGCTTCCATAGTAAAGCAATCAATCATCCAAGTCTTTAAGAAGATGTCTCCGACGAAGAAGAAACCAAGCTCAATTTTACATTTTCTTAATCAAAAGTTTTTTTGAGTTCACACTATACCCAAAGAAATAAAAAATTGTAAACACTTTTAATTTTCAAATGTCAAGGATGCCTATGTGCACCAATATCCTTTTCACCAATCAATTTCTAATTTGCTGACCTAATCGTCAGTAAATTAATTGTAAGTCCCAGTGTAAGTTTTGGAATAAAACTTATTATCAAATTATAATTACATCATTATTTTGAATTCATTACTTTATGAATATTTTCATAACAAATAATTTTGAATGATATAAAATTCTTACACACAGTCAATTCATCGAGTACCTTCAGTTCAAGGTAAATACCGATCAATCATTTGTTCAATTATTCTTATTCATTTATAACAATTGGTTTCATGGTATATTTAATCCTGGTTATCCCCCACATCAAATTTTCAATTCTTCAATTTACAATTCATTCAATTCTATCTCAGGCAACAAGCTTATATATATAAAGATATATATATATATATATATATATATATATATATATATATATATAAGCTCTTGTAAATTCATACTAATACATCAGGGACGAAGTATGAGATCTATATGAATTGGGACATTCTAAAAATAAAGTCACAAATTAAAAAGCTTAAGAATTTACTAACATTGCACATACACTAATCCATAAAATATATCATACAACATATTACAATATCTCACAACGCATTTTCAAGTTTTGAAAGCGTTGCATAACAATTTCACTACCAATACCATCAAATATCTCTTCCTAAAAAAATAACCATATTATCATTCATCAATTAATTTTCTTACGATTTCTCAATTGATCATTTAGAAATTTCACAACTGAAAATGCTTTATCATGTGAAATTATTAAATGTAATATGTACAATTTTTTCACAAAAAAATGAGTCAGGGCATCTGCCCCTTGGGCCCAAGGTGGCATCGTCCTTGGCAATACCACACATACTATGCAGAAAAGTGATAGAAAAATATGAAAGTGTTTTAAGAAAAAAAATGTGGAAGAGTCTTTTAAAATGTTATCAAGAAAATATTAATATTTAAGGACTATTTCTTCTAAAATAAAAATAAATAATTAAGTCTTTGCTTAAAAGTTGGTTAAGCAATTTCGAACCTTTTCCTAATTTTTTTCTTGTGCATCAACCTCACCTTGTGTTACGTTTATCACTACTGGTTTAAAAGGCAAAAAAAACTTAATACAACACAAAGTATGGACAAAAAAGTACATATGAAATCGATAATATGACTTAAATAATCTTTGTGACACAAATTAAAGTAATGTGTTGAATCCAAGTAAACTAAGTGAATTTTTTCAACAAAATGCTTTGTCAAAACGAAAAAAAAAAAAAAAATTGTTATTAGCATTTCAAGATAATTATCATGCACTCTTTCTTAATTGAAAGTCATTAAACAAAAGAATAGTCTGTGGTGACTATCTGGAATGTTAATAATAATACTAAAGAAAAACATATAGGATAATGAGCGACTAAAAGTGTGTTAGGCTCGATGAAAACACTACACTAGACATATGAATAATGATCCATGCAGGGTCATTCATTTTATTAGCAAAAGCAACCATGTGGATACAGGGCCACATTAATCCATCACATTACACAAGCACAGTCTCTACACAGATTACAGTTCTTTTTAACTAATTAATTAGCACTTTTTGGTGCACACGCAAGCACGGGTCAAGACACTACAATGGCCTCTGGTGAATTGCTCCTTTCTGCAGGTGTGTTTACATTTGTTAGACGAAAAGCACAACCCTTTGAACAGAGTGCTTGGACCCTCACAGATCTTCCCTTCAACTGTCTTGCTTGACTCAGTCCTTGCCTCAACACCCATTGGCCTCATCTCTAAAGATCAATTTTTTTTTGTTCAATAAGATGCTTTATTAGAAACATCATAAAAAATTAATTATTAAATAAAAGAGGTATAATTACCGGTAGCAGCCAAAAGCAAGATAAGAACGAAGGCAGCTGAAACAAGACGCATTGAACGCTCCATTTGAATCTGTGTGTATGTAAGTGTGTGCTTGATCTGTGTGTTTCTATGTGTGCTTGTGTATAATAAGAAAGACTTTAGATGCTGATGCAAAGACCAATAACCATGCAAGACTTATTATATAGTGACCTAGTGCAGATTAAAGAGGAACGGTCTCCGTAAAGCAAGGTAGCTCCATACCCAAAATACAAAGTTGAAATTTCCAACTTACGAGGCACCATAAACCAAATCCCTATTTTTGTTGAGTAAGTTCTCTGTCATACATTTTTCTATGCTCATTAGAGTTTCTTTTTCAAGCACATTTTACTTTTGCTTTTAAAAGAATATTTGGGTTTTAAGCACTTTGACTTATTATTCACATTTTTATATGTAAATGATGCGGCATATACCATAGTTCTTATAACAATATAATTGTTTTTTTGCACAAGTTTTAGTCTGTCTGTACCTAACTAATCTAAATTATATAGACGTGGATTTGCACATTTGAATACCAATTTTGTAAATAGAAGATAATACGATGACGGGGCATCGGTTGTTTTTTCTTCGGTGAATGCAACAAATTCATAGCAATCTTTGCATCACTTTCTTGCAGTAGCGGAAAACTGTTATGCATTTGCACCATGGAGCATGTTTGATCCCTACCGATTCTTTTCCTCCTAACAACTACCTATTTAACCCATTAATGTTATCGTTTATCCAAAAAAAAAAAAAAAAAGCAGCGAACATATTGCTCAAGAATGATAAAACCAGAAGATTCATAATTCATTGTATCAACCTTCAGTAGTTTAGATGAACCCTTGAACATTCTTTATACAATGTTCTATGAATTCACGAGGAAGATGACACGAGAAACCTACTCATAGTTCTCCAGGATCTACAGAGAGATCGGGTAGAATATTCCGTCCATGTTCAGGTGAGATAGTTGATGAATTCCACAGCGGTCGCAATGGCACCTCCTGTAATTGCATCCACCAGAACTTTATCCTTGTTCTCTTTGCTGGCTGCAGATACTAGAGCCCCTGTCAATGCACCCCCGAGCATGGCATTCTTCTGCAGGATATCAAAAGAAAAAGGGTGAGCAGATGCAGAAGTTCCAATGGAAGTCCGAAAATTAAATAAAAACGAACTTGAAATGGCACGCTTGAATGTAATTTTAGAAGCTACCAGCGCATACTGAAAACGAACAATTACACAAATCATGGCAACGGGAGGATATAGGGAACATAGAGGTTAAGAGTTTTAAATTAGCAAGTAGACAATCTGAAACAATTTCCCAGATCTAGAAGGTTCATGTGCAAACTAGGACGAATGAGCATGAAAATTAAGGCCAACAGGTACTGTACAACTAGCTATCTAGAATTCGAACAGACATATACCCAGTCTCTGTGTCCACTGACCCTCTCGATACCATACTCTGCTCCCACGTACACTGCAGCTACAGTACCTGTCAATGCAATAGAAGAAATTGTTGATGCAGTTCTCAATTCGCAAAAGTGAGGAAGCTGAAGCAATTTTTCCGGAGGACGAGCATAATCTCATCCATGCATACATCTAACACACAATGAAATAGGACTCAACTTACCCCAATATGCACCTTCTTTACACATCTTCTTGAACTGCAAGAAACAGTACTCTCAATTAGCAGGATTTGGAAATTGTGTTACATCCCAACTTTCTTCTATGAATAAGACAGACCTCCAAAAGGCAATAGATCCCACTAAACAAAATCAATTGAGCAACAACTGAAGATGCTGAATTAACCGCAAGTAGCTACTAATATTGTTTTCGGTTACAAGGGAACCAAAGGCCGATCACAAATCAAACAAAACAAAACGAAACAAAACAAACTAAACTACCTAAACCAGCAAGATCATTGAGCTCAATGTCAAGGTTAAGAGTAGCTACTTATCTCAGATCATACAAGAAAGCACAAAATCGAAAAACCGAATTAATTAAACAAGGGATTGTGCTGGTTACTCACAGTGTGCTTAAAGTCGCTAGTCGAAATGCTCCCTGCAAAAATCACCTCACATTTTTAGTAAATGTAATTAAAAAAACTAAAATAAAACCCAAAAATCTTATTCAAAAACCAAATAAATACAATCATCATCATCAGACTGCAAGCACATGATCAGCATATGAAATTTAAAACTTTCCCACTGCAACAGTTGGAGCGCAATGATAAATAACATTACCTTTCTTGGCCGCAGAGAAAGCATCCTCTGCAACAGCTCTGGTAGCAGCAACCTGAAACCAAACCAACAAAACGACACCGTTTGATTCAAAACCTTGCCATTGCAACTATGCGAACTATCAAAACCCAGAAGTGAAATACTAAACTGAAAAAACAACAAAAATTTAAAAAAAAATGTTGAAGATAATTTTAAAAAAAAAATGAAAAAAAAGTAGAAAAATCGTACGGTTCCGATCTTCAAGAAGCCATCGACGGTGTGGTTGAGCAAGGGGTTTCCCAAGTCGATGATCACGTCGACTTGCGGCCCTGTAAGCGCCCCTGAGAAACTGCTTGTCGGCATCTTCTTCTTCTTCTTTCTCTGTCTCCTCTCTCTCTCTCTCCTCTGTGATAGACGAACACTATGATGACAAAATTGGTGGGGGTGTTCTGTGATACGATATTTATCAGTGATGATACATTTACGAGAATGCCATCGGAAGATGCCATGCAGTGCAGCATCAATTGCATCAGGCGGTGCCGGTGGATCAAGTGCAATGGTGCGTCATGTGTAAAATTGGTATTGACTTGATTGCAAGTGACATTTTTCATTTCTTTTTAATAATATTTGCTTTGATTGTGCCGTGAACACAGTTCAATACACCAAGTATCATAATACAAGCAGTGTTACATCCCACATCGCCTAGGAGAGTGGATCTTGTAAGCCTTATATGTATATTCCTATTTTTACCTAGCACGAGGTCTTTTGGGAGCTCACTAGCTTCGAAGTTCATCGGAACTCCGAAGTTAAGCGAATAGCGCGCGAGAGCAATCTTAGGATGGGTGATCCACTGGAAAGTTCTCGTGTGAGTTCCCAGAAACAAAACCGTGAGGGCGTGGTCGGGGCCCAAAGCGAACAATATTGTGCTACACTGGAGTCGAGCCCGGGATGTGATGGGGCCCAGACCGAGATGTGACAATTTGGTATCAGAGCCAATCCATGACCGGATGTGTGCCGACGAGGACGTCGGGCCCTTATAGGGGGTGGATTGTTACATCCCACATCGCCTAGGGGAGTGGATTGTGTAAGCCTTATATGTATATTCCTATTTCTACCTAGCATGAGATCTTTTGGGAGCTCACTGGCTTCGGAGTTCATCGGAACTTCGAAGTTAAGCGAGTAGCGCGCGAGAGCAATCCCAGGATGGGTGACCCACTGGGAAGTTCTCGTGTGAGTTCCCAAAAACAAAACCGTAAAGGCGTGGTCGGGGCCCAAATGGAAGGCGTGGTCGGGGCCTAAACGGATAATATCGTGCTACAGTGGAGTCGAGCCAGGAATGTGGTGGGGGTCCGGGTCCGGATGTGACAAGCAGTTAGAAATTTTTTTCCCAAGTATTCAACAATTCGTATTGTAACATTTAGTGTACCAGCCTGTGTTACTGGCACACTTTCTCAAGCTATAATTGTTTTTTAATTCCCCAAAAAGAATAATTAAATGAATGAATAAAAGTTGTAATTGTTGCTTAATGTAATGTAATGTGTGAGGGTGGGAGCTAAACTTAGGGAGAAGGTTAAGGTTTGGACTTTGTAATTGCTTTAGATCATCACTTGCTCATTACAATGTTTGATTTATAATTTGCGTGCTTAACTTTAGACCTCAACCCAACTTGTATTAGCGGTGTCCAAAACGTAGCAAAAAATGGTCTTAAAATTCATGATTGACACTAGAGAGGACTAAAATCGACCCACCTAGCTGATCTCATTCTCATTCCCCTTTCTTGAGAACTTTTACTCTTCTGAAAGTATTGAAAGGGTTTATGTCATTGTTACAAGTTGTTCAAGTTCGACATGTGTTCAATGACACAAACTTAGTGGCAAATGAACTTATTAAGGACGAAGTTCCTCTTGTAAATTCTATTTTCACAAAAAAATAAAAAAAATCTCATTCACATTCCTTCTTTTCTTTCTCGAATTTGCGACCTCCCCTATTCCAACTAAGCAAACACATAATATAAATAGTCTAACGAAGAAGGAAAGACACTACAAGATTGAGAAAGATGAAAATTTTGTTGGTTGATTAAGGTCTAAACTGTCATTTTCTTTATTTTATCAAGCTGTTAGTCTTTGTGAAATAAGCTGTTAGAAATCAAGGGTTGAGAATAGCTCTTAATGTATTAGGCTCATAAGTGAGCAAGTGGCAAGATCTCATAGGTTCTTGTAATGAAGGGATGGATGAGCTCATAGGCTCTCCTAGATTTTCTCCCTTTTTGTTGTGATAAAATGAAAATGCACTCAAAAGAGCACATTGGCTCTTTTTGAGATTTTGATCACTCTCCTTCTATCTCTTCATTTTCTTCTCTCTGTTTTGAATTGCTACAAATGCCATCAAACTTTTACAAATTCTAACATGGTATCCAAAGCCTAGGTTCGATTTCAGATTGGGCATCGATTTCTGTGAAATTTTGCGAGATAATCCAACGTGAAATCTCTTGATTTCATTCCGATTCAAGCTATAATGGCTGGGTCTAGAAGCAGCGATTTACAAGCTCTCGTTTTTTTATGGAACGGAGTTCGAATTCTAGAAAGTGAGAATGGTCACCATTTTCAAATCGTATGGGATTTGGAAACTGGTAGATAAAGGAATTGTTACTCCATAATTGAAGAAGAAGAAGGAGAGAGGAAAAACAAAGAAGGAGGAAGACTCACCCTCGTCGGACGATGATGAAGAAAACGATAATGAGTTTGATACTCACATGAAGGATCAACTCATGAAAGACACTAAAACACTGGGAATCATTCAGAGCACTGTGTCTAAAGAGATCTTCCCTCGGATCGTGAATCAAGAGACATCCAAGGGTCCCTGGGATCTACTCCAAGAGGAATTTCGCGACGATGAACATGCAAGGTATGTTAAACTTCAAAGTTTGCTTCGTGAGTTTGAATATATGAGGATGAAAGAAAATGAATCATTAGCTGCTTATCCTACTAGACTATTTGAATTAATTAATCAAATGAAATCTTATGGTGAGATTCTCACTCACCAAAAAGAGGTTCAAAAGGTTTTGATTAGCCTATCTAGTAAGTATGATCCAATTTGTGTTGTGATTGAAAGAACTTCTGATTTGAATATTGTGACTGTGCAAGAGGTGGTTGGATTTCTTAAAAGCTATGAATTTAGGTTGAGTAGACATGGAGATGATGCTGCAAGCTTAGACCATGCTTTCTCTATTATGATTTTTGCATCAAATACACAAAATAAACCATTTGTACAGGGAAATCACAACAAGGGAAAAAACAATTGGAAGTCTAAACCCAAGAAGTGGAAAAACAAAAGTCATCAGCTTGAGAGACAGGGTGAGATTACTAATGGTAGTAAACAAAAATGCAAGATTTATGATAAGGCTCACTATGGAGAATGTTGGTTCAAAGGGAAACCCAAGGGTCACAATTGCAACAGGTTTGGACATATGGTGAAGAATTGCCATCAACCAAAGAAAACTCAAGCTGCCAACTATTTGAACCATGTCCAGGATAATGCAATGATGTTTTATGCTTGCCATAAGGCCTTTGTGCAAGGTAATAGTGGAGTTTGGTACCTAGATAGTGGTTGTAGTAACCACATGACTAGTACTGAACCATTACTTATCAATATTGACAGAAGTACAAGATGCAAGGTGAAAAATGGGCATAGAAGACCTGGTTGATTCAATTGGCAAATGAACTTTGGTAGTTGAGACTAAGAAAGAAACAAGGTTCATACCAGAAGTTATGATTGTGCCTGGTCTATATGAGAACCTTCTCAGTGTGGATCAGATGGTTAAACATGGATACTGGCTTTTATTTGGTGACTTTATGGCTTGTATCTTTGGTGACAGTAAGCTACAAGATCATGTTGCTACTGTGCAATTGAAGGGGAATAGATGCTTCCATTTAATATTTGAATCTATGGATCACATTATGGCAAATAGAGCATCTACTAAAGACAGCTCATGGAAAAGGCATAGAAGATTTGGGCATTTAATTAAGATATCTTGAGGATGTTGAAGGAAAAGAGCATGTTGTATGGTTTACCATATCTCAAAGATCACAATCAAGTGTGTGAAGGTTGTGCTACTGGGAAAGCTCACAGATAAGCTTTTGACAAAGAACAGAAATGGAGAGCATCTCTTCCACTCGAGCTTGTTCATTCAGATGTTTGTGGACCAATATGTGAGACACTTGGTGGCAGCAGGTATTTCCTCACTTTTATTGATGATAAGTCCAGAATGTGCTGGGTTTATTTCTTGAAGAGCAAGTCTGAATTATTCATAATTTTCAAAATGTTCAAGGCTATGGTGGAACTACAAACTAGATTTAAGTTGAAGAAACTCAGAATTGACAGAGGATGGGAGTACACATCATTGCAGTTTGAGAAATTTTGTGAAGATGTTGGTATTGAAAAACAACTAATTGTTGCTTAGTCTCCCTAGCAAAATGGCATTGCTGATAGGGAGAACCGTACCATTGTAAAGATGGCAAGAACCATGCTTTATGAAAAGAAACTACCTCTCAAATTCTAGGGTGAAGCAGTTCACACTGTTGTCTATCTTTTGAATAAATGTCATACCAAGGTGTTAAAGAACAAAACTCCATTTGAAGAGTTCAATGGTAGAAAACCAAGGGTAAAACATTTGAGAATCTGTATGTTATACTTATGTTCCAACTCAGCTAAGGCATAAACTAGAAGAAACAGGCCATAAATGTATGTTTGTTGGATATGGGA
Source organism: Pyrus x bretschneideri (assembly GCF_019419815.1). NCBI lineage: Eukaryota > Viridiplantae > Streptophyta > Magnoliopsida > Rosales > Rosaceae > Pyrus > Pyrus x bretschneideri. Next base: position 3,867,875 of record NW_025999712.1, on the reverse strand, counting down.
CAAAAGAGAAAGGTTACATGGTGTTTGATCTGAAAAGCAACAAAATCATTGTTTCCAGAAGTGTTATGACATGCTTAACCCCGAAATTCTCCAAACACCAGGATAGGTACGTGCTAGCCGACACTCGAAGGTGACGAAGGCATATTAGGATGCATGAGAACAAGAAAATAAATAAGACTTATAAATTTAAATGTAATTAATATGCAAATGAGGAACATGTTCAGAGTATACAACTAATTATATACACTAGAAAAGAAATGGTATAAAATTAATTTTTGTTCTTCATGTACTATGTCTGGAATTCTACTTAAACTGGATCTGGAGCTAGTGCTGGCAGTTGAATTAGATCTAAATAATCTACTCATATTGGTCAAAATGTAGGTTTTCAATATACAGAAATCTTTCTTGCTTTACCTTCCTCACATATTTGCTAAACTCCCTCTTCACTTATGCAATCCACTCATGCCAATCCTATGGACTTATTGGTTGGAACACATCTTACTATTTGGGTTGAGAGTAAACAATCATACTTAGAATGTTAACAAATAAGATAAACTGTCAATGATAACTGAAGGTTGAACAAATATAGTGATTAAAAAGATAATAACTCAATTAAATGAAGTTTTAAAACAAACATTGTTTTGACAAACATGGGCTTTTGGGATTTCATATTTTAACTACACTGGTGATTGGTTTGTTGCACAAAGAATTTCTGTTGATTTACGGAAATACTTGGTGGGGATTAAACCTTCTTGAATACAATTCAAGTCTGCACTTGAGTCAATTAAGGCAATTACAAAAAGATATTATCTCAAAAACCATCTTTGCTAATCATGAAGTGGAATTATGAAGTCGAAATCGATGAAGTCAATAGAATCAAATTAGTCAAATGGTGGGATAAATCCAACCATAAAAAAACCATCAGTCAGGTCCTCAAAGAATTTCCCATTACTCCATCTCCAGTAATTATGACACAGCCAGCACAACCATCTTTGCCAGCCATTCCAGAACAGTCATTATCGGACATTAGTCCATCATCATCACTCAAAGGAACATCAAAGTCATCCAACTCAACAAGCTCAAAAAGCAAAGAAAAAGCCACCCAACTTAAAGACTTAGCTCAACAATTACTTGCAGAAGGAGCGATGCTCCATTCTGAAGAAGAAGAAGAAGAAGAAGAAGAAGAAGAAGAAGCCGTAGACTTTGAATCTTCAGATGCATCCTCACAGCAACCAGTCAACTTAGCAAGCCAAAAAACATAGTCAACCAAGTGGGCCGACTACCAGGACTCCCAAGACCTTTTTGCATAAAGCCATGTGAACACAGTTAATCACTATGTGAAAACTAAAGTCATCAAGTCAAGTTATCATGACAATTGCCATCTTTCCAAAGTCACCATGTGAAGTTTTCTGACAAAGTTCAATCAATAATTCTGACAAAGCAAGGAATCACTCAGTCACCTGCACACTCCACAGTCAAAGTAGCAATTATTCCAACAAGGATCACTATTCATCAACAGTAAAAGCAAGTTACCATCCATCCCGTGCTTCCATAGTAAAGCAATCAATCATCCAAGTCTCTTTTCCAAGTCTTTAAGAAGATGTCTCCGACGAAGAAGAAACCAAGCTCAATTTTACATTTTCTTAATCAAAAGTTTTTTTGAGTTCACACTGTACCCAAAGAAATAAAAAATTGTAAACACTTTTAATTTTCAAATGTCAAGGATGCCTACGTGCACCAATATCCTTTTCACCATTCAATTTCTAATTTGCTGACCCAATCGTCAGTAAATTAATTGTAAGTCCCAGTGTAAGTTTTGCAATAAAACTTATTTTCAAATTATAATTGCATCATTATTTTGAATTCATTACTTTATGCATATTTTCATAACAACTAATTTTGAATGGCATAAAATTCTTACACACAGTCAATTCATCAAGTACCTTCAGTTCAAGGTAAATAGCGATCAATCATTTGTTCAATTATTCTTATTCATTTATAATAATTGGTTTCATGGTATATTTAATCATGGTTATCCCCCACATCAAATTTTCAATTCTTCAATTTACAGTTCATTCAATTCTATCTCAGGCAACACGCTTATATATATAAGCTCTTGTAAATTCATACTAATACATCAGGGACAAAGTCTGAGATCTATATGAATTGGGACATTCTAAAAATAAAGTCACAAATTAAAAAGCTTAAGAATTTACTAACATTGCACATACACTAATCCATAAAATATATCATACAACATATTACAATATCTCACAACGCATTTTCAAGTTTTGAAAGCTTTGCATAACAATTTCACTACCAATACCATCAAATATTTCTTCCTAAAAAAATAATCATGTTATCATTCATCAATTAATTTTCTTACGATTTCTCAATTGATCATTTAGAAATTTCACAACTGAAAATGCTTTATCATGTGAAATTATTAAATGTAATATGTACAATTTTTTCACAAAAAAATGAGTTAGGGCATCTGCCCCTTGGGCCCAAGGTGGCACCGTCCTTGGCAATACCACACATACTATGCAGAAAAGTGATAGAAAAATATGAAAGTGTTTTAAGAAAAAAAATGTGGAAGAGTCTTTTAAAATGTTATCAAGAAAATATTAATATTTAAGGACTATTTCTTCTAAAATAAAAATAAATAATTAAGTCTTTGCTTAAAAGTTGGTTAAGCAATTTCGAACCTTTTCCTAATTTTTTTCTTGTGCATCAACCTCACCTTGTGTTACGTTTATCACTACTGCTTTAAAAGGCAAAAAAAACTTAATACAACACAAAGTATGGACAAAAAAGTACATATGAAATCGATAATATGACTTAAATAATCTTTGTGACACAAATTAAAGTAATGTGTTGAATCCAAGTAAACTAAGTGAATTTTTTCAACAAAATGCTTTGTCAAAACAGAAAAAAAAAAAATTGTTATTAGCATTTCAAGATAATTATCATGCACTCTTTCTTAATTGAAAGTCATTAAACAAAAGAATAGTATGTGGTGACTATCTGGAATGTTAATAATAATACTAAAGAAAAACATATAGGATAATGAGCGACTAAAAGTACGTTAGGCTCGATGAAAACACTACACTAGACATATGAATAATGATCCATGCAAGGTCATTCATTTTATTAGCAAAAGCAACTATGTGGATACAGGGCCACATTAATCCATCACATTACACAAGCACAATCTCTACACAGATTACATTTCTTTTTAACTAATTAATTAGCACTTTTTGGTGCACACGCAAGCACGGGTCAAGACACTACAATGGCCTCTGGTGAATTGCTCCTTTCTGCAGGTGTGTTTACAGTTGTTAGACGAAAAGCACAACCCTTTGAATAGAGTGCTTGGACCCTCACAGATCTTCCCCTCAACTGTCTTGCTTGACTCAGTCCTTGCCTCAACACCCATTGGCCTCATCTCTAAAGATCAATTTTTTTTTGTTGAATAAGATGCTTTATTAGAAACATCATAAAAAATTAATTATTAAATAAAAGAGGTATAATTACCGGTAGCAGCCAAAAGCAAGACAAGAACGAAGGCAGTTGAAACAAGATGCATTGAACGCTCCATTTGAATCTGTGTGTATGTAAGTGTGTGCTTGATCTGTGCGTTTCTATGTGTGCTTGTGTATAATAAGAAAGATTTTAGATGCTGATGCAAAGAACAATAACCATGCAAGGCTTATTATATAGTGATTTAGTGCAGATTAAAGAGGAACGGTCTCCGTAAAGCCAGGTAGCAACATACCCAAAATACAAAGTTGAAATTTCCAACTTACGAGGCACCATAAACCAAATCCCTATTTTTGTTGACTAAGTTCTCTGTCATACATTTTTCTATGCACATTAGAGTTTCTTTTTCAAGCACATTTTACTTTTGCTTTTAAAAGAATATTTGGGTTTTAAGCACTTTGACTTATTATTCACATTTTTATATGTAAATGATGCGGCATATACCATATAGTTCTTATAACAATATAATTGTTTTTTTGCCCAAGTTTTAGTCTGTCTGTACCTAACTAATCTAAATTATATAGACGTGGATTTGCACATTTGAATACCAATTTTGTAAATAGAAGATAATACGATGACGGGGCATCGGTTGTTTTTTCTTCGGTGAATGCAACAAATTCATAGCAATCTTTGCATCACTTTCTTGCAGTAGCGGAAAACTGTTATGCATTTGCACCATGGAGCATGTTTGATCCCTACCGATTCTTTTCCTCCTAACAACTACCTATTTAACCCATTAACGTTATCATTTATCCAAAAAAAAAAAAAAGCAGCGAACATATTGCTCAAGAATGATAAAACCAGAAGATTCATAATTCATTGTATCAACCTTCAGTAGTTTAGATGAACCCTTGAACATTCTTTATACAATGTTCTATGAATTCACGAGGAAGATGACACGAGAAACCTACTCATAGTTCTCCAGGATCTACAGAGAGATCGGGTAGAATATTCCGTCCATGTTCAGGTGAGATAGTTGATGAATTCCACAGCGGTCGCAATGGCACCTCCTGTAATTGCATCCACCAGAACTTTATCCTTGTTCTCTTTGCTGGCTGCAGATACTAGAGCCCCTGTCAATGCACCCCCGAGCATGGCATTCTTCTGCAGGATATCAAAAGAAAAAGGGTGAGCAGATGCAGAAGTTCCAATGGAAGTCCGAAAATTAGATAAAAACGAACTTGAAATGGCACGCTTGAATGTAATTTTAGAAGCTACCCGCGCATACTGAAAACGAACAATTACACAAATCATGGCAACGGGAGGATATAGGGAACATAGAGGTTAAGAGTTTTAAATTAGCAAGTAGACAATCTGAAACAATTTCCCAGATCTAGAAGGTTCATGTGCAAACTAGGACGAATGAGCATGAAAATTAAGGCCAACAGGTACTGTACAACTAGCTATCTAGAATTCGAACAGACATATACCCAGTCTCTGTGTCCACTGACCCTCTCGATACCATACTCTGCTCCCACGTACACTGCAGCTACAGTACCTGTCAATACAATAGAAGAAATTGTTGATGCAGTTCTCAATTCGCAAAAGTGAGGAAGCTGAAGCAATTTTCCCGGAGGACGAGCATAATCTCATCCATACATTCATGTAACAAACAATTAGATTCAATCCTTGGCCGGATGTGTGTCGACAAGGACGTCGGACCCTTAAGGGGGGTGGATTGTTACATCCCACATCGGCCAGGGTAGTGGATCTTGTAAGCCTTATATGTATATTCCTATCTCTACCTAGCACGAGGTCTTTTGGGAGCTCACTGACTTCGGAGTTCATCAGGCTTATATGTATATTCCTATCTCTACTTAGCACGAGGTCTTTTGGGAGCTCACTGGCTTCGGAGTTCATCGGAACTTTGAAGTTAAGCGAGTAGCACCTAAGAGCAATCCCAGGATGGGTGACCCACTGGGAAGTTCTCGTGTGAGTTTCCAGAAACAACCGTGAGGGCGTGGTCGGGGCCCAAAGCGGATAATATCGTGCTATAGTGGAATCGAGCTAGGGATGTGGTGGGGGCTCGGGTCGGGATGTGACAAGCAGTTAGAAATTTTTTTCCCAAGTATTCAACAATTCGTATTGTAACATTTAGTGTACCAACCTGTGTTTCTGGCACACTTTCTCAAACTATAATTGTTTTTTAATTCCCCAAAAAGAATAATTAAATGAATGAATAAAAGTTGTAATTGTTGCTTAATGTAATGTAATGTGTGAGGGTGGGAGCTAAACTTAGGGAGAAGGTTAAGGTTTGGACTTTGTAATTGCTTTAGATCATCACTTGCTCATTACAATGTTTAATTTAGAATTTGCGTGCTTAACTTTAGATCTCAACCCAACTTGTATTAGCGGTGTCCAAAACGTAGCAAAAAAGGTCTTAAAATTCATGATTGACACTACAGAGAGGACTAAAATCGACCCACCTAGCTGATCTAATTCTCATTCCCCTTTCTTGAGAACTTTTACTCTTCTGAAAGTATTGAAAGGGTTTATGTCATTGTTACAAGTTGTTCAAGTTCGACATGTGTTCAATGACACAAACTTAGTGGCAAATGAACTTATTAAGGACGAAGTTCCTCTTGTAAATTCTATTTTCACAAAAAAATAAAAAAAATCTCATTCACATTCCTTCTTTTCTTTCTCGAATTTGCGACCTCCCCTATTCCAACTAAGCAAACACATAATATAAATAGTCTAACGAAGAAGGAAAGACACTACAAGATTGAGAAAGATGAAAATTTTGTTGGTTGATTAAGGTCTAAACTGTCATTTTCTTTATTTTATCAAGTTGTTAGTCTTTGTGAATAAGCTGTTAGAAATCAAGGGTTGAGAATAGCTCTTAATGTATTAGGTTAAGAAGTGAGCAAATGGCAAGATCTCATAGGTTCTTGTAATGAAGGGATGGATGAGCTCATAGGCTCTCCTAGATTTTCTCCCTTTTTGTTTTGATAAAATGAAAATGCACGCAGAAGAGCACATTGGTTCTTTCTGAGATTTTGATCACTCTCCTTCTATCTCTTCATTTTCTTCTCTCTGTTTTGAATTGCTACAAATACTACCAAACTTTTACAGATTCTAACATGGTATCCAAAGCCTAGGTTCAATTTCAGACTGGGCATCGGTTTCTGTGAAATTTTGCGAGATAATCCAACGTGAAATCTCTTGATTTCATTTCGATTCAAGCTACAATGGCTGGGTCTGGAAGCAGCGATTTACGAGCTCTCGTTTTTTTAAGGAACGGAGTTCGAATTCGGGAAAGTGAGAATGGTCACCATTTTCAAATCATATGGGATATGGAAACTGGTAGATAAAGGAGTTGTTACTCCATAATTGAAGAAGAAAAAGGAGAGAGGAAAAACAAAGAAGGAGGAAGACTCACCCTCATCGGACGATGATGAAGAAGACGACAATAAGTTTGATACTTACATGGAGGATCAACTCATGAAAGACACTAAAGCACTGGGAATCATTCAGAGCACTGTGTCTAAAGAGATCTTCCCTCAGATCGTGAATCAAGAGACATCCAAGGGTGCCTGGTGTCACGGGATGACTCTTTAAGCCTTCCGCCGGTGCGGCACTTAGACTTGAATACCTCGATGAACAAGCTAAGTAAGCCTTCGAAGCCTCGCTTCCCCGGATTGAATCACAAAGAAAGCTAAGATAGCTTGGAGAATGCTAAAATCACTTAGAAGATGGGAGAAAGGAAGCTTTGTATTGAAACTTAGGAGAACTTTACAATTGCTTACAATTCTTGGATGCCTTGGCCAAATGGCCTTGCCTCCTATTTATAGGCCTAAGTAACCTCCTCAATGGAGGGTTCTAGAATTCCCTACTTACATCCAAAAATATCTAGTATAGTTCTAGATACAACTTGCCTAATCTAGATTGTTCTAGGTGAGGCTTGAATTTGTACACTTGTGTGGATCCTAGATTATCTTGAACGCTCCGCCATGTTCTTGATTTTTCCGGGATGTTCCAGAAGCTTCCATGAAGACAAGGCTTTATGGGCTTAGATATATGATGTCTTGGGCGTTTTCTTTGTTTGTAACATATGGCCCGTGACACTAGGATCTACTCCAAGAGGAATTTCGTAGTGATGAACATGCAAGGTATGTTAAACTTCAAAGTTTGCTTCGTGAGTTTGAATATATGAGGATGAAAGAAAATGAATCATTCGCTGCCTATCCTACTAGACTATTTGAATTAATTAATCAAATGAAATCTTATGGTGAGATTCTCACTCACTAAAGAGAGGTTCAAAAGGTTTTGATTAGCCTATCTAATAAGTATGATCCAATTTGTGTTGTGATTGAAAGAACTTCTGATTTGAATATTGTGACTGTGCAAGAGGTGGTTGGATTTCTTAAAAGCTATGAACTTAGGTTGAGTAGACATGAAGATGATACTACAAGCTTAGAGCATGCCTTCTCTAGTATGATTTTTGCATCAAATACACAAAATAAACCATTTGTACAGGGAAATCACAGCAAAGGAAAAAACAATTGGAAGTCTAAACCCAAGAAGTGGAAAAACAAAAGTCATCAACCTGAGAGACAAGGTGAGATTACTAATGGTAGTAAACAAAAATGCAAAATTTATGATAAGGCTCACTATGGAGAGTGTTGGTTCAAAGGGAAACCCAAAGGTCACAATTGTAATAGGTTTGGACATATGGCGAAGGATTGCCATCAACCAAAGAAAACTCAAGCTACCAACTATTTGAACCATGTCTAGGATAAGGCAATGCTGTTTTATTCTTGCCATAAGGCCTTTGTGCAAGGTAATAGTGGAGTTTGGTACCTAGATAGTGGTTGTAGTAACCACATGACTAGTATTGAACCATTACTTATCAATATTGACAGAAGTACAAGATGCAAGGTGAAAAATGGGCACAGAAGACTTGGTTGATTCAATTGGCAAATGAACTCTAGTAGTTGACACTAAGAGAGAAACAAGGTTCATACCAGAAGTTATGATTGTGCCCGGTCTAGATGAGAACCTTCTCAGTGTGGATCAAATGGTTAAACATGGATACTGGCTTTTATTTGGTGACTTTATGGCTTGTATCTTTGGTGACAGTGAGCTACAAGATCATGTTGCTACTGTGCAAATGAAGGAGAATAGATGCTTCCCTTTAATATTTGAATCTATGGATCACATTATGGCAAATAGAGCATCTACTAAAGACAACTCATGGAAATGGCATAGAAGATTTGGGCATTTGAATTAAGATAGCTTGAGGATGTTGAAGGAAAAGAGCATGTTGTATGGTTTACCATATCTTAAAGACCACAATCAAGTGTGTGAAGGTTGTGCTACTGGGAAAGCTCACATATAAGCTTTTGACAAAGAATAGAAATGGAAAGCATCTCTTCCACTCGAGCTTGTTCATTCAAATGTTTATGGACCCATGTGTGGGACATTTGGTGGCAGCAAGTATTTCCTCACTTTTATTGATGATAAGTCCATAATGTGCTGGGTTTATTTCTTAAAGAGCAAGTCTGAAGTGTTCATAATTTTCAAAATGTTCAAGGCTATGGTGGAACTACAAACTAGATTTAAGTTGAAGAAACTTAGAATTGACAGAGGATGAGAGTACACATCATTGCAGTTTGAGAAATGTTGTGAAGATGTTGGTATTGAAAAACAGCTAACTGTTGCTTATTCTCCCTAGCAAAATGGCATTGCTGAGAGGGAGAACCGTACCATTGTAAAGATGGCAAGAACCATGCTTTATGAAAAGAAACTACCTCTCAAATTCTAAGGTGAAGCAATTCACACTGTTGTCTATCTTTTGAATAAATGTCCTACCAAGGTGTTAAAGAACAAAACTCCATTTGAAGAGTTCAATGGTAGAAAACCAAGGGTAAAACATTTGAGAATCTTTGGTTTTGTATGTTATACTCATGTTCCAACTCAGCTAAGGCATAAACTAGATGAAACAGGACAGAAATGTATGTTTGTTGGATATGGGACAAAAGAGAAGGGTTACATGGTGTTTGATCTGAAAAGCAACAAAATCATTGTTTCCAGAAGTGTTATGACATGCCCGAACCCGAAATTTTCCGAACACCAGGGTAGGTACGAGTTAGCCGACACCCGAAGGTGACGAAGACATATTAGGATGCATGAGAACAAGAAAATAAATAAGACTTATAAATCTAAATGTAATTAATATGCAAATGAGGAACGTGTTCGGAGCATACAACTAATTATATACACTAGAAAAGAAATGGTATAAAATTGAATGAACAAGAAGTGGGTCCTACACCGAGAGAACTTGAAGATGCGGATGCGGAAGTGCCTTAACACCGGGATTGTACACCTCGATTCTAAGTCCTAAGGGGCACAAAACAAACATGAGTGGACCAAATTGACATATAATAATAATAATAATAATAAAACAGTTATCAACATTCTAACCCCCAAAGCTTTATGAAAACTAATAGCATAATATTTAATAGGTTTTCCGAAAACCTAGCATGCCATAAAACCTTTCTTAAAACATATCGATAATAGTGTGATAAATAGTGGTATCCAATAATAATATCTCCCAGCCCAATGCCAGCTTTTATGTCTCTGCGCCCGTAGCCAGAAATTAATTCTCCCGACCCAATGCCAGCTCCGTGTCTCTCGCCCCGAAGTTAGAGATTATTTCTCCCAGCCCACAGCCAACAACCATAATCCTCGTCCGTGGCAGTATAGTGACCACTAGATAAGCACAAAACCATTGAACATAGACTTTCCAAACGTAGGTACATATATCTCAAAAACATCTTCATAGTATAAAGTCATCCATCATCTATACTATAAAGAAGTGTGTAAAAGCATGTTCATAAGCAGTATATAGTCATCCATCATCTATACTACAAAGAACATGAGTTTGATAAAATAGGGTAATTCAAAATATTCTAAGTAAGCACAATAATCATAAAGTGTAAATCTAATTTACTTATAAAACGTAACCATTAAATCATGCTTTTCATGTATGCATTTCTACTCACAAATACTTCACCGTCGAAGAGCCACGCAAACTAGCGAAGACGGAAACGTCACAAATAATTGCCTCTAAGCACATAAAGGGTCCAATTAATAAAACTATATTATAACAATTGAATTTGGGAAAACGGACATAAAAAACGGATTCAGAACATCGAATTAACCTACGAAAGGTCCCGGGTAAATTTCGAATTAACCGAGGGCCGGTTCTGGGCTGGGTTAGTAACCGAGCCTAAGTTTTCTTCTAGGCTTGGTAGCTCGGCCCAATGATTCTAGTGGGCTGGGTTCCAAAGGGTTAGAGGCCCTCGGTTTGGCCTGAGTTCAAAAAAGCCTAAGGCCCGAGTCAAAACAACCCAAGGGCCTGGGTTTGAAAGGGTTAAATGGGCTTGGGCTTAATACTAATTTGGGCTTGAGTTTAGCTGGACTGGGTTTTGGTGCACCGATCGGTTCATCGGTCCCGCTGAAGAAGAAAGCTGGAGCTTTCAAGCTCCAGTCAAACCACAACTCACCAAAACCCAATACCAAAATGCAGCTACAGAGGAGGGGAAGAATAATATACCTATTGGAGGCCGTGACACAGCCGGAGTTTCGCCGGAAAATGTCTGCAAGTCATGGCATTCTCACCAGAAATCTGGAAACTCATTTTCCCGAGTATAGCTGCATTCCATGGCACTCAAACCACTTAAAATCATCCTAATCAAGCTCTAATAAAACTCTAGGAAGTTTGGAAAGGTTTTTGAAACTCACCGTATCGAAGAAGGCGAGGATTCTCCTATGACTCTTGAATGGTGGCAACGCCATTGTGCAGTAAGGAAGAGGTTGACAACTCCGGGTTTCTGGCATGGGGAGGTTCTAATGGAGGGTGAGTGTCCAAGTGTGTGTGTGTGTGTGTTTGCTTCTCGGGGGAGAGAGGGTTAAGAGAGTTGTCGAGAATGAGAGATAAGGGAGAGCGAGGGAAAAGAGATAATTGTGAGAGATGAGAGAGGTGAGAAACCAAGGAACACAAAAATAGGGTGGGCCCTACGTGGCTCACCAACCAATCCCATAAAACAATTTAAAAAAAAAAAACAAAAAAAAAAGAAAAGAACACCAAATGTATCCCAACTTGGTGAAATTACAAAGATGCCATTTTTGTTCGTAAAACCCGGGACGAGTTGTCACATGTTATCTTTGATGAAGGTGATGTGCTCAATTGGGAGAACATGGAGACAATTCATATCCCTTTGCCCTACTTAAATGCAAATGAAGGTGTAAGTATAACTGAGATTGAAAATGGTTCCTGTGAGGGGTCTAACATCTATGCCTTTGAGTTGAAATCTCAAAACACATGTGTTGATAATGCCACTGATGTACACCGAGTTTATTCTAGAATTGTGAATGAAGAGTGTGAAATCCAAGTCATTGAGACATATGATAACACACCAAAGAAGTGGAGGAATTTGAATGAGATGTTTGCTCAGTGTAGACTTAGTGCCATTGATCCTGAAACTACAATGAAGCTTCTCAAGATCAAGCTTGGAATAAAGCAATGGAGGATAAGATCTCTATGATTGAGAAGAATGGCACCTGGGAATTGGTTAATAGACCAAGTGACAAACCTATTGTTGGAGTAAAATGGATTTTCAAGACTAAATTGAATCTGTATAGCACTATACAGAAACACAAGGCAAGATTAGTTGCCAAAGGGTACACTTAAAAGTCTGGAGTTAATTTTAATAAGACTTTTGGACCTCTGGCTAGATTGGACACTATAAGGACTCTCATTGCATTGGCAGCTCAGAAAGGGTGGAGATTGTTTTAGTTAGATGTGAAGTCTGCTTTTCTGAATGGGGTTCTTGAAGAAGAGGTGTACATTGACCAACCTGATAGTTACATTGTCAAGGGAGAGGAACACAAGGTGTACAAACTGAAGAAAGCCTTGTATGGGCTGAAGTAAGCTCCTGGAGCTTGGTATAGCAACATTCACACTTATTTGTTGCAATGTGGGTTTGGAAAAAGTCCTAGTGAAGCTACCCTATGTGTGAAGCATAAGGAAGGACATGGAACATTGATTGCCTCCATATATGTGGATGACATTATTTACACAGGGAGTTGTCCACAGATGATTAAGGATTTCAAATGTGACCTGATGAGCAAGTATGAGATGACATATTTAGTTCAGTTACATCACTTTCTTGGAATTAGGGTTATTCAACAAGAAGGGAGTATCTTCATCCACCAAAAGAAATATGCATTGAGTCTACTTGACAAGTTTGGATTGAAAAGCTGCAAGTCTGTCTCTATTCGCTTACCTCTCATTGACAAGCTAAGGAAAGATGATGGCAGTGAACCTGCAGATGAAGAATTGTATAGAAAAATTGTTGGCAGCCTCTTATATTTGACTGCAACAAGACCTGACATCATGTATTAAGCTTGTGTGCTTGCCAAATATATGCATTGCCCTTCCACCAAGCATCTTAGCACTGCTAAGAGGATTCTAAGATATGTGCAGGGGACTATAGATTATGGAATCAACTACAATAAGGGAAATGCAGCCTTGCTCATAGGTTTCTATGACAGTGACTGGAGTGGAGATAAGAATGACATGAAATCTATTTTTGGCTATTCTTTTAGCTTTGGCAGTGGTGCATTTTTTTGGGCCTCAGTGAAGCAACAAAGTGTTGCACTCTCAACAGCAGAAGCTAAATATATGAGTGCCTCTGAAGCTACAACTCAAGCCATATGGCTGAGATTTGTGTTGCATGATTTTGATGAAGAACAGATTGAGCCAACTACCTTGATGTGTGACAACACATCTGCCATTGCCATGTCAAAGAACCCTGTGTTCCACCAAAGGTCTAAGCACATTAAAAAGAAGTTTCACTTCATCAAAGATACAATTCAAGAAGGAATAATTAATCTGCAATTCTGCAAGAGTGAGGATCAACTAGCCGATATTTTCAACAAGGCTTTAGCTTAAGACAGGTTATGTGCCTTGAGAGACAAGCTTGGAGTAATTTTAGTTAAGACCTTAGAAGGGAGTGTTGGTTGATTAAGGTCTAAACTGTTACTTTCTTTATTTTATTAAGATGTTAGTCTTTGTGAAATGAGTTGTTAGAAATCAAGGGTTGAGATTAGCTCTTAATGTATTAGGCACAGATGTGAGCAAGTGGAGAGATCTCATAGGTTCTTGTAATGAAAGGCTAGATGAGCTCATAGGCTGTCCTAGATTCTCTCCTTCTCTAACGATATTTTTTGTTCAGTTGTGATAAAATGAAAATGCACGCAGAAGAGCACATTGGCTCTCTCTGAGATTTTGATCACTCTCCTTCTATCTCTTCATTTTCTTCTCTCTGTTTTGAATTGCTGCAAATACTGCCAAACTTTTACAGATTCTCTAACAAGTTTAGGGTTTATGCAGTTCTGCGTAACTCACAGACACCAATTTTTTGTCTTTATAGCATAAACTCTTTTGTGCATGCATTAGTAGAAAACATGCAACATCATCATTGTTCTACAATCTTCTTGGGGGAAAAGAACAGAAAACTTGAAAAAATTACTCAAAAACTCAGTAAATAGGGATTGTTCTCCAACTCAGTACTCTAACCCCACTACTGAAAGAAAAGGCATAAATATGATCTTTCTGCACAATTTCATTCCCATTCCCAGGCCTAAAAGCTGGTGCTGGAAACAATGGCCATGCATTTGATCCATCAACCTCAAGCCAAAATTTTTCCCTCTCTCCCACAAAAACCCACGCCTCCTTCCCTCCAACCGGAACCATCCTCGCCCCATGCACCTTTATCCGCGACCTCTCGATGATTTGGTTTGGTAAAAAACCGATTAATCTGAATCTACATATCGAATTTGGATTATTAGACAGTACTGTCCACAGCCATAGCTTCACACCTAACTGATCTGACCAAGTCAGTATCACCACTCTTCTGCCTCCTTAGGCACAAATGACTTGAGAAACACCCAAGAGTTGGTGCTGGGGTTGTAAATTTCAGCTGAGTACCCGAGAGCTTTGTTGCCACCGACCACAAAGAACCTGCCTTTGTGAGTGAATCCTGATGCAAAGGCTGGTGGATTTTGCGTGTTTTGCAGTGCTTGCCACTTCCATGTCTTCAGGTTCAGACGTTCAGCCGAGTTTAAGTAAGATGAAGGATCAATATCTGCATATGATCATCGAGTTAGTTCTACAAGAAAAGCGATCATTGTGCCAATGTGCACACTTTCAGCTGAGTGCTCGAGTGGCTATATTTCTAAATCTAGAAAAAGGGCCTAAAAGTCTTTTACATATTTGTGTTATTTCACTGATCATGGCTCAAATTGAAAATTGCTTATTCTAGTACACATCAAAAACCCTAATTGGGTAATTGATATTCCGAGTTTAGATTTGATTTTGATATATTTCCATGACCAAGCCACACACAAAACACCAAACATATTGAAACATACACATTAAACCATTTCATAAAATTAGGAAATGATGCATCTTATTATAGCAGTGCTTACTAGAAGGGTTGCCCTTGTAGCCTCGGGCAACATAGAACCACGTACCATCAAGAAGGGCATAGGCAGCGCCGAATGGATTCTGATCCTCACAGTTCATTTTAGGGACATCATGAAGTAAATTGTCACTGCATGAATAGGTACACAGACTGGCATAAGGCTGATCAGGACACTCCGCAAGCTTGGCACATAAGAATTGTTCCGGAAAGACTACGATCACTTGGATTCAGTACCCCAATTCGGATAGAGCCCGAGGGACTACCACGGAATGGAATTGGGTGGAGTGCATTAATTGGTAGGCAAACCATTCCCATGATGGAAATGAATATGATGTCTCCGCTTGCTTGTTGTTGTTTTTATGATCAATGAGGGGATTTTTTCGGATTTCAACAATGCAAATTTCATCGAAAATGCCAGAATCAGAAAATGCGAAGATGGAATTGTGCAAAGGAATGAGGGTTTGATCATTTGCTTTGGCATTTGAAACTGAAGAAGGTGTTCTGCTGAGGTACCACATCGTTGAATTGGTTAAAGCGGGGTTTTTCTTACTCAGGTAGACGATGGACCCCACACAGTGATTGGATAATGTTTGTTTGGACTTCTTTAACAAATTGTCCTATAAAAACTCGATCAGTAGCACTAAACATCGTATCAAAATTTCCTAATACAATTAAACGGTTTGACTCTATTTATAAGTAAAAGGTGTTAAGTTTAACTAAAGAAGGTGTTCTGCTGAGGTACCACATCGTTGAATTCATTAAAGCGGGGTTTTTCTTACTCAGGTAGACGATGGACCCCACACAGAGATTATAGGATTGGATAGAGTAAGACTAATGCAAGGGAAATCAAATTTTTTAAACCAAATAATATGTCATCAATAAAAAATAAGCACGTTAATCGACACTTAATTAATAATCCAATCATCTACAATCACATTATTTAGTTTGCAAATTTAGTTTAAAAAATTTGGTCTCCCTAGCATTACACAGTAAGAGTAATGCTAGAGAGACTAAATTTGTAAACTAAATGATGTGTCACCGATAGAAAATGAGCACGTTTATTAATGTTTAAATAATACACTCATCAACTTTCATGTCATTTAGTTTACCAATTTAGTCTCCTTAGCATTACTCAGATTGGATATAGGAATGTTTGTTTGGACTTCTTTAACAAACTATTCTATAAAAACTCGAGCAGTAGCACTAAACATCGTATCTAAAGGCCAAATGAAATTTTTTTTTTTTTGAAAACTAGGTCAAATGATTATTACTAATACAATTAAATGGTTCGACTCTATTTATATGTAAAGGGTATTAAGTTTAACTTTAACAATTATTACTAATACAATTAAACGGCAACATATAGCACTATCAGGTTGGGTTATGTGCAACCGGTTCTACAATTTGTGTAAAATGTTTAGTAACAAGAGAATGACTTATATGTAAATGGAAGATAATACGATGGACGGGGCATCGTTTGTCTTTTCTTCGGCTAATACAACAAATTTACAGCAATCATTTCATCAGTAAGCATCTAAAATACTGGCAGATGACGTTTTACTGCAGTACTGAAAAGCAATCATGTCTACACATCATGGTGCAAGTTCGATCCCTGCCGAATCTCTTCCCTCCTAACTATTAAGGATACAAATGTAATTACATCAGGAAGAGGAAATACTTAGAGATTAAGCAATCTTTCTTTGCTAGCTGTAATAGTCTTGTATAAATACCCACAGTGTAACAGTTATTATTTGAGTTAATGAGAAATATTTTCCTAATACTAACAACTATCTATTTAACCCACTAACGTTATCCTTTGTCAGAAAGAAAAAGCATCTAACATATTGCTCAAGAATGATAAAATTAGACGATTCATAATCCATTGTATCAACCTTCAGTAGTTTAGATGAAGCACCCTTGAACATTCTTTATACAATGCTCTACGGATTGACGAGGAAGATGTATGATAGTGTCTCAAAATTAATTATCACTTTAAGTACCATACTGGGACGAAAAAAAACTTGATGTATGTAATGTTGAAAACCAAGAAACTTCAGGGTAGTAAACTGAGATTAACCTATAAAGAAGTTACGTAGTACGACATACTGTACAAAGTAACTCATGACGATGATGCATAACAAAGAAGAACATTTAAAACTATAACATAGATACGATATTAATTAACAACCTAACCGTGAATTATTCCAGCTACTGCCACGCTAGTACCAAAGTACGTGCGTCCATGCACCCACTAATAAGTAAGTGATAAGTGATCAGCTCATCACTAGCTTAATTAATTAGCTAATTAACAGTTTTTTGTGCAAAAGCATCTGCAGCGTAAACCCAAGCACCAGCCACCGAGGAAGCCCTTAGTTTGGCAAACAACTGCACAGTTACTCTTACTCACGCAAGTTCAATTGAAGCGGTTACTCTGAGACTCGCATGTCCTACCCTCAGCAACTGTCGTCCTAATAAACAATTATTCAGAACAAAATATGGTTACTATGCATGCTTATAATCATAATAATATATATATTAACCATGAATTTAGTTAACAAGATCGAGCAAGAAGAAATACTACCGGTGGCCACCAAAAGCAACAGGAAGAAGCATATAGTTGGGAGAAAACGCATGGAATGTTTTTTATGTATTTGTAACAAGTTTACACTTCAGATTTCAAACTTAATTAGGGTAACTTAGAATCATACAATTGACATATATATATATATATACACACACACATATATATATGTATTATATAAGCTCTTGTAAATTCATACTAATACATCATGGAAGAAGTCTGAGATCTATATGAATCGGGACGTCCTAAAAAATAAAGTCACTAATTAAAAAGCTTAAGAATTTACTAACAATGCACATACACTAATCCATAAAATATATTATACAACATATTACAATATCTCACGACACATTTTCAAGTTTTGAAAGCGTTGCATAACAATTTCATTACCAATACCATGAAATATCTCTTCCTATAAAAATAATCATGTTATCATTCATCCATTAATTTTATTACGATTTCTCAATTGATCATTTAGAAATTTCATATCCGAAAATGCTTTATCACGTGAAATTATTATCTACACCGGAACCTGTAGATTCTAGCCTAACAACAACAACAACTTCGGTACCTCTGGATCTTCACGTTTGATCTTTCATAGGCGAATGGGTCTGGATTAGGCATCCTAATTTTCCTTTTTTTTGGATTGATCATAACAGCTATTGGAAGCCATTCTTCTGCCTCTATGGGTTTTGTTGTTAAGTTGACCCATGTAATCGTAAACTAGCGTGAGGAATTTAGGGGCGGATCCTTTCCGGTCAATCACGAGCAGCGAACTCCCTAAACCGTAGAATCTCATGAATGTAGCGGAACGAGGTCGGCCTTATCCCCACACTTTCTCTAATGCTTGGACTGGGAAGATATCGGCTCAAGGCAGCAACCGCCAGGCTTGCCGAAGGGTCCCATTCATCAACGGCCGAGAAGGAAACATTAACTTATGACTCCGAAATCGATCCACGAGGCGGACTGCCCTTCTTACTTGGTTTGAGTTATATTATGGCCTATTAACGATACTCAGGCAGAAGGTGGCTCCGCCCCTTAGGCCCAAGGTGGCTCCGTCCTTGGCAATACCTAACATACTATGCAAAAAAGTGACAGAAAAATATGAAAGTGTTTTAAGAAATAAAAATGTGGAAGCATCTTTTAAAATGTTATCAAGAAAATATTAATCTTTATGGACTATTTCTTCTAAAATAAATAAAAATAAACAATTAAGTCTTTGCTTAAAAGTTGGTTAAGCAATTTCGAACCTTTTCCTAATTTTTTTCTAGGGCATCAACCTCACCTTGTGTTACATTTATTACTACTGGTTTAAAAAGAAAAAGAACTTAATACAACAGAAGGTATGGATAAAAAAGTACATCTAAAATAGACAATGTGACTTAAATAATCTTTGTGACACAAATTAAAGTAATGTGTTGAATCCAAGTACACTAACTGAAATTTTTCAACAAAATGCCTTGTCAAAAGGGAAAAAAAAATATTGTTATTAGCATTTCACGATAATTATCGTGCACTCTTTCTTAATTGAAAGTCAATAAACAAAAGAAGAGTATGTGGCAACTATTTGGAATGTTAATAATAATCCTGAAGAAAAACATACAGGATAATAGGCGAAGTATGTCAGGTGTGATGAAAACACTACACTATACATATGAATAATGATCCATGCAGGGTCATTCAATTTATTAGCAAAAGCAACCATGGGGATACATGGCCATATCAATCCATCACATTACACAAGCACGGTCTCTACACAGATTACATTTTTTTTAACTAATTAATTAGCACTTCTTGGTGCACACGCAAGCACGGGTCAAGACACTACAATGGCCTCTGGTGAATTGCTCCTTTCTGCAGGTGTGTTTACAATTGTTAGACGAAAAGCACAACCCTTTGAATAGGGTGCTCGGAACCTCACAAATCTTCCCCTCAACTGCCTTGCTTGACTCAGTTCTTGCCTCAACACCCATTGGCCCCATCTCTAAAGATCAATTTTTTTTGTTGAATAAGATGCTTTATTAGAAACATCATAAAAAATTAATTATTAAATGAAAGAGGTATAATTACCGGTAGCGGCCAAAAGCAAGACAAGAACGAAGGCGGTTGAAACAAGACGCATTGAACGCTCCATTTGAATATGTGTGTATGTAAGTGTGTGCTTCATTTGTGTGCTTCTATGTGTGTGCTTGTGTATAATAAAAGAGATTTCAGACGCTAATGCAAAGAACAATAACCATGTAAGGCTTATTATATAGTGATCTTGTGCATATTAAAGAGGAACGATCTCCGTAAAGCGAGATAGCTCCATACCCAAAATACAAAGTTGAAATTTCCAACTTACGAGGCACCATAAACCAAATCCCTATTTTTGTTGACGATGTTCTCTGTCATACATTTTTCTATGCACATTAGAGTTTCTTTTTCAAGCACATTTTACTTTTGCTTTTAAAAGAATATTTGGGTTTAAGCACTTTGACTCATTATTCACATTTTTATATGTAAATGATGCTGCATATACCATAGTTCTTATAACAATATAATTGTTTTTTTACACAAGTTTTAGTCTATCTGTACCAAACTAATCTAAATTATATAGATGTGGATTTGCATATTTTAATATAATTGTAAATGGAAGATAATACGATGGACGGGGCATCGGTTATATATATATATATATATATATATATATATATATATATTATGTAAGCTCCTGTAAATTCATACTAATACATAATGGACGAAGTCTGAGATCTATATGAATCGGTACATCCTAAAAAATAAAGTCACTAATTAAAAAGTTTAAGAATTTAATAACAATGCACATACATTAATCCATAAAATATATCATACAACATATTACAATATCTCACGACGCATTTTCAAGTTTTGAAAGCGTTGTATAACAATTTCATTACCAATACCATCAAATATATCTTCCTATAAAAATAACCATGTTATCATTCATCCATTAATTTTCTCACGATTTCTCAATTGATCATTTAGAAATTTTATAGCCAAAAATGCTTTATCACGTGAAATTATTATATGCAATATGTACAATTTTTCACAAAAAATGAGTTAGGGCATCCGCCTCTTGGGCCCAAGGTGGCTCTGTCCTTGGTAATACCACACATACTATGCAGAAAAGTGAGAGAAAAATATGAAAGTGTTTTAAGAAACAAAATGTGGAAGAGTCTTTTAAAATGTTATCAAGAAAATATTAATCTTTAAGGACTACTTCTTCTAAAATAAATTAAAATTAAAATAAACAATTAAGTCTTTGCTTAAAAGTTGGTTAAGCAATTTCAAACCTTTTCCTAAATTTTTTCTTGTGCATCAACCTCACCTTGTGTTACGTTTATTACTACTGGTTTAAAAGGCTAAAGAACTTAATACAACAGAAGGTGTGGATAAAAAAGTACATCTGAAATCTATTGAGAAATGATTTCATTTCATTCATTGAATTATAATTAGTTACACTGGGGAATTTATATAAACTAGATTTACACAGGTAAAGAAAATAGTTACAGTGGTAACTATTCTAACAACTAACCAACTTTTACTAAAGCTAACTTTTACTTTTACTAGATTCTTTTACAACAGTAACTTGCTCTTCACACCCCCTCAAGATGAACGGAGAAGGTTGAAGTGAAAGCTTGGATCTAAGTTGGAGAAATCTTGGTCTTGGCAGAGATTTAGTGTGAATGTCCGCTAATTGATCCAGACTACATACAAATTGAACAGTAAGAAGCTTAGCCAAAACAAGCTATCGGATGTAATGATAATCAATTTCAACATGCTTTGTTCGAGCATGAAAAACCGGATTTGAAGCTAAGGCAATAGTAGAAACATTGTTACACCAAATTTGTGGCAAGGATGACAATTTGAATCCAATATCAGTAAAGAGTTGACAAATCCAAGTAATTTCAGCAGCGGTATGTGCGAGTGATTGGTACTCAGCTTTAGTAGAGGATCTTGCAACTGTGTGTTGTTTCTTTGCACTTCAACTAACAATGCAAGGACCAAGAAAAATGCAAAAACCACTAGTGGATCGTCTATCCCAAGAACAGTCTACCCAATCAACATCTGAAAGGCTTTGAGAAGTAGAGGAGATGTAGTTTTGGGAAACCATAATCCATAACCAAGTGTCCCTTTTAGATACCTAAGTATGCGTTTCACTGCTTGAAGATGAGGTTCTCTGGGATAGTGCATGAATTGGCGCACCAAGTTAACAGCAAAAAACAAATCAGGCCGAGTCCATGTAAGGTATTGGAGGGCTCCAACAATGGATCGATAGTCCTCTGGATTTGATAACAAAGAACTTGTGTGATCAAGCTTGGCTAAACTAAGTGGAGTTGCATATGGCTTTGCCCCATCCATTTTGGTTCGCTTGAGAAGGTTTAGTATGTATTTGGATTGATGAATGAAAGCTCCTGAGGTTGATTTCTGAACTTCCAGACCAAGAAAGTAATGAAGATCTCCTAGATCCTTGACTGGAAATTGAGTGCTCAACTGAGAAATGATGTTGTTGCAAACACTAGAAGAATGTCTAGTCACTATGATATCATCCACATAAACAAGAACCAAAACCAAAGTAGGTTTGTGCAGCACAAAAAGACCATGATCAGAGTGTGAAACTTTAAATCCCATAGAGAAAAGTGCATATTGAAGTTTTTCATACCAAACACGAGGTGCTTGCTTTAAGCCATATAAGGAGTTCTTCAAGTGACAGACATGAGTGGGATTATCTTGATCAATGAACCCGGGTGGCTGAGCCATATATACATTCTCTTTCAAATAACCATGTAGAAATGCATTACTTACATCCAACTGGTGTTGAAACCAGTTTGATTGTACTACAAGAGTGAGAATTATTCTTATAATCACAAGTTTAGCAACCGGGCTAAAAGTATCATTATAATCAATGCCCTCTTGTTGATTGTAACCTTTAACAACTAGCCGAGCCTTGTATCGATCCACATAACCATCTGGTTTCCTCTTAATCCGGAAAACCCATTTACGGCCAACCAAATTATGAGTGGAGGTAGAAGGAACAAGCTGCCTAGTGCCTGTATTTTGTAAAGCATTAAATTCATCCTGCATTGCAACCCTCCACTGAGGATGTTTTGAAGCCTGGAGATATGTAGCAGGAATAACTCACTGTCTAAAATGAGATGGCACATGATGTTTTGTGGTAGTAAATGCTTTAGGTTTGTATATCCCTGACTTAGAGCATGTTTACATCGAGTGAACAGATGCAACATGAGGTACATGATGTGGTTCAAGGTTTAGAAAATGAAGGACTTGTATAGGAGAAAAGTGAGGTGAAGAAGGTTGAGTAGGTGTAGTACAAGATGCAAGAGAAAAAACTGGTTCAGGTTGAGTAAGTGAGGAAGGTATAGGTGTTGGAACAAGGGGATTGGTAGGATTAGGAGAATAAAGATTGGGGAATGTAAAGGAAAAAGGTGAGTAAATTTCTGTGGTATTTGGAGTGGAGGATTTAAGAAGATATGGATCATGAAAGGGAAAAGTTTGTTCATCAAAATAGACATGTCTAGATAGATAAACCCGATTAGTGAAGGGATCTAGACATTTATACCCCTTGTAAGCTAAATTGTAGCCAATGAAAACACACATCTTGCTCTTAGGTTCTAATTTGGAGTTGGTGTATAGTTTCAGCCAGGGAAAGCATTGATATCCAAAGACCCGAAAGGAATTGTAATCTGGAACTGTTTTGAAAAATTGTTCCCAATGAGAAGACTTGTTGACTGGAGGTAGGCGATTGATAAGATACACTGCAATAAGAAAAGCTTCAACCCAGAATTTATGAGGAACTTGTGATGCAATGAAAGAGTTCGAGCAATCTCAACAATATGTATGTGCTTTCTTTCAGCACAACCGTTTTGTTGAGGAGTGTAAGGACAACTTAATTGCTGCTGAATGCCATGTAAAGATAGATGATGCTTGAATTGAGAGCTAATAAACTCACCCCCTGAGTTTGATCTTAAAGTGCCAATCTTGTGTCTAGAAAGATTTTCAACAAAAGCTTGGAATTGCACAAAAATGTGAAATACTTTTTATTTATGTTTGAGAGGATACAGCCTAGTATATTTGGTAAAATCATCTACAAATATGACATAAAATCTATAGCCACTAACAAAGCATACTGGAGCTGGCCCCCAAACATCCGCATGAACTAATTCTAAAGACCGAGAAGTAGTACAGAGATATTCTTTAAATGGTAACTTGGCACATCTGCCTAAAACACAATTTAAGCAGAAAAATTGGTGAACAGTATTAGAAATAGGCAGTGTAGACTTTGATAGCAGTGATCGAAAAGTATTGAACGTTGGATGGCCCAAACGTTGATGCCACGTGAGAGAAGGTCCTTATTGCAGAATGAGCATGAACATTCGTTGCAATAGAAGAAGAAGCATAAAATGGATAGAGACCACAGCTGACAGGAGCTCTAAAAAGCATATTCCCCGTCGTAAGATCCTTGACATTGAAGTCAAAGGGATTAAGTGTTAATGAACACCAATTATCACGCAAAAACATATTGGCAGAAAGAAGATCATGCTTCAATTGTGGAACATGTAACACATTCTTTAATTGAAAATTTGCAGAAGGTGTTTTAAGTAAAGTAGAACCAAAATGGCGAATTGGCAAACCTTGGCCATCTCCAATATAGACTTTATCTAGACCAGTATAGGGCTGCAGATTCTGAAGATTTTGAATATTGTTGGTCATATGAGAGCTTACTTCGGAATCAAGTAGCCATGGTGGAGGAGAAGAAGTGGTAGAAGATGTATACTTTGCAAGTTTAGCTGGCGGAACACGTCCTTCAAAATTTGGATTCATGAGGTTGGAACAATCAATAGCAAGATGTCCAATGTCCTCACAAATTTGACATGGAGTGAATGCAAAGTTGAAAGATCTGAAGCCACGATTTCCACCTCGATGTCCACCATGATTGGTTAAGGTATTATTGAACCGATTGTAACAATTACGGTTGTTGTAGCTCCTTTGCGAGTTGTTCCTTTGAAAATTACCTCGATCATTGCTATTGTAAAAATTCTGAGATGCATTAGACTGAGCATTGTACGCTTGAGGCCGTCGAGGTGTAGGAAGCAAAAGAAGAGCATTTGAAGTTGCTGGAATAGAGGTAAATGCCTGATATGGTTCAAAGGAACCTTGAGTTTGCTTTCGGCAAGCAAGAGCCATTTCTTTACTGAGAAAAAATTCATGTAGATCATCAATAGTAGTATCAGCAAGACAAAATTGAATTGAATCCACGAAAGAATCATATTCATCAGGCAAGCCATTAAGAATAAGGTGAATGAGATCTGAATCATCAACTGGTGCACCGGCAGCAGCGAGAGCATCGAAAATTTCTTTAATGCATTGCAATTATTTAGAGATTGTGGAAGTTCCTTTTGACATCGATTGCAAAATTCGATCTCAACTAATGAATGTGAGAACGAGAGACTCCACCAAATCGCTTCTCAAGATTTTGCCAAAGTTCACGCGCTGATTGAACACCAACAGTAAAGGGAATCAAATCCTCAGAGAGAGTGGAATTGATCCAAATAATGATGTTTTGATTCTTTTCATACCAAATCTCAAAGGTTGGATTCGAAATCGAGGACAAATTTCCAGAAACATCAGCAAGAAATTGAGGCGGTGGCGATTCAGATCCATCAACAATGCCAGTGAACTTGTAGCAGCGGAAGATCGGCTCGAACAGAGAACGCCAAACAAGGTAATTATGACGCTTGAGTTTTGTTTGAATCATGCTCTCAATGTTTTGGACCGTGATGAAGTTGATTGAAGCTTGAAAAGATGAGTTAGGGTTTGTGTTCATCGGAGAAGAAGCAGCATGTGCGGCAGCTGAAGAGGAAGAATTAGAAGAATTTGTTGCCATTGATGAACAAGATTGAAGGTTTGCAGACGAAAGCTATGGTGTTTGGTAGGTAGGAAAATAAGCAAGAAAATAGCTAAAGAGGATCGAAATCGATTGACTTAGGCAAGAGATACCATACTAATAAATAATTTCATTTCATTCATTGAGTTATAATTAGTTACATTGGGGTATTTATATAAACTAGATTTACACAGTTAAAGAAAATAGTTACAGTGGTAACTATTCTAACAACTAACCAACTTTTACTAAAGCTAACTTTTACTTTTACTAGATTCTTTTACAACAGTAACTTGCTCTTCAAAATCGACAATGTGACTTAAATAATCTTTGTGACACAAATTAAAGTAATGTGTTGAATTCAAG
Source organism: Pyrus x bretschneideri (assembly GCF_019419815.1). Classification (NCBI taxonomy): domain Eukaryota; kingdom Viridiplantae; phylum Streptophyta; class Magnoliopsida; order Rosales; family Rosaceae; genus Pyrus; species Pyrus x bretschneideri. Next base: position 3,841,966 of record NW_025999712.1, on the reverse strand, counting down.
GACACTAAGTGAAATTTTTCAACAAAATGCCTTGTCAAAAGGGAAAAAAAATATTGTTATTAGCATTTCACAATAATTATCATGCACTCTTTCTTAATTGAAAGTCAATAAACAAAAGAAGAGTATGTGGTGACTATCTGGAATGTTAATAATAATCCTGAAAAAAAAACATATAGGATATTAGGCGACTAAAAGTACGTCAGGAGCAATGAAAACACTACACTATACATATGAATAATGATCCATGCAGGGTCATTCAATTTATTAGCAAAAGCAACCATGTGGATACAGGCCCATATCAATCAATCACATTACACAAGCACGGTTTCTACACATATTACATTTCTTTTTAACTAATTAATTAGCACTTTTTGGTGCACACACAAGCACGGGTCAAGACGCTACAATGGCCTCTAGTGAATTGCTCCTTTCTACATGTGTGTTTACAGTTGTTAGACGAAAAGCACAACCCTTTGAACAGGGTGCTTGGAACCTCACAGATCTTCCCCTCAACTGCCTTGCTTGACTCAGTCCTTGCCGCAACACCCATTGGCCCCATCTCTAAAGATCAAAATTTTTGTTGTTGAATAAGATGCTTTATTCGAAACATCATAAAAAATTAATTATTAAATAAAAGAGGTATAATTACCGGTAGCGGCCAAAAGCAAGACAAGAACGAAGGCGGTTGAAACAAGACGCATTGAACGCTCCATTTGAATCTGTGTATATGTAAGTGTGAGCTTGATCTGTGTGTTTCTATGTGTGTGCTTGTGTATAATAAGAGAGATCTCAGGCGCTGATGCAAAAAACAATAACCATGCAAGGCTTATTATATAGTGATCTAGTGCAGATTAAAGAGGAACGGTCTCCGTAAAGCAAGGTAGCTCCATACCCAAAATACAAAGTTGAAATTTCCAACTTACGCGACACCATAAACCAAATCCCTATTTTTGTTGACTAAGTTCTCTGTCATACATTTTTCTATGCCCATTAGAGTTTCTTTTTCAAGCACATTTTTACTTTTGCTTTTACAAGAATATTTGGGTTTTAAGCACTTTGACTTATTATTCACATTTGTATATGTAAATGATGCGGCATATACCATATAGTTCTTATAACAATATAATTATCTTTTTACACAAGTTTTAGTCTGTCTGTACCAAACTAATCTAAATTATATAGATGTGGATTTGCATATTTTAATATAATTGTAAATGGAAGATAATACGATGGACGGGGCATCGGTTATATATATACATATACATATATATATATATATATATATATATATATATATTATAAGCTCCTGTAAATTCATACTAATACATAATGGACGAAGTCTGAGATCTATATGAATCGGTACATCCTAAAAAATAAAGTCACTAATTAAAAAGTTTAAGAATTTACTAACAACGCACATACATTAATCCATTATATATAGGGGCGTTTTGATATAGGCGTCTCGTTTTTTAATTTTTTAGACTAAACATACACTCCTTTTGAAAAATTGATCAAACATTTTCCTAAAATTTTGGTTATTAATTTCAATTTTTCACATAAATTCAATTTTTCTAGAATTTTAGTTTTTCATGACTTCTCCTGGGTATTTCATTTTCTTTTTTCTTTCTTTTCCTATTATCCCTATATTTATGCATTTATTATCCATCTCTATGCATTTTTTTATTGTTTGCTCTAATTTTTACTTTTTTTTTTTAATATAGTAGAATATTTATAATAAAAATTTGTCAAATTTGATTATTTAGAAGACCCAACACATAATAAAGATTTGTTTGATTATATAGCTACGTCTAGTTACCTATAATATTGACACATTTAGTTTTATAGTGGATTTAATTTTTTTGTATTTCTCAGTACATTTGGAATGTAAATGTACCAAAATGGTTATCTGATAGAGACATTTGGTTTTGTGGTACATTTGGGATTTTTTGTTCATTTGGTCTTTTGGTACAATAGGAATCTAAACGTACCAAAAGGGTTACCTGACAATGGGCATATTTGGTTTTATGATACATTTAAAATTTTGGTACATTCGGTTTCTCTGTATATTTGAAATCTAAACATACCAAAAGTTACATAACAATGGGTACATTTAGTTTTATGGTACATTTGAATTTTTGGTACATTTGGTTTCTTGGTACATTTGAAATCTAAACGTACCAAAAGTCGATACTTTTGTTCTCAAATTTACCATAAGTTTTAAGTATATTTTTATATATCTATATAGGAAAAAAAAATATATGTATTGAAGACTTTTTATTGAGACAATTTTAATAGAAAGAGTTTTTTTTAAATGAGGAATTAGTTAATTAATTTTTTTATTTTATTTTATTAAAAAATTTCATTTAATGCATAGAAGGGGATTGACGAAATTAAATTCCTATATTATAGGCAATTAGTTGCTAAACTACCTTATGTCACGTCCCGGCCCGAGGGGGATCACTTCCCGGGCCCGCTCCACCACCGTAGCACGATATTGTCCGCTTTGGGCTTACCATTCCCTCACGGTTTTGTTTTTGGGAACTCACGAGCAACTTCCTAGTGGGTCACCCATCATAGGATTGCTCTAGCCCATTTCTCGCTTAACTTCGGAGTTCCTACGGAACCCGAAGCCAATGAGCTCCCAAAAGGCCTCGTGCTAGGTAGGGATCAGAATATACATTTAAGGATCACTCTCCTGGGCGATGTGGGATGTTACAATCCACCCTCCTTAGGGGCCCGACGTGTTACAATCCACCCCCCTTAGGGGCCCGACGTCCTCGTCGACACACTTTCGGCCAGGGATTGGCTCTGATACCAATTGTCACATCTCGGCCCGGGACGGATCACTTCCTAGGCCCGCTCCACCACCGTAGAACGATATTGTCCGCTTTGGGCTTACCATTCCCTAACGGTTTTGTTTTTGGGAACTAACAAGCAACTTCTCAGTGGGTCACCCATCATGGGATTGCTCTAGCCCCCTTCTTGCTTAACTTCGGAGTTCCTACGGAACCCGAAGTCAATGAGCTCCCAAAATGCCTCGTGCTAGGTAGGGATCAGAATATACATTTAAGGATCACTCCCCTGGGCGATGTGGGATGTTACACCTTATGCCTCTATATAAATGCATTTAAATTAATGACAGGGAAATTAAATAAATAGAAAACTATTGAGGTGGCAATTCATCGAAGCACCTTGATCAAATCTTTTTTTTTGGTATAAACCTTAATCAAATCTTTAAAAGGGATGAATGTTTAATCCAACAACTATAGAAAAGATGTAGGGCATTCTAATTTTAATATCATACAACATATTACAATATCTCACGACGCATTTTCAAGTTTTGAAAGCGTTGCATAACAATTTCATTACCAATACCATCAAATATCTCTTCCTATAAAAATAACCATGTTATCATTCATCCATTAATTTTCTTACGATTTCTCAATTGATCATTTAGAAATTTTATAGCTAAAAATGCTTTTATCACGTGAAATTATTATATGCAATATGTACAATTTTTTCACAAAAAATGAGTTAGGGCATCTATCCGTTGGGCCCAACGTGGCTCCGTCCTTGGTCATACCACACATACTATGTCGAAAATTGAGAGAAAAATATGAAAGTGTTTTAAGAAACAAAATGTGGAAGAGTCTTTTACAATGTTATCAAGAAAATATTAATCTTTAAGGACTACTTCTTCTAAAATAAATAAAAATAAAAATAAACAATTAAGTCTTTGCTTAAAAGTTGGTTAAGCAATTTCGAACCTTGCCCTAATTTTTTTCTTGTGCATCAACCTCACCTTATGTTACGTTTATTACTACTGGTTTAAAAGGCTAAAGAACTTAATACAACAGAAGGTGTGGATAAAAAAGTACATCTGAAATCGACAATGTGACTTAAATAATCTTTGTGACACAAATTAAAGTAATGTGTTGAATCCAAGGACACTAAGTGAAATTTTTCAACAAAATGCCTTGTCAAAAGGGAAAAAACAAATATTGTTATTAGCATTTCATGATAATTATCATGCACTCTTTCTTAATTGAAAGTCAATAAACAAAAGAAGTGTATGTGGTGACTATCTAGAATGTTAATAATAATCCTGAAAAAAAAACATATAGGATAATAGGCGACTAAAAGTATGTCAGGAGCGATGAAAACACTACACTATACATATGAATAATGATCCATGCAGGGTCATTCAATTTATTAGCAAAAGCAACCATGTGGATACAGGGCCATATCAATCAATCACATTACACAAGCACGATTTCTACACATATTACATTTCTTTTTAACTAATTAATTAGCACTTTTTGGTGCACACACAAGCACGAGTCAAGACACTACAATGGCCTCTGGTGAATTGCTCCTTTCTACAGGTGTGTTTACAGTTGTTAGACGAAAAGCACAACCCTTTGAACAGGGTGCTTGGAACCTCACAGATCTTCCCCTCAACTGCCTTGCTTGACTCAGTCCTTGCCTCAACACCCATTGGCCCCATCTCTAAAGATCAAATTTTTGTTGTTGAATAAGATGCTTTATTCGAAACATCATAAAAAATTAATTATTAAATAAAAGAGTTATAATTACCAATAGCAGCCAAAAGCAAGACAAGAACGAAGGCGGTTGAAACAAGACGCATTGAACGCTCCATTTGAATCTGTGTATATGTAAGTGTGAGCTTGATCTGTGTGTTTCTATGTGTGTGCTTGTGTATAATAAGAGAGATCTCAGGTGCTGATGCAAAGAACAATAACCATGCAAGACTTATTATATAGTGATCTAGTGCAGATTAAAGTGGAACGATCTCCGTAAAGCGAGGTAGCTTCATACCCAAAATACAAAGTTGAAATTTCCAACTTACGCGACACCGTAAACCAAATCCCTATTTTTGTTGACTAAGTTCTCTGTCATACATTTTTCTATGCCCATTAGAGTTTCTTTTTCAAGCACATTTTACTTTTGCTTTTAAAAGAATATTTGGGTTTTAAGCACTTTGACTTATTATTCACATTTGTATATGTAAATGATGCGGCATATACCATATAGTTCTTATAACAATATAATTATTTTTTTACACAAGTTTTAGTCTGTCTGTACCAAACTAATCTAAATTATATAGATGTGGATTTGCATATTTTAATATAATTGTAAATGGAAGATAATACGATGGACGGGGCATCGGTTATATATATACATACATATATATATATATATTATATAAGTTCCTGTAAATTCATACTAATACATAATGGACGAAGTCTGAGATCAATATGAATCGATACATCCTAAAAAATAAAGTTACTAATTAAAAAGTTTAAGAATTTACTAACAACGCACATACATTAATCCATTATATATAGGGGCGTTTTGATATAGGCGCCTCGTTTTTTAATTTTTTAGACTAAACATACACTCCTTTTGAAAAATTGATCAAACATTTTCCTAAAATTTTGGTTATTAATTTCAGTTTTTCACATAAGTTCAATTTTTCTAGAATTTTAGTTTTTCATGACTTCTCCTGGGTATTTTGTTTTCTTTTTTCTTTCTTTTCCTATTATCCCTATATTTATGCATTTATTATCCATCTCTATGCATTTTTTTATTGTTTGTTATAATTTTTACTTTTTTTTTTGTGAATATAGTAGAATATTTATAATAAAAAATTGTCAAATTTTATTATTTAGAAGACCCAACACATAATAAAGATTTGTTTGATTATATAGCTACGTCTAGTTACCTATAATATGGACACATTTAGTTTTATAGTGGATTTGATTTTTTGTATTTCTCAGTACATTTGGAATGTAAATGTACCAAAATGGTTATCTGATAGAGACATTTGGTTTTGTGGTACATTTGGGATTTTTTGTTCATTTGGTCTTTTGGTACAATAGGAATCTAAACGTACCAAAAGGGTTACCTGACAATGGGCACATTTGGTTTTATGATACATTTGAAATTTTGGTACATTTGGTTTCTCTGTATATTTGAAATCTAAACATATCAACAGTTACATAACAATGGGTACATTTGGTTTTATGGTACATTTGAATTTTTGGTACATTTGGTTTCTCGGTACATTTGAAATCTAAACGTACTAAAAGTCGATACTTTTGTTCTCAAATTTACCATAAGTTTTAAGTATATTTTTTATATATCTATATAGGAAAAAAAAAATGTATTGAAGACTTTTTATTGAGACAATTTGAATAGAAAGAGTTTTTTTTTTTAAACGAGGAATTAGTTAATTAATTTTTTTAATTTTATTTTATTAAAAAATGTCATTTAATGCATAGAAGGGGATTGACAAAATTAAATTCCTATATTATAGGCAATTAGTTGCTAAACTACTTTATGCCTCTATATAAATGTATTTAAATTAATGACATGGAAATTAAATAAATAGAAAATTATTGAGGTGGCAATTCATTGAAGCACCTTAATCAAATCTTTTTTTTTTGGTAAAAACCTTAATCAAATCTTTAAAAGAGATGAATGTTTAATCTAACAACTATAGAAAAGATGTAGGGCATTCTAATTTTAATATCATACAACATATTACAATATCTCAAGACGCATTTTCAAGTTTTGAAAGTGTTGCATAACAATTTCATTACCAATATCATCAAATATCTCTTCCTATAAAAATAACCATGTTATCATTCATCCATTAATTTTCTTACGATTTCTCAACTGATCATGTGACATCCCACATCGCCCAGGGGAGTGATCCTTATATGTATATTCTCATCTCTACCTAGCACGAGGCCTTTTGAGAGCTCACTGGCTTCGGGTTCCGTAGGAACTCCGAAGTTAAGCGAGAAGGAGGCTAGAGCAATCCCATGATGGGTGACCCACTGGGAAGTTGCTCGTGAGTTCCCAAAAACAAAACCGTGAGGGAATGGTAAGCCCAAAACGGACAATATCATGCTACGGTGGTGGAGCGGGCCCGGGAAGTGATCCGTCCCGGGCCGGGATGTGACAGATCATTTAGAAATTTTATACCCAAAAATGCTTTTATCATGTGAAATTATTATATGCAATATGTACAATTTTTTCACAAAAAATGAGTTAGGGCATCTGCCCCTTGGGTCCAATGTGGCTCCGTCCTTGGTAATACCACACATGCTATGCAGAAAAGTGAGAGAAAAATATGAAAGTGTTTTAAGAAACAAAATGTGGAAGAGTCTTTTACAATGTTATCAAGAAAATAGACAATATCGTGCTACGGTGGTGGAGCGGGCCCGGGAAGTGATCCGTCCTGGGCCGGGATGTGACAGATCATTTAGAAATTTTATACCCAAAAATGCTTTTATCATGTGAAATTATTATATGCAATATGTACAATTTTTTCACAAAAAATGAGTTAGGGCATCTGCCCCTTGGGTCCAATGTGGCTCCGTCCTTGGTAATACCACACATGCTATGCAGAAAAGTGAGAGAAAAATATGAAAGTGTTTTAAGAAACAAAATGTGGAAGAGTCTTTTACAATGTTATCAAGAAAATATTAATCTTTAAGGACTACTTCTTCTAAAATAAATTAAAATAAAAATAAACAATTAAGCCTTTGCTTAAAAGTTGGTTAAGCAATTTCGAACCTTTTCCTAATTTTTTTCTTGTGCATCAACCTCACCTTATGTTACGTTTATTACTACTGGTTTAAAAGGCTAAAGAATTTAATACAACAGAAGGTGTGGATAAAAAAGTACATCTGAAATCAACAATGTGACTTAAATAATCTTTGTAACACAAATTAAAGTAATGTGTTGAATCCAAGTACACTAAGTGAAATTTTTCAACAAAATGCCTTGTCAAAAGGGAAAAAAAATTATTGTTATTAGCATTTCACGATAATTATCGTGCACTTTTTCTTAATTGAAAGTCAATAAACAAAAGAAGAGTATGTGGTGACTATCTAGAATGTTAATAATAATCCTAAAGAAAAACATATAAGATAATAGGCGACTAAAAGTACGTCAAGAGCGCTGAAAACACTACACTATACATATGAATAATGATCCATGCAGGGCCATTCAATTTATTAGCAAAAGCAACCATGTGGATACAGGGTCATATCAATCCATCACATTACACAAGCACAGTTTCTACATAGATTACATTTCTTTTTAACTAATTAATTAGCACTTTTTGGTGCACACGCAAGCACGGGTCAAGACACTACAATGGCCTCTGGTGAATTGCTCCTTTCTACAGGTGTGTTTACAGTTGTTAGACGAAAAGCACAACCCTTTGAACAGGGTGCTCGGAACCTCACAAATCTTCCCCTCAACTGCCTTGCTTGACTCAGTCCTTGCCTCAACACCCATTGGCCCCATCTCTAAAGATCAAATTTTTGTTGTTGAATAAGATGCTTTATTCGAAACATCATAAAAAATTAATTATTAAATAAAAGAGGTATAATTACCGGTAGCGGCCAAAAGCAAGACAAGAACGAAAGCGGCTGAAACAAGACGCATTGAACGCTCCATTTGTATCTGTGTATATGTAAGTGTGTGCTTGATCTGTGTGTTTCTATGTGTGTGCTTGTGTTTAATAAGAGAGATCTCAGGCGCTGATGCAAATAATAATAACCATGCAAGACTTATTATATAGTGATCTAGTGCAGATTAAAGAGGAACGGTCTCCGTAAAGCCAGGTAGCTCCATACCCAAAATACAAAGTTGAAATTTCCAACTTACGCGACACCATAAACCAAATCCCTATTTTTGTTGACTAAGTTCTCTGTCATACATTTTTCTATGCACATTAGAGTTTCTTTTTTAAAAGAATATTTGGGTTTTAAGCACTTTGACTTATTATTCACATTTGTATATGTAAATGATGCGGCATATACCATATAGTTCTTATAACAATATAATTGTTTTTGTACACAAGTTTTAGTCTGTCTGTACCTAACTAATCTAAATTTCATAGATGTGGATTCGCGTATTTGAATACCAGCTTTGTAAATAGAAGATAATACGATGGAGGGGGCATCGGTTGTTTTTTCTTCGGCGAATGCAACAAATTCATAGCAATCTTTGCACCAGTAAGCATCTACACATATTCGCACTTTCTCGCAATTGTGGAAAACAGTTATGCACTTGCACCATGGAGCATATTTGATCCCTACCGATTCTTTTCCTCCTAACAACTATCTATTTAACCCATTACTGTTATCGTTTGTCAAAAAAAAAAAAGAAAAAAGCATCGAACATATTGCTCAAGAACGATAAAATCAGAAGATTCATAATTCATTGTATCAACCTTCAGTAGTTTAGATGAATCCTTGAACATTCTTTATACAATGCTCTACGAATTCATGAGGAAGATGACACGAGAAACCTACTCATAGTTCTCCAGGATCTACAGAGAGATCGGGTAGAATATTACGTCCATGTTCAGGTGAGATAGTTGATGAATTCCGCAGCGGTCGCAATGGCACCTCCTGTAATTGCATCCACCAGAACTTTATCCTTGTTCTCTTTGCTGGCTGCAGATACTAGAGCCCCGGTCAATGCACCCCCGAGCATGGCATTCTTCTGCAGGATATCAAAAGAAAAAGGGTGAGCAGATGCAGAAGTTCCAATGGAAGTCCGAAAATTAAATAAAAACGAACTTGAAATGGCATGCTTGAATGTAATTTTAGAAGCTACCAGCACATACTGAAAACGAACAATTACACAAATCATGGCAACGGGAGGATCTAGGGAACATAGAGGTTAAGAGTTTTAAACTAGCAAGTAGACAATCTGAAACAGTTTCCTGAATCTAGAAGCTTCATGTGCAAACTAGGACGAATGAGCATGAAAATTACGGCCAACAGTACTGAACAACTAGCTATCTTGAATTCGAACAGACATATACCCAGTCTCTGCATCCACGGACCCTCTCGATACCATACTCTGCTCCCACGTACACTCCAGCTACAGTTCCTGTCAATGCAATAGAAGAAAGAAAGGGGAAACTTAATATGAGTCCAATTTTATGAGCCATTATTAGTTATAGTCCAATTTTATTTAATTTTTAGGTTAGGTCCAGTGATTCATTGTCTACATAAGCTTATATGTATTCTCTTGCCAAATTTACCCTTAAATTGACCAATTAAGTAATTACTGTTTTTTTTTAAGTTTGTGATTAATGTTAATCGTATCCTTAATTATAGGATTAGGGATTTAAATCTCCTTTTTTTTCTTCTCCTTCCCCAAATCGTTCATTTCTCTTTTCTTGTTTCTCCCTCACAATATCTTTTTCTTCCTCTGTTATTTTTCCCAGTAGTCTTCTACCATAATATTATTCTTTTGCTCCTCCTTTCATAAGGATGATCAATATACATTTGATTGGTTTTTTCAAAAAAAAAAAAAAAAAAAAAAAATTTGTATTAGTCAATCTTGTGTTTTGGGTTCTTCTTCTCATATATATATATATATATATATTTTTTTTATTTTTTTTAACTTTGAAGTTCTATCGAATTAGCATTTTCTCTAGTGTTTCCTCCCTCAATATCATTTTTCTTCACGATTTTTTTTGGTTTTTATCTACCTATATCACTTGTCCTTTTTTTATTTTTTTATTTTTTTATCTTTTTATATTATACTGTGCCTGTATCATGAATAATTGTATTTATCTACCTATATATTACATATTTTGTTGATAATCTATATAAGATTAATTGTGTTTATCTACCTATATATCACAAATTAACTATGTTATCTACCTATACAATAAGTTTTTGTTCATAGTCTATCTGTATCATAGATTATTTTGTATTATCTATCTATACAATAGGTTTTTGTTCATAGGCTACCTCTATCATAGATTCTACCTACATCACAAATTTTTTATCTACCTCTAGCAATGTTTCTTTTAATTTTTGATAAACTTATAAGATTTGTAATAATGTCTTTTTAATTAAAAAACGGGTAGATAAAGGTATTTGAAGATTCAAATTTTAAAAATTCAAATTTAAAGAATTAAAAAAAAGAAATCCAGGGGCAAAACAGGTGTAATAGAAAATGAAATAAAATTGGACCCAATTCAAAAACAGCTGAATTTTTTGGACCTGAATCAAAGTGCCCCTAGAAGAAATTGTTGATGCAGTTCTCAATTCGCAAAAGTGAGGAAGCTGAAGCAATTTTCCCGGAGGATGAGCATAATCTCATCCATACATACATCTAACACACAACGAAATACGACTAAACTTACCCCAATAGGCACCTTCTTTACACATCTTCTTCAACTGCAAAAAGCAGCACTCTCAATTAGCAGGATTCGGAAATTGTGTTACATCCCAATTTTCTCCTATGAATAAACAACCGATCACCTATTCAACAAGTTACCACAGTATAAATAAGACCTCTAAAAAGCTATAGATCCCACTAAACAAAATCAGTTGAGCAACAACTGAAGATGCTGAATTAACCGAACGCAGAGCTACTAGTATGTTTCTTCGGTAACAAGGGGACCAAAGGCCGAGCACAAATCAAACAGAACAAAGTAAACCAGCAAGATCATTGAGCACAACACTAACAATCGAAGTGGGATATCAAAATCGGTACTTTCAAGCTCAATGTCGAGGTTAAGAGTAGCTAATAATCTTGGATCATTCAAGAATCGCAAAATCGAAAAACCGAATTAATTAAACAAGGGATTGGTCTGGTTACTCACAGTGTGCTCAAAGTCTTTAGTCGAAATGGCCCCTGCAAAAACCACCTCAAATTATTAGTAAATATAAAATAAAACAAATTAAAGAAAAGCCCAAAAATCTCATTCAGAAACCACAATAAATACAACCATCATCATCAGATCGCAGCACAATATGATCGGCATATGAAATTTAAAACTTTCCCACCATCATTTTCTCAGTGTTTCTCGGGAACCAAACAGTAGGACTGCAATGATAAACAACAATACCTTTCTTGGCCGCAGAGAAAGCATCCTCTGCAACAGCTCTGGTAGCAGCAACCTGAAACCAAACCAACAAAATGGACACCGTTTGATTCAAAACCTTGCCATTGCAACCATCAACACCCAGAAGTAAAATACTCAACTGAGAAAAACAACAAAAAAATTTTAAAAAAATGTTGAAGATAATTTTAAAAAAAGAAGAAAATAAGTAGAAAAATCGTACGGTTCCGATCTTCAAGAAGCCATCGACGGTGTGGTTGAGCAAGGGGTTTCCCAAGTCGATGACCACGTCGACTTGCGGCCCTGTAAGCGCCCCTGAGAAACTGCTTCTCGGCATCTTCTTCTTCTTCTTCTTCTTCTTCTTTCTCTGTCTCCTCACTCTCTCTCTCTCTCTCTCTCTCCCTCCTCTGTGTTTGTAGTGTGACTAACACTACGGTGACAAAATTGGTGGGGGCGTTTTGTGATACGATATTTATCAGTGATGAGACATTTACGAGAATGCCATCGGAAGGTGCCAGGCAATGCAGCATCAATTGCATCAGGCGGTGCCGGTGGATCAAGTGCAATGGTGCGTCGTGTGCATGTGAACCGTGAACGTGTCAATGCTAAAATTGGTATTTGCTTTGATTGCAAGTGACAATTTTCATTTCTTTTTAATAATATTTGCTTTGATTATGCCGTGAACACGATTCGATACACTAAGTGTCATAATACAAGCAATTAAAAAAAAAATTCTAAGTATTCAACCATTCATATTATAACATTTAGTGTATCAGTCTGTGTTACTGGCACACTTTTTTAAATTATAATTGTTTTTTCATTCCCCATAAAGAAGAATTAAATGAATGAATAAAAATTGTAGTTGTTACTTAATGTAATGTAATGTGTGAGGGTGTGAGCTTAACTTAGGGAGAAGGTTACGGTTTGGACTTTGTAATTGCTTAGATCATCACTTGCTCATTGCAATGTTTGATTTAGAATGCAGAGAGGACTAAAATCGACCCACCTAGTTGATCTCATTCTCATTTCCCTTTCTTGAGAATTTTTACTCTTCTGAAAGTATTGAAAGGGTTTATATCATCTTTACAAGTTGTTCAAGTTCGCATGTGTTTAATGACGCAAACTTAGTGGCAAATGAACTTATTAAGGATGGAGTTCCTGTTGTAAATTTTATTTTCACAAAAAAGAACGTAATATAAATAGTCTAACAGAAGGAAAGACACTACAAGATTGAGAAAGATGAAAGTTTAGGGTTTATGCAGTTCTGCGTAACTCACAGACATCAATGTTTTGGTCTTTATAGCATAAACTCTTTTGTGCATGCATTAGTAGAAAACATGCAGCATCATCATTGTTCTACAATCTTCTTGAGGGGAAAAGAACAGAAAACTTGAAAAAATTACTCAAAAACTGAGTAAATAGGGATTGTTCTCCGACTCAGTACTCACTACTGAAAGAAAAGGCATAAATATGACCTTTCTTCACAATTTCATTCCCATTCCCAGGCCTAAAAGCTGGTGCTGGAAACACCGGCCATGCATTTGATCCATCAACCTCAAGCCAAAATTGTTCCCTCTCTTCCACAAAAACCCACACCTCCTTCCCTCCAACAGGACCATCCTCGCCCCTGCGCCTTTATCTGCGGCCTCTCGATGATTTGGTTTGGTATAAAACCGATTAATCTGCATCTACATATCGAATTTGGATTATTAGCCAGTACTGTCCACAGCCATAGCTTCACACCTAACAGATCTGACCAAGTCAGTATCATCAACCGTCCGTTATGCTATGGTGAACCCTTGTGCCTCCTTGGGCACAAATGACTTGAGAAACACCCAAGAGTTGGTGCTGGGGTTGTAGATTTCAGCTGAGTACTCGAGGGCTTTGCTGCCAACAACCACGAAGAACCTGCCTTTGTGAGTGAATCCTGATGCAAAGGCTGGGTGGATTTTGCATGTTTTGCAGTGCTTGCCACTTCCATGTCTTCAGGTTCAGACGTTCAGCCGAGTTTAAGTAAGATGAAGGATCAATATCTGCATATGATCATCGAGTTAGTTCTACAAGAAATGCGATCATTGTGCCAATGTGCACATTTTCAGCTGAGTGCTCGAGTGGCTATATTTCTAAATCTAGAAAAGCGGCCTAAAATTCTTTTACATATTTGTGTTTTTTCACTGATCATGGCTAAAATTGAAAATTGCTTGTTCTAGCACACATCAAAAACCCTAATTGGGTAATTGATATTTCGAGTTTTGATTTGATTTTGATATATTTCCATGACCAGGCCACACACAAAACACCAAACATATTGAATCATACACATTAAACCATTTCATAAAATTAGGAAATGATGCATCGTATTATAGCAGTGCTTACTAGAAGGGTTACCCTTATAGCCTCCGGCAACATAGAACCACGTACCATCAAGAAGGGCACAGGCAGTGCCGAATGGATTCCGGTCCTCACAGTTCATTTTAGGGACATCATCAAGTGAATTGTCACTGCATGAATAGGTACACAGACTGGCATAAGGCTGATTAGGACACTCCACAAGCTTGGCACACAAGAATTGTTCCGGAAAGACTCCGATCACTTGGATTCTGTACCCTGATTCGGATAGAACCCGATGGACTACCACGCAATGGAATTGGGTTGGAGTGCATTGGTAGGCAAACCATTCCCATGATGGAAATGAATATGTTGTCTCCGCTTGTTTGTTGTTGTTTCTATGATCAATGAGGGGACTTTTTCAGATTTCAACAATGCAAATTTCATCGAAAAGGCCAGAATCAGAAAATGGGAAGATGGAATTGTGCAAAGGAATGAGGGTTTGATCATTTGGTTTGGCATTTGAAACTGAAGGTGTTCTGCTGAGGTACCACATCGTTGAATTGGTTAAAGCGGGGTTTTTCTTACTCAGGTAGACGATGGACCCCACACAGAGATTATAGGATTGGATAATGTTTGTTTGGACTTCTTTAACAAACTGTCGATCAGTAAACATCGTATCAAAAGTTACTAATACAATTAAACGAGACTCTATTTATAAGTAAAAGGTGTTAAGTTTAACTTTAACAATTATTACTAATAAAATTAGGGAAATGTTATTGGCATTCCAAAAATTTCATTCTACACTCCTCACAAATGTTTGTTTCTTTCTAATTATAGAAAGTTTGGAATGTATAATGAAAATTTTGAAGTGTCAATAACAATTCCCTACAATTAAACGGCAACATATAGCACTATCAGGTTGGGTTATGTGCAACCGGTTCTACACTTTGTGTAAAATGTGTAGTAACAAGAGAATGACTTATATGGAATGTGTTCACCACTACCATTGCGTTTCATTTCAATAAAATAATAACATATGTAAAGTTTTCATCACATGATCTTGTTTAGACTAAAAACGCTTAGTGACAACAAACTCTCTCTATGTAAGTTGATCACCAACAAAAAAAGAAAAACGTTAGAAAAACAGAACTATATAACTGGTTCGACTATATTTTAAGTGAAAAAATAGGGAATCAAATGGGCCTAATCAAAGGGGATTTTTTTGTTTTTTCCAAGCCGGACCGGCCCCATTTTCTGGTTCAATGCCCACCTTTGTTTTCATAAATAGTTAATTACATAGAATAAATTCAAAATCCACATGATCCACAACAAAAATTGTAAGGCATTTTTTGTTCAAAACAAATTGTAAGGCATTTGTAGATGACGCTTTATCTTGTAGCTGGAAACAATTATGCTTATATATTTTTGTGCAGATTTAACTTCCACGGGTTACTTTCTTTTTTAACAAACTAACTAGTTAATCCACTAAAACTATCATTTTACTCAAAATTGTAAAGCATTCAATTTTTGAACGAATAGCACATGCTTTTTTACTTCATATACAAAATTTCGACTATCAGGAATTGAATGTGAAGTAAAAAAAGGGTGTGGAGAACTCAAAATCCAACGGCTACTATCAAGAAGACAAAGTAGCTAAACGGTGCCGTTGACACGGATCTGATCATCGTCTAGTCTTGGGGTTTACCTAACTATAAAGGCAGAGATCTGCTGCGCGAGCCCTGTTCGATAAACCCTAACCTAACTTCTTGATTTTCCATAGAGAGAGCAATTAAGCTGAAATCGTAAAAGCTCGATACAACCCAGTATGGACAAGAGCATGATAGGAGATCTGGATTCGCTTCCAGAGGAAGATAAGATGAGAATGGCCACCATGATCGACCAGCTCCAGATCCGCGACAGGTCATTCTCTCTCTCTCTCTCTCTCTATTTATCTATCTAGTTCATTGCCTTAATTTGCACTTAAAGTTCTTAAATTTTCGTCATCTATCTCTTGAGCTCTTAACTTTTGTGAATTTCAGCTTGATACTATGTAGGAACTCGAAATTTGAATTTTTTCTAAAAGTCTGAATTTTTTTTTCTAATTTATGAGACAAGAGATTGTGGGTATATGATAGAATTTTGGGTAGTACATGTTTGATGTCTTAGATTTCGTTGGCCAATTTGTTTTTGCGTTTCTTATATATTGGGTAGTTTGTCCTGCTTCAATTTGTGCTATGTAATGCAATACCTCGTGTTTTCGTTTGCAGTTAGATTCCTACTGATCACTTTGTCTTCGATGAAGTGGGTATTTAGACGGAAAAATAATGTTTCCGGACCCCTTGAAGATTGGGATAGTTTGGATAATTCACAAAATTCAATGTATGTTGAAGTAAGAAATGAATGCCAACATCTACATTTTGTTGAAGTTGATAGGTGTTTCGCTGCAGGACTTTAAAGTTCCATGGACTTTAAATTTATTAAGAATGAACTACAAAAATTAGATAGAGAGACTTGAAAACAACTAGATGCAATACATTTGAAGGAACTTTGAAATGAGAGGTGTCGTTTGATATTCCTTTGTTTATTCTTTTTGTAGTGCATTTGTAGTGTTTTAGTAGTAGCTTTGTAGTGCTTGTGTAGTTTATTGGTGGTGTTCTTGTACTGCATTTTTAACAATTCAATATTAAAATATTGTAAAGAAGTTAACTTATAGTTTAACAATTCAATCTTATGAGTTGTCCAATCCTTTCGAGTCCTTGGAACCGAGCATGGCCTTGGTATCTTTGTGAAGAGCATGGAATATCAAGGTATTTGATTGACTAAGATTTGTCACTTCACAATTCCTTTTTGTATGATGCAGGTCACTTGGTTTAATTTTGTGAATACTCTTTTTGTGAAGCCATTTGGAAGTTCTCCTAAAACCAGTTCAACATATGTGTGTTGCTTCTGGACGTTTTGGGAACTACATTAGTTATGCGTTAATGCAAATGTTGTTTATTACTGAGTGTATGAGTTTTACCCAATTAACAAAAAGAAAATTTGATGAGTCACTATTTGATCACCTGATGAATCTTGTTAGTTGTCCAATCCATTCGAGTCCTAGGCACCAAACACGGCCTTAGTATCTTTATGAAGAGCATGGAACATCAAGGAATTTGATTGACTTAGATTTGTTGCTTCACAATTCCTATTTGTAAGATGTGCATCACATGTTTTAATTTTGTGAAAACTCTTTGTGAAGCCATATAGAGGTTCTCCTTAAAAACAGTGCAACATCGGTGTTGCTTCTGGACGTTTTGGGAACTACATTAGTTGTGTTAATGCAAATGGTGTTTATTCCTGAGTGTAATTAGATGAGATACTGGTTAATCGCCTGGACCTTGTTGCTTACAACCGTAAGCAATTATCTTGCACCTTCTGTCGTAAGCTTGTACAGCTTATGCTTCCTCTGTTTTTTCATCCAGGCATTTCTACTTCAAATTTTGTGATTCCTTCAGACTTTGAACAGCTTGTTCTGTTTCGTTATGCTTACTTGTTTTTTCTGTTTTCATAAGCTACTCGGAACATGTACAGAACATCATAATTAAGGTATTGTTTCGTGGTACTTGGCTACTAAGTTGGACTTATTTGTATGAAAAATATCTGTTACGTATTTTGAGATAGTATTTTGGCCTAGTATCTGTATAGGATATGTTGTGAAGGTCCTTGAATTGAGCTTTTCTGATGCCATTGCCACCGTAAAGGACGGAAACGACCTGCTAACAATATGAGTTTGCTTGCAGTTTGAGAATGTACAACTCACTTGTTGAGAGATGCTTCAATGATTGTGTAGACACCTTTAAGCACAAATCGCTGCAGAAGCAAGAGGAAACCTGTGTGAGGCGATGTGCTGAGAAGTTCCTAAAGCATTCCATGCGTGTTGGCATGAGGTTTGCAGAGCTCAACCAGGGAGCTGCAACACAAGATTAGTCATCAAATCAGCAAGATCACGCCCGGTCATGCCCGTCTTACCCTGTTGTTTTCTTGCTTTCTTAGAGAATGTCCCCCCGTTCTTACATAAACAGGACAAATGGTAGTTGTACCCATTTTTCATGATTTCACTTTTCTTATCCAAGCTAAAACAGCAAAATTGTATTGTGTAGATGCAAGGGATCCGTAAGTTGCTGTCTGATTAGAGTTTTTACTGTTCCTCAATGTGATCAATAAATTAATTGTTTTAATGAATGGGCCATACCTTTACTTAATTTTGTGCCTTTCAATTCAAGTAAAAATGTATAAATCGGAGCGGAAATTCCCGGAGAAATGTTAATCTCGACGCTCTTCAATTAAGGTGATGAATGGCAGAAGAGCGTTGCGTGCTTGGATTTTACAGCTCCACATGAAATGATGCAAAATATCAAAGCAACGTAACAAAACTAATTTTTCGAGAGATGCTATACGAGTTTGAGATGACAATTTTGGAGCGCTAAAAACAAATCCCAACGCTAGAATACTGTACAAAGCACAAGATTGTCGGAAACATAGAACAAACACATCGAAACCATCACAATTGACGGTATGAAATGTAAATTCTTAACAGAAAAAGACACAAGATTAAATACACATTACCAGAAATTCAAACTTCTGAATCAGCGGCCTAGTAGTTTCATCTCACAAAGCAAAAGATCCAAACGCAACGGAAGCTTGTCCAAGCAAATTAACAGAAGCAATACAAAGGTTGCAAAAGCATATTGTTGCAAACTACATAAGATAGTCAGTGACTTGCTGGTGTACACTCCATTCGTAGGAAGATTTACTCATCATCCCTGTGACGGCGTTTCAAGCTCTTCTTCTCAGATCGCTTCCTGCCCCTACCTACCCGTGAATCATCGTCAGAATCAGATGGTGTTGCTGCCTTCCTGCTCCTCCGATGGTGTCTACGAGAATCATCAGACGAATCAGATTCAGAATCATCTGAATGCCGATGACTTCTCCTCCTCCTCTTCTCCTTCCTACTTTTCCTATGCCGCTGCCGACGCTCGCCATCCTCATCTGAGGACTCATCCCTCTTCCTCCGCTTCTCCTTCCTTTTTCTCTTCCTACCTTCATCTGACTCATCTGAATCATCATCATATTTCCTCTTGCTGCTCCTCCTCTTTTTCGACCTTCCTCTCTTCTTCCTCTTCCCAGAATCTGAATCTGACTCATCATCGTCTGTGTCATCATTCTTCTTTTTCGACTTCTTTTTACTAACCTTTATCCCATTTTTTTGAGCAATGATCTTCTCGATCTCTGAATCATAATCCGAATCCTCGCTCTCACTGTCTTCATCCTCATCCTCACTCTCCTCACTCTCATCCACATTTTTCCCACTCGTCCTACCGATCTTCCCCTTCAACCTAGCCAACTCTGATGCAACATCACCCTGAATCCCTTCCGGCTCTCTCTCTTTATCTTCCTTAACACTCAGAAAGTTCCTGCACTGAAACTTGAGGTGTCCAACACGGCCGCACCTGCTGCACGACCCACGAGTCTCATCGGCGCTGGACCCAGTTATACGGGCAAGCGCAAGGAGGCCCTGGAAACTCGCATATGCATTCTCACCATCCGGATCAGCGTTCGACACATCGGGCTGCGCAGAGCTCTTGGTGTCATCTTTATTGGGTGCATAGGGGTCATACCCAATTGCACTCTGCCATATACCGTGGGTTTGAAGGGCGGCACTACTGTGTACCCGATTGTTCGCGGGCATGCGAACCCTTCCCGCTGTGGCAGGCATCTTGAAATTCGAAGATCAAACCCTAGAGAGACAAACTCAATCAGAATTCTCAAAAACTACTACACCCACAAAAGGAAAAAAAACAAAAATTACTAGAATCTAATCTAATTTGCGATCAATACGAAACCCTAGTGCTAGTAAACCCAAAAGGGGTTCGATAACTCAACAATTTCAAATTCAAATTCTGGCGTTTTTACAACTCCTAATAAAATGTCTAATTACAATCAGCGAGCAGAAATTAATGCAATAGAATCGACCTGCGATTACAAAAAATGACACAGCAATTTCGAGCTTTTTCGAAACAGAGAATCGAAAATTGTCCGAGCGATGGGATTTAAATTCTAGGGTTTGTTCTACGTTGCAATTGACAGAAATCAAAGGAGAGCGAAAATTGAGATGGAAAGATTGAATCTTTACTTTTGAATCGGAGAGGCGAGGCGAAACGAAACGAAACTTGTCGAAGAGCAAACGGATATCGTGATCGGGAAGGTTGAAGCGCCCGAATATATCAAATATATATCCTTTTTATTTCCATTTTATTGGCCGACATCAATTTGCCAGTCGTCTTTTGTTTGTAACTTTGTATGTTATGAGACGTTGCGTTTTGTGGCAATGTATAATATGATACAGAATTGGGCCTGTTGTTTTGATTGGATTTGGAGCTCCATTTTCAAGTGGTGCTGTCACAAGGCTTTTGTAACTTACATTGGGTAGAGAATTAACTTCAGAAATCGAGGTCCCGCGTTTGATTCCCATTCTTAATCTCACATGTATAGAATTATAGTAAATCTTACCACATAGTATTACGGTTAATTGATATTTTTTTTCATTTGTAAGTGTTAACATAGACAGAGGAAGAACAAATGAAGGAATAGGAATTCAAGAACCAGAGAGAGAGAGGAAGGTTTAGAGAGAGAAGCTGCAAAGATTTGTTGTATTTATCTTTCTTAAACAGTAAGTCATTACAATGATCTATTTATATAAAAGACTACCTTTCTAATTGACTAACTAAACATTCAGTTTCTCGTTTTAACAAATGGCATAATCCTAGCCACTATCTATATCCTTACATGCCCCCTCAAACTCATGCCGTGGAGGAACCAAGCATGAGGTTGAAGCAATGAGATCGAAAGAGAGGAGCACTGAGGCCTTTAGTGAGTATATCGGCAAATTGTTCCCGAGAAGAAACAAACTGAACCAGGAGTGTCTTCTTAGCAACACGTTCCCGGACAAAATGCACATCAATCTCAATATGCTTGGTCCGTTGATGCTGAACAGTATTGAACGACAATGCAATGGCAGAAAGATTATCACAGAAAAGCACAGGAGCATCACAGATTTTAATATGCAGGAACTGTAACAATTGCTGAATCCAGTCAAGCTCAGCAGTTGTAGTGGACAGAGCCCTGTACTCAGCCTCTGTAGAGGACCGGGAAACCGTGTTTTGCTTCTTGGAGGACCAGGAAATAGGATTATTGCCCAAAAAGACAACCATGCCAGTAGTCGACCAGCGATCATTAGGGTCCCCTGCCCAGTCTGCATCACTAAAAGCCTTTAATGACAAATCACCCCGAGTATAAGAGAGACCAACCAATAAAGTACCCTTAAGATAGCGCAGAATACGTTTCACTGCTGTGAAATGGGACATCATTGGAGACTGCATAAATTGGCAGACTTGATGAACTGAGAAAGTAATGTCAAGCCGAGTGAAAGTGAGATACTGTAACGCGCCAACAATGCTCTTATATGCTGTTGGATTGTTGTATGGAAGACCATCATCCTTTAAAAGCCGATTATAAGGAAGACATGGAGTGTCACAGGCTTTGCAATCCAACATGTCAACCTTCGCCAATAAATCTTGGATATACTTTGATTGTGACAAGAATAAGCCTTGAGCAGTTGTGGTAACCTGAATCCCCAGAAAGTAATGCAACTCTCCCAAATCCTTGATATCAAATTCAGTGGTCAATGAGTGAATAACCTGCTGAATAGCAAAAGAAGAACTCCCAGAGATAATAATGTCATCCACATAAAGTAAGAGGATGACAATATCACTACCAACAAACTTAACAAACAAGGAAGAATCAGAATATGTAGACTGAAATCCCAAAGATGGAAGAAACCCTGTGAACCTCTCATTCCAGGCTCGAGGAGCTTGTTTTAATCCATATAGGGACTTATGAAGTCTGCACACGAGCTCAGGATGAGAATGATCTTCAAAACTAGGAGGTTGAGCCATGTAGACCTCTTCATTCAACACCCCATGTAGGAAGGCATTCTTCACGTCCAACTGCCGCAGGGACCAATTAAAGTGGGCTGCCAAAGCTAGAACAAGACGCACGGTGGTTGGCTTAACCACTGGACTGAAAGTCTCCTCATCATCTAAGCCAGGTTCCTGATTAAACCCCTTGGCAACCAAGCGGGCCTTATGTCGAGCAATAGAACCATCAGAGTACGTTTTGAGCTTAAACACCCATTTGCAACCCACCAGATTCTTTTTAGGTGGCAAAGGAACTAGACTCCATGTGTTTTGATTGTGAAGGGCAGCCAACTCATTTGTCATAGCATTCAACCAAACTGGGGTTTTCAGGGCAGACTTATACGTAGCAAGTTCCACTTGAGCTAAATCAACCGGACTAGAATCATGAAGCTGACTAAGCAACACTTTCTTTTTTATTATACCAGCCTTACTTCTTGTTTGCATAGGATGTAGATTAAGCGGTGCTATAGGCAAGACCACTTGAAGGTCATCAGAATTGAACATAGGATCCACATGGGGTAATGGGGAAGAACAAGCAGGTGCAGTAATGGACGGAGAAACAACATTCTCTGGGGAGGACAGTATGCTATGAGATGGTACTGAAACAGAAGGAGAAGTATTGGGGAAAGAAGACATGGGAATGGATGATGAAGAGACAACATCATTCACGGACAGAGATGGTGAGGGTGAGAGTGTAAGTGGAGGCGTAACTAAGGTGTTATGTAGATCAATAACAGGATGTACAGGGAAAGGCTGAGGGAGAGGTACTTGGACAGAGGTAGATAGAGGTTTCATAGTCAAATGAGGATATGGGAATCTAGACTCATTGAAGACAACATGACGAGAGATATAAACTCTACCTGTTAAGCCATCATAACATATAAAACCCTTGTACTTTGAGGCATACCCAAGGAAAACACATTCTTTGGTTTTAGGTTGTAACTTGGTGGTATTGTAAGGTCTCAATAGGGGAAAGCAAGAACAACCAAAGACACGAAGATGAGTTAAGATAGGAGGGGTGCCAAAGAGAGCCTCAAAAGGAGAACAATGTTTCAAGATAGGAGTAGGCATACGATTTATAAGATACACAGCAACATGACAGGCAAAGGACCAGAAATGAGAAGGCAATTGTGCAGATTGGAGGAGTGTGACAGTGGTCTCAATAATGTGCCTGTGTTTCCTCTCAGCCAAACCGTTTTGTTCCGGAGTATAGGGGCACGACTTATGGTGTGTAATACCTTTACTATGAAGGAAAGATTGAAGTTTAACACTGGAATATTCTCCACCACCATCAGTTTGTAATGTTTTGATAGATGCTGAGAATTGTGTTTGTACAAAAGAGTAAAACCCAACAAATGTGTCAAAAAAATCAGACTTGTAGACAAGGGGAAACAACCAACAATAACGAGTGCACTCATCAATAAGAGTCACATAGTATTTATAGCCATCAATGGAAGTACATGGAGAAGGACCCCAAAGGTCACTGTGTAAAGTTTCAAAAGGAATGACAGACTTATGATCACTAGACTAAAAAGGTAGTTTAGTAAACTTGCCTTCTAAGCAACCATGACACATCAATGGGACAACATCCTTTGTACAAGAAATGGAAGACTTATTGAGCATTATTTTGGCTATGTTATTAATAGGATGACCTAACCTACTATGCCAGAGATGAGAACTGACAATCTGACCAAGAAATGCAGAAGCTGGAGAAGGACCTGGACGATGAAATGTGTGAGGACGGAGAGGGGAAAAGATGGGATAGAGTCCATTACTGCATGGGCCTTTGTATAATATCCTCCCTGTGACCTTGTCCTGAATCCAGAAATAATAAGCATCAAATATTAACCAACAGTTGTTATCAAGACAAATTTTGTGAACGGATAACAAGTTGCTGGAAAGTCTAGGCACATAGAGAACAGAATTGAGTTTTAGGGGATGCATAGGTGTTGGAATAATGGAGCTACCAATATGAGATATGTGCAAACCTTCACCATTTGCAGTTTGGACAGTCTCATTGGTGGGATAAGGAGAAGCCAATGACAAGTTACTGAGGTCAGCGGTCATATGATTTGTAGCACCGGAATCAGTGATCCACATCTGTGGTTGATAAGAGGATGTGGAAGCTGGAGACGATGTAGAAGTAACTGTGTGCATAGCTTGCATATGAGACTGAGGTGAGAATGGTGGAGCACCAAAGTTAGGAGCAGAAGAAGGATGCGCAGTCATAGGTGCTGTATAATGATGGGGACCACCGAAGTTAGGACCTTTGTCATTGAAGAAGCAATACCAGGTAGTGTGATTTGCTTTACCACAGATGTTACACCCTTGCCTATCCGTTGATTTGGAGTTACAGAACGGAGCCGTGTGACCAAATGTATTACACAGTTGACAAGAAACCTGTGGTGGGGTATGAGAACCAAAATATTGTGGTGAAGGGCCAAGAACACCAGGATGCGAATTAGGAAAATTAGTGTGAAACTGCTGTCGAGAATTAGAATGAGGATACCTATTCCCTTGATAAAATTTTCCTTTGCCCTTCTTGTTGGTAAAAGATCGATAGCCTCCTGAAGAACCAGAATAACCACTATTAAAGCCATTATTGTGACCCGAGAAACCAAGACCTGAACCCCCAGATCGAGGAGAAGTGGTAGAGGACTTAGAACCAGAATTATTAGCCATCATAGCAGTGAGAATCGATGAGTTCATATTGCTGTTAACAATCAGCTCCTCAGCAAGCAATTGTACCCTAAACTCCTTTAGAGAAATAACATTCTCACGACCCCGAATAACACTGCGAAAGGTATTATACTCAGGAGGTAAGCCATTAAGAGCAAGGATAACAATATCCTCATCGGCAAAAGTAACCCCAGTGGCTGACAAATAATCCCGAGCTTCCTTAATACGCTGCAGATATTGAGACACCGAATCTGAACCCTTTCGAATAGTCTGAAGATTCGACTTAAGTTGAAATATACTAGTACGAGATACCACCGAAAAATGTTCCTTCAACCGAGTCCACAAATCACAAGCACTGGTACTACCAATGGCACATGAAATCGCTACAGGAGACAAAGTAGCAGTGATCAACTGCATAAGAGCACGGTCGTGCATCTTCCAAACAATATAGTGTTCATTCTCGGTTAGAGCAGAGCTATCACCAGAACCATCAGAATTAGCAGAATCAGGAACATATCGAGGGGGACACACATGTGAACCATCAACAAAAGCCAAGATCCCATGACCTTCAAGCAACAATTGCATTTGAAATTGCCAATTCAAGTAATTCGAATCATCAAGCTTCACATTTACAGACGTAGAGATCGTAGAGATAAGAGCAGTGATCGGAGACTGTAAAATTTGTAATTGTGATGCATTCACCATAGTTGCAAGAGTAAAAGAACACAATTTCTAACAGAGGAAAAATGACAAACACCTGGTGTGCACAAGAAACCCTAGAATTTGTAGACCAGAGTTGCAGACGAAGAATACCAGAATTACAGACAAAGAAGATGAGCGGAAGCCAAAAAAAAACCAGATTTGCAGACGAAGAATACCAGAATTACAGACAAAGAAGAGGATCGAAGATTACAGCGCGAGCATCATTGGCTCTGGATACCATGTTAACATAGACAGAGGAAGAACAAATGAAGGAATAGGAATTCAAGAACCAGAGAGAGAGAGGAAGGTTTAGAGAGAGAAGCTGCAAAGATTTGTTGTATTTATCTTTCTTAAACAGTAAGTCATTACAATGATCTATTTATATAAAAGACTACCTTTCTAACTGACTAACTAAACATTCAGTTTCTCGTTTTAACACATGGCATAATCCTAGCCACTATCTATATCCTTACAGTAAGCAAGAAGTTTTAGATTCGATCAAATAACTGTTTTCAACTAATTCATTGTGAGATTTCATCTCTTCGTCATTTAGAATATCTAGTGCTTTGTTGATATGTTGCACAATAGTTACCAAAAGATAACGTTTTCTTTATTTTTGTTCTAAAAAAAGCTCTTTTAGTTTACACTTTTGTTATTGAAACTGTCAATTTCTCATTACCTTATGCTAAAACATTTTCTTTCAATTTCATTCGTTCTAAAAAATGCACACTAGCACTTTTTTACAAACCTTCCAAAGTATGCTTTTCATTTTGCTATATAAATCATCTCTCGCAACAAGTGTAATATTTGAATTTAAGCCACTAACTTAATCGTCAAAATGTTTAACAAAATCTAAACTAACGTCCTGGCCTGTAAATGTTTGTTCATTGCATTTTTGCAAGGGTATACCAAATAATCGACATAGTGATACATTGTTGCTACCTTCCTTAGTATGTTCAAACGTCCACACAATGTACAATGAAACCCCCAACTTTAAAGCTTTACCTTTTTTTATCATTTTATTGCCTCTTACTTTAGCCTCCCATTTGAAAGCTTCATAAAGAAATCCTCTGGTAGATGAGTAGCTACCCATGTTAGCCGTGGCTCCTCCTCCGTTTCCTCCTCCTCCTCTTCTTCCTCCTCTTGCTTCTCCTCCTTCCTCTCCTCCTCCTCTGCCATCACCAATAGCATCAGAATTAGTACAATAATTTTGCAAGTAATCTTGCCCTTAACCATCATCTATGTCTTTCTACTGTACTGCTGCAAAAGGCAAAATAACCCAACTGATGAACAAACCCAAGATCTTGAAGCACAAACACCGGAACAAACCTCGACGGTTTTCACATACACAAGGAAGAGTTGCCGAAGAAGTGAAGGCTGTACCTGCAGTGACCATGATCAGGAGTGTTCAATTTGCTTCGACGAGCTTAAGGATGGGGACCTATGCCGGCTGACAACGTGTAACCACATGTATCACCAGAAATGCATCGAGAAATGGCTGCCAAGGAATAGGCACTGTCCCCTTTGTCGAGCTTCTGTTCGTGGTGTGCGTACGCGGAATTGTGGCTAGTCATATCCAAAGAATCAAAGAGACGCACAACAAAGTATGGTATTAATTAGTTTCGTAGTTTCTTAAATGGTTTTGTGCAATAATGTTAATTAGTCTTAATTGATTTTCTAAATTTTGGTAAATTACATTAATATTACATTTTTGTTTTGGTAAGTCAAATTACAGTTGTGTTATTGTTGAAAGATATAAAACCATCCATCTCTCTCTCTCTCTCCCTCTCCCTCGCCATGGTATGGGCGGCTTCTCCGCCTTCGCTTTGCCACCACTTTCACCACCACCAACGGCGACATGTTTAAGTTTACCATCACGACATAGTCCTTCATTATCAATGGCAACATGATACATACTATTCATTGGGGCAAGATTTTGTAGAATCGATCGTTGCATGTGATTCAAATCTTCCCTGACATCGAATTCGGTGAACCAACAATGAAAAGTTAACGTCGAACAAGAAGACCATCACGACGATTGTCTTATGGTGGAATGTACATGCATCGAGTGGAGAAAGAAATAGGAATTTGCATAGACCAGTGTATGATTTGCATGGTGGAATTTAAGGAAGGAGAAAGTGCTGATTTCTTGCCAATTTTACGTTTTGTTAAAAATATATGTTTGCTTTTGTGATTTTTTTTTTATTTTTCCGATAGCGGTTTTATTATAATCTTAAGAAAAAAGAACAAATTAGCCAATCTAATAGCCACTATATTGGCAGATCTAGCGTGACAAGCACAAGAACACATTCCAAAGTCAAATGAACTTCAATTCCAATAATTAGAAATTCATCACTCTATAACCCAACATATGAGAGACTTTGCACTCAATATTGCCATCACAACTGGTAAGAAAACACTATTTGCATACAAACAACGCCGATTCCTTATTAGAACTTTAATAGCGCATTTACTAACCCATAATCGGAATGAGAATAAGAAATCCGATTCCGATTACATATTATGCATGTGTTTACTAAAATTGGGAGGAATCAAAAGTGTGTGGGGCCCACACAAAAAATGGAGTCCAATTCCTGAAATTGAAGGATTTGGATTCCTAACATATACAAGGTATTTGGATTCCGGATTGCCTAAGCGATCGGAATGATAATTTATTTCCCTGTATGCCCTCACTTACTTTCATTATTTCCAAGATTATCCTTTTAACCCTAGACCTAGTTTTCTGAAAATGCTCCTAACAATTTATTTTCATATCCTTCTAGCTCATTAAGCATAATTCTATGCTCATTCACATTATGCACAACTCCATACATATGCCGAACAGAAAAAACTACAACTTGAGCGAGAAAATTTAGATATTAAAGTCAATACTTAAATTTATAAAAATAAATAAACAAAATCATTTTAGTATGTCTATGAAATGAAAAAGCAATTTAATTTTTTCTTACTATTATAAACTATATCAAATTTTATTAAAAAAAGTACATAAAATATTTGATTTGAGACAAGGACATTTTAGTAATCATACAGCTGGTTTATATTCCGATTATGCTGTATTAGTAAACAGCTTTATGGAATTGTATTCTGATTCCGGACAGTTTTAGTAAACAACTTCAACAGAAATCTGATTCTGATTCCACATAATTTCAATTCCTCTTCAATCAAATTTCTTCTCAATTCAATTCCTCTCAATTTGATTATGGATTAATAAACGCGCTATAAAAGATACAGATAGTGACAGGTACAATAGAAACTCTATGCAGAAAACCACAAACGAATTGCAATGAAACCATAATTACTGATGTAGTTTTTCATGAACAATTGGTTCCTTACCATACCAGTCAGTACGCAAATTAATATGTTATCATTAATTTATAAAGGGGTGCAAAAGAGGAAAAAGAATATACATAAATAATTTCCCATCACATATACGTTGTCCTTACGTAATTCGGATATTGTTAATATGTTGACTTACTCCACATTCAAACCTCCAATGGTGAAGTTAGTGGCTTCAACATCCTACATTATAAACTTTCCCTTTTTTCTTTCAGTTCTTTTCCTTTTTCCTTTAGGATTTATGATTTCCCAAAGTACTACTATATACTTTGTTGCGATCCTTATCCTTGTACGCAAAACAGCAACGACTTCTAACTTGAAAGGTACACAAACCAACCACATTCTTTCACTCACTTAACCCGGTCATGGTATCGGCAGCTCGGACTCTTCCTCCTTCTCCATGTCCTTTACCGCCACCAGCAACAGAATTCCAACCACTGCTCCTACTCGCCATACTCATTCCATTAGTCGCCATACTCTTATTTTTTATAGTCAAGACGAATGCCGACGAAAGAGCTAATCAAACGCACGATATCGAGTCCGGAACATTAACTCAAGCACTTAACCCAGGAGGAAGAAGAAGAGTCCGAATTAGGCCGTTGCAGCGAATGTGTTTCGGTATACCTTTCTTTTTCCGATTGGACAAAAAAATAGGAATTTGCGGCGACGACTGTGTAATTTGCATGGAGGAGTTTGACGAAGGAGACAAGTGCCGGGTTCTGAAATGTAAGCATACTTTTCACCAAGAATGCATAGAGAAGTGGCTAGCTACGGCCAGCAAATGTCCCCTTTGTTGTAATTCTGTTCTTTGTTGATGATATTTTGTAGTTCCAAAGTTAATTGCCCGAGAATTTTGTTTAATTATGTTACTTTTTTGTCCACAATTTCCTTTTATTATAGTGGACAAATTACATCTTATTTTGTCAAGGAAAAATAGAATTTTTACGTGGAAATATGTGATTATTTGTGTGTGTGTGTGTGTACATACTTGATATGTAAACTTATTAGCTTGATATGTTTACTGTTTAAGTCAGAGTTTTTTCTTAATGCATTTCGTTTATATGACCAAGGGAATAGGATCCTCTCCTGAGCAAATGCTCAGGATCCTCATGACCAAC
This sequence comes from Pyrus x bretschneideri, assembly GCF_019419815.1. NCBI lineage: Eukaryota > Viridiplantae > Streptophyta > Magnoliopsida > Rosales > Rosaceae > Pyrus > Pyrus x bretschneideri. The sequence continues at coordinate 3,811,844 of NW_025999712.1, read as the reverse complement.
CAACACGAGCCGTTGGATTTTGATTCAACGGCTATAATTATTATAATTTTTAGAGGGGGCCCCTGTTTGTAGCCGTTGGATCAAAATTCAACGGCCCGTGTTGTTGGTCATGAGGATCCTATTTCATGTCCAAGAAGAAAATAGGGAGACAATGCATACTTAGGGCCCGTTTGTTTGATCGAATTAGGGAGGATTGGACTAGACTGGACTATAGTCCCTTGTTTGGTCTGCACTAGGATTAGGTTTAATAACCTTAGGTTGGACTCGCTCGGATTATACACCTCCTTACGAGTTCTTAAAGAGGATCCCCAATTTCGAGCTGACTCGTAAGCCCTTCTAATAGAGAGAAAACCGCGAGAGAGTCACTCGTCCAAGAACCCCCCAAGGTCACTCGTCCAAGAACCCCCCCAAGGTCACTCATCCTGCTCGTCCTCATCTCTAAGTCTTCCCTCATCGTTGTCCTTGCCCTGCTCCCTCATCGTCGTCCCTATCATCTACCATTTTCAAACCCAGATCCCACAAAATTAGAAACGAAAGGCAAAAATTTTTGCAATATTTCCATTTTCAAAACTAGATCCAAATCCAAAATTCAGAACCAAAAAGCGAAAAAAAAAAATACAAAATCGTTGTGCGTCTAAAATGCTCAGCAGCTGTGCTCACACTGCACCTAGTCTAGACTCCCTGATCGCAGACCTTTGCTATTGACGTTGGAGAAGCAGACCCATGAATACCCAGATGACCCAGACTCTGAATGGGTTCTGATTTGCCAATTGGGTCCCAACAAAATTAGGAAGAAAAAAGGGAGATGAGTAGAGAGAAATAGGAAGAAAAAGATGGAGATGAAGAGAGAGAGAGAGAGAGAGAGAGAAAGAGAGAGAGAGAGAGAGAAAGGAGCGAAGAAGAAAGAGGAAGAAACAAAGGGAGAGGGACGAAGCAAACTTGGAAAGAAATGGGGAGATTAGCGGAAAAGAATTAGGAATGGGGATGGGTGGTTTCTAGGATGAAAAAAAAGATAATGGTAGTAATAAAATATTACTAAATGTGTATTAAATAATACAAAATATTAATCAATATATGAATTAAAAATATATTTGTTATTGTCCAGCTTTTTAGTCCGACACTGCACCAAACGCTTTATTAAGTTAGTCTAATCTAAATCAGTCCAGCTTAGTCCCTGAAGCTAGTCCAGTCCGAGATAGTCCGGTGCAACAAACGCACCTTTTAGTTTAGTCGCTATAACAACTTAAATATTTAAACTAAATACAATTGTCTAATATGTATTGTATTAAAACAACATAAGAGGTTTTTCAGTGTGATTGTCACACTATCACATGATGTTAGTGTAAGGTAAAAAAAATTTAAATTTCAGGGATTTAGGTTTTTTTTTTTTTTTTTTTTTTATGTTTTTGTTTGTTTTCTTTTGGTGATTTAGTATATTTCACTCCCACCTTAAAGCATCTCTAATGGGAACCCCTAAATAGTCTCTACAACAGTATAATCCCTAAAGATAGGGACAAAAAAGGCTTCAACAGTATAGTCCCTAAATAATGGGCAAAATAAAAATACTCAAAGTATCTCAATATATAAGAACTCGCTGAATTGAGATCTTCAAATGTGATGAATGTATATAACTTCAAAACTAAGTTACAAACCTTTTTACTTTTCCTAAGTCCTTTTTGGGATCTAGGTTTTCCTGAAGTAAATATTTCAGGTGACTTTGACTCTTCCTCCTCCTACAACCACTTGTATACTATCTAAATACATACGTACCTCCGCCATGGCATCACGACTTTTGACTCTTCCTCTTTCACCACCGCCTTCATTGAAACCGACAAGAAGTTAATAACGAATACCAGACAGTTAGGGTTATTACAATATGAAATGTAATACTAATAGTCATCTCCATCATATTTCTAATCATCATGATCAGGCCATTACTAAGTCAGTTGTTAACTGATCTTATCTCATACTTAACTACATAGCAGTAGCAAAGTCAGAAATTGTCAAAAGATATAGGAGAAATTTAAAAGGGTAAAAGATACAAAAAAAAATATAGACAATCAAATCCATTTAGATAATAAGCAATATTAATGTCGTTCATAAAATTTCTTTCTATTTTTTTAAACTAATTTATCTACACTAAGGAGATGGGGTGGGTTTAGCTCTACAATGAGCAACAATAATTTCTTTCTATTTTTAGCATCTTTATTTCCAATGAATCTTCTGCTTTTCTGAGTAATTTCTGAATCACTATTTTTACCGTTAATTTATTGTTTTTATTGCTAATATTCTGATATTCTTGTTGTTTTTGTTGACAATGTTTTTATTGTTTTGGGTTTTTTTTTTTTTTTCGGGGGGGGGGGGTGGGTTTGAATTATGTTATGAATTTGACTTTTATATAGAATTTTGAATTGGGTCTTAGTTTCCAATATTTTTTTTTGTTGAGAATTTTCAATTTTTTGAAGTGTAGTTTTCCCCATTGAATGTGTTCCATTTGGTTTTTTGAAATCTTCAACTTTGAATTTTGAGAAGTTTGAACGTTTAATTATCTAATTTTTGAGTTGTCATCGACATGGTCTGGTTAGAATCTGAATTGCTGGTCTTTGTCCAGTTCTGTTCTTGCAATTCATATGTTTTTGTCTTTTGAATTGATTAAAGTGGGTGTGTTTGATGTACTTTGATCCTGCTGGCTCCGTTCGTTAGCAGGGTTTGGAACTAAAGTTTTGCAATGTGAAATCCAAGCTTGGTTTGCTAACAAAATTGGTATAAAATATCATCTACTTATTCAAAATGACGCCCTTTTTTTCCTAGGTTCAAAACAACGTCGTTTGCCTGGATGTTTTGAAAGCAACATCAAACGGAATTGCAAGTTTCCGTCCTGGTTCAGAGAAACCAAAAGGACAGATTCTCGCTCTTAGGATAGGTTTATGACAACCAAAGGTGCAGCCGCACCTCTTGCGCCTATGTGCCTTCGCCACTAGGTAGGCCCAACATTTTGAATGGTATCAAAGGCAAAGTAGCTCATGTGTGAAATTTTATATTAAAAAGCCTACGTACAATTAGGTGTCATAATTTAAATCTCCCCTCCCTTCCCCCCACGTATCTTGCTTTGGAGAGATTTTTTAGTGTAACCGGCACACGAGGTAGTACACCATATGTCATTATACAAATATTGGGACATGTGTGTTAAAAAGTTAATAACTTAAAAAATAAAATTTCTCACCACTTACATAAGAACACGTGGTGTATCACTCGTCTTCCCATCACAATAAAAAATTTATCCTTGCTTTGCAGTAAAGAAATTGCTATAGAACCTAGATTTCTTCCAAACTCTCATCTTTCCCCATTCTCAGATCCAAGACGCACTCTTTTAGAAAGCTCAGGAATTAGATTCTAGGTTAAAATATAAAAAACTACCTCAACTATTGGTGTCACGACACTTTCATACCTCATCTTTTAAAATTGACAATGTCATACATCATCTTATTAATTTGTGCCAATATCAGAACTCCATCAGTTTTTCTACTACTTTTTCTGTTAAATGCTGACATGGCCAGAAACGGAACCCATTTTTATTAAAAAATAATTAAATATTAAAAAATTAAAGAAAAAAAAACAATAAACAATAAACCAAAAAAAACCCATCAATCCGTGTCCCCCCTCCCCAAAAACCCAGATCCCCTTCTTTGAGTTCTCCCCCACCCAATCCTCTCTCTCTTTTCTCTCTCTCTCGCCTCTCTCTTTTCTCTCTCCCTGCAACCTGCATCCCAAAACCCAGAAACCATTCCCACTCGAGTCGTTACCGCCGACGAGCTTTCAATCCTCTAAGCCGACGATCGCCGATGAACCCCAAACCCTTCCCCGCCACTCCTGATGGCGTCGGAGCTCTCCTTCTGGCACATAGGTGCTTCTGGTTCCCCCACTTCAAATACCACGGCAAGTTGAAATTGTGCAGAGGCTTCGCCCTCTCAGAACCCATCACCATGGACTTCACCTCCACTCTCTCCTCCTCATCTGACCCGCCTATATACACCATTTATCGGAAACTTAGACCAAAGAGAGCCACTCTCAGATCACAAGTCTCTCGCTCTCTGTTTCTCGCGCCTCCTTTGATTTTCTCGGAAAATCTCAGAATTTTCTGGGAAAAAAGGAGAGTTTTTCTATAGGGATTGTTGTTGTTGTTGTTGTTATTGTTTTGTTTTTCTCTCGCAAATCGTCAGAGAGGCTAACTCTGGGGGCGAGGTTGTGGCTAGAGTTAGGGTTTGGGGGCGATTAGGGGGAGTGGTTGTCATCGCTGGAGTCAACGACAGAGGTAGGGTTGTTGTCGGTGGGATCGGAGAGGAAGGTTAGGGGAAGGGGACGGGTGGGAAGGATTTCTGGGTTTTGGGATTTTAGGGATGCAGGTTGCAGGGAGATAGAAGAGAAAGGCGAGAGAGAGAGAGGAGAGGGAGAGTTGGGTGTGAGAGAACTCAGATAAGGGGATCTGGGTTTTTGGAGAGGGGGACATAGGTTGATGGGTTTTTTTTTTGTTTTTTTGTTTTTTTTTTTTAAATATTTAATTAATTTTTTAATAAAAATGGGTCCTGTTTCTGGCCATGTCAGCATTTAACAGAAAAATTGACAGATGTCTAATATTGGCACAAATTCATAAGATGAGGTATGACATTATCAATTTTAAAAGATGAGGTATGAAAGTGTTGTGACATCAATAGTTAAGGTCGTTTTTTGTACTTTACCCTAAATTCTATAATAACTTAATATACTATATTTGTACATGGGACATTACTCAAACAACAACAAAATTCAGAAAATTACTGAAATGCCCAAGCATCATAATCCATAATCTTTTCAATATATTAACTTCAAGTTTCATACATCTGAGCAGCTTAAAAAACTAGCCGTTGGAATTTGGAACCCAAAAAATGGCTACCCAATAATAATTAATAGCTTAATTAGCTAGATTTCCTAAATTAACAATCAAACATCATTAATTTTTTCTTTTAAACTAGCATTATACAAGAGGCTAATATCATAAATACCCCTGCCATTCTGTCACATTTCATTTTAATTGAAGCCCCCGCCACCGTCTTTTCCGACTTCTCCGCCTTGTACGGGTACGTGCACGCATCGTAACCTGCCAACCAATTTGCCCCTCAATTTTCTTTTTCTTACAAAAACACCCACAATATTTGCATAATTAAAAAAATTAAAAATTATTGGGGATAAAATTAAATGAAAAGCTTACTGGGATCGGTGGTGGTGACGACTCCGGTGTGCTTGAAGTCACAGTTGGAATCCTGCGGACCATTCGCCTGGTAATATGCGTTCATGATGTAAGCAGCGTGTGACTTCACCGTATTGGGCTGAAAACAGGGCCCACCTTCCTGTATGGGCTTGCAATCCACTCCACTGCTGCACACGAAATCTATGTTCTTTTGCAGCGCCGCATCCGAAGCGTCCGATCTCGGCACGCACCACGTCTTCCCCGCCGACGGCGACGGTGCTTGTGCTCCACCGGACGCGGGCCCCTCCGCCACTCCAGACTTTGGTCCGGCGGCCACCCCCGAGTTGGGACCAGCCGCCACGCTCGACTTGGGAGCCGCTGCCTAAATAACATAATTAATTTAACACAGTTATTATACGAAAACGACAACGACAGGCGGGCTTCTGTCGTAGGAGTTGTCGGAGCTCAGAAGCATAAACGCGGGAAATGGGCTGTGAGCTCGGACACGTGTCAAAACAACAAATAGCACATGAAGGAAGAGACAACTCTAGATTATTTACCCCCCAAAGTCACTGAAATTACGAAGTTACCCGTTGGTTGCGCAAAATGCCCACATCGTAAACCGGGTTGAAGTCGGGTTTGAACAACCCGTAATTCTGCTCCGACTTCGACGGCTTCAGATTCTCGTTGAACAACGCGAAGACGTAGGTCTCGAACGTCCGGTTCGGCATCAGCGGCGTGCCTTTGTCTGAGCTCACGTGCTTGATGAGGTTTCCGTTATACGATGCCGCATTGTCGACGGTCGCATCAGACTGGGTCGGGTCACCTACGGAGGGCCAACCCGTTTCGGCCACCACGATGTCCACGTCCTCGTAACCGACCTTCTTCATCGCCGTATAAACCGCGTCTATCTGGGCGTCGAACATGTTCGTGTAGTTCATCCCCGTGGCGTTGTCGAAAACGCCGCCGTTTGGCTTGAACAGCGCGTAGTTTAGAGTCTCGGGAACGGATCCGAAAAACGGGTACGGGTTGATTAGAAACGGGGACTTGGTCTGGCGATGGAAATCGAGCATCGGAGCGAAAACCACTCGGTCGTAACCCGTTCGGAATCGGCCTTCACTCGGTGGACCCGTGTTGGGGGCGAGAATTCCCAGAGAGTTAGGTGTCCCCACCTGAATGGAGGAGATGTTCGCGAGCTCGAGCGCCGAGTGAAGTGACTTCATAGCCGGCAGTAGGTGCGCGATGAGGTCCTTGTCCGACGTGGCGAGGATTTCGTTGCCCACGGCTATTCGGTTGATGGTCGTGCGCGGGTGGAACGGCAGGATGTTGTCGGCCACCCATGACTGCGCCGCGGAGAGCTTGGCAAGGGCGGGAACGTCGCCGTTTCCAACAGTGACGGTTACAGCGATGTTGGTGCCGGCGAAGACGCGGAGGATGTCGGGGTTGGCGTCGAAGATCTTGACGCGGTCGATGGTGGTCTTGGTCTTGAGAAACGTGGCGACTTTGGAGGGCGGCGGGAGGTTGTCCGCTATGGTGCCGTAGTTGACGCCGATGGAGTAAGCGGTGGTGAGGAGGATGACATGACAGGCGGAGAAGAGGAGGAGGTGGAGGAGGGAGAGCTTGAGTGGTGGCTCCATGTCTGAAAGGAAATGGAGATTTCTCAGCTAGCAGCAGACGTTTGTGGAAACTTGAAAGTTTATGACTAGATGAATGGGGAGGGTGTGGAGCCTGATGAAGGGGACGTTACGTGTTTGTCGAGTTTGCCGTCTTTGACGTGTTTGTTTTGTTCGGAACACGTTTGTTTTCATACAAGTAGTGAAAAGTTAGTATTTTTGAAGTTATTAATTTTTTAAATTTTATATTTCACTATTTTTATAGTGTCACGTAATATATAATTATTTATTTTAATCATATTAAAAAATTTCTTGAATGGACGTTTTGTGTACATTTTTGGTTTATTGGTAAAAAAGGAAACCGGATCCCCTCGAGCCTTCTAAGTAAAACATCCCAATTGTTGAAATTCAATTCAACAACTGTAAATAAAATATCCTTCTAAAAATTATAATAATGATTTGTTCAGAAGGTTCACCCTCCTAAGCTCAGATCCAGTACCGTAAAAAAGGGGGAGTTGATGAGTGGAGACCGGAGAGACGTGGCGTGGTGGGTTAATTGCTTCTGGTGTATTGGGTTATTTTGGCATTTTAGCAGTTAATATATATTAATTCTCAGTGACAGTGATAGTGCGACAGTGCCAAGTGAACTGTGTTACGGTAAGTTCCGTCTGTTTTCCACTTGGAGTTCACAAAAATTCTACTGCATTCTGACGTATCACACGAACGAAAATCATAATAGACAATTAAAAACGCAAATAGAAGTTAAATGATAAAGGATTTTAGTATGTAACGTTAGAAATTTTGTATATCATTTTAGCCTAAAAAAGATAATATTATGTTAAAATCTTAACAAAATAGGCCGAAACGATCATAATTGATTAATTAATTTATTAAGATTTGATTTCTCATCATTTTGGTTGATTCGTTGATGTCTTAAGGTAGAAAAAAAAACATCAATGGTTAAATATTTCTAAATAAATAACGTGTTGTAGTTTTTGCGTCTTTTGAAAATAGATCTATGTAATCGCACATGCTTATTACACTAAACAATGACTAAAATATTATTTTGTATATGCTCTTATCGGTAGCCTGCACATGACAGATAAGTGCTTAATTTCACATGGACATTACAAATTTTTATCAATTTAAAAGTACATCTTAGGAATTTGTCATTGAGTTACTATAAATGAGTTAAAATAGGCTTCATGTTACATAAAACTGCACAAGCATATTGCTAAGAAAAATCCACCATCATTGCACAAGAAGGTAGCTTTCATCTCATTATTTATTACAAATTTTTAACATACCATTAGGCCATCTCCAACCGAGGGTTGGTCAGAGGGCTCATTTTAGCCCTCTGGCCCTCCAAGATATTAATATTTTAATGAATAGTACAAGGGCATATTTGCCTCTGTCTCCAACCGAGCGCCAAAGGGTCCTAGGGTTCGTTTAGCCCTGTCACAAAAAACCGTCTCCAACCGAGCGCCAAAGGGTCATAAGGCCAAACATAATTTATTATTTAAATTTAAAAACTACAACAACTTAAATTCAAATCCAACAACAATTAAATTTAAAAACTACAATGGTAACTGGCCCAAAAAACCAAAAAAATTAGAACTTAAATTTAATGAATGGTTTAGGTATTTATAGGGAAAAAAAAATTAGAATTTTTAAGAATTAAAAGAAAAATTGGCCCAAAAAAAAAATTGAATACAACGGCTAGTCAAAAATTTTTTAAGCAATCCTGTCGAAATTTTTTTAAGCAATCATGTCGGTTATAATCGACAAGATTGCTTTATTTTCTGGCCAACCTCAGGCTAGCTGGCTGGTTGCATGCAACTAGCCCTCCAGCCCTTTGGCCTTTTCAAATTTCGTTGGGCCCTTCAGATTCCACGAGCCCTTTGACCTAACCCTCGGTTCGAGACGATTTTCGGGTTATTTTCGACCCTCTGACCCTCTGGACTATTCGGTTGGAGATGGCCTTACCCTTACTAAATTTTGAAGGTGGTATACAATCCCAATATTTTATTTCCCCACTTACATATAACCTCACCCACAATAAAAAGTTAAAAAAAAAATTGAAATGTTATTTTCCCACATGTTATTATTTCTAAAATAAACTATTAACTATTATACATACATACATATATATATCTAATTTCTTTTTAATTGTTCATAATAATAAATAACCTCCACTCACCGCCAAAGCCTCCCTTCACGATTTTTTTTCCCTGTTTAGAATTCCAAAAATTCGATCACTTCCAACCAATTGCACCTCTCGTTCCCTCTCTCCAAACCCTCAACACAAGCCCTTTCCCTTGCCCTTCCAAATCCTACAACCAAGGCTCATACTGCATTCCGAAAACTTTGTCCTCATGCCCCATTTCCAAATTTGCTACAACCCAAGCGCACGCCTCCAAGGCCAATTCCTTCTTTTGGTCTCCCATTTGATTTTTCAATTTTTTTAAATATCTATTATACACAATTCGACATGGAACGCATATGATAGAGAAGATGCTCCAACATTAGGAAACTTTGTCATGATTAGAAGGTGATGGTGGTGAAGCATGAGTAGGCATAGAAGGAGGACGTGAAGAAGAGGAATTCATGATAGTTAAACAAAGTATTTGAGCTTTCACATAAACTTTCACATGCAGCTGTAGTTCTTTATTCTTCTCAATAAGAAGGTATTTATAGAAACGAGATATAAACGAACTCAAAAACAGGAAATACATAATTGAACAAGCAAACTTATTTTTGACAATAAACCTAGATATTATTTCTCCTAAAGTTAATTAGGAAATAAGACACGATCTCAAGTACTTTCTTTTTTTCTCATTCTCCAAATCTACAAGAGAAAGAGAGGTGGCAAAGAACTGAAGAGCTTTGTTAGCCATAGTTATTTAATAAGAAGAATAAATACAGTGCTTTAATTCCATTCGGAGGGAGGTTAACTTCTATTTTCCTTAGGCAACAAGTTCGACTGCTATCTGCCGTCTAGAGAAAAATCAAAGGAAAAATTCTTTGCCGCTCCTGTCTTTGGCTTTGGGGTCAACAGCAATCTTCTTGAAAATTATTTTTCATTTCATCTCTCTCACTTTCCGTTTACTTTATTTGAAGTTGAATTGTCACCGTGAGCGTTGTAGTCACCGTGATAGTCGTTATCTTTTGACCCACACACATAGTTAACACAAGGTTTTGGATCTAATTATCACCTTCGATATAAGATTGAAGTGGAAGTCATGAAAGATGTCGAATTGCATTGCGATTGAGTTTAGTAAGTACGACACTTTGGGTTTAGCCAGTGCAGTGATATGACATGCAGATGTCCGAATGATGCGGAGTGACAACATGATTTTATCCTTTTATTTTGTTTGTTTAATAATTTCCAGGAATTGTCCTGGATTTTGGTTCGATTTCTCTATGCAGGAGAGTTTACTAGTTTGATTTCTCTCTTTAGGAGAGTGCATGATTTTAATTTTCGTTTTGGTGTGTTGCCTCTTTTGGATCTATGTGGGAAGGGTGGAGCTATTTGATTTGCTAGAACTACTTCATTTGGTGTTCTGGGATCGTGGCTTTGATTAAGTGATGTGATTGATCCATGGGCATCGTACACCCCTATCTCAATTTATGGTTTGAGGTTTTGTTCTCACATGATCTCCTATAACATGATGTTTAACAGTTTTATTGATTTGTGTAATCGTGCAGATTCCAATAAGCTCGGTCGAGTGATTGAAGTCGCCTCATTACTTTGCGATTAGTGATGCTTTATTGGCATATTTTTAGATCTAGTTTGCAAGGACCCTTTTGGGGCCAAATTCATGATATGTATTTGTAATGCCCTTTTATCAATGAATGAAATATCGTAATTTTCTTCATGAAAAAAATAAAAAATAAAAAATTCAACTACTATATTAGTTCTCATTTAGAAATTTTTTTTACAATGTGGCTGAAACACTGAGCAATATGCATCTAGAGATTTACAAGAGGAAATATAGTTTCACTGTGACTGTAAAAGGTAATAAAATATTAGGGAGTTTTAACAAAAAGCCCACGTTACTGTTTACTTTAACGAAAAATCACATTTTTACACTAAAAAGTCAATCCTGGTACTATTCACTTTACGCTTTATTTTGTCCTTATCATTAAAACTCAAAGTTTTCAAACCATTTTCATTAGTTTTCTAAAATATTAACTTCAAATTAGGAAACAGCTCACGCCAACACTCTTCCAAGTTGGTGCATTGTACTGGACTGATGTGAGAGGCAGAGATTCCAAATTGATATACAATTCAAAAAAAACAAAAAAAACAAAAAAACAAAAAAACAAACATAGAGATTCCTTGGGCAACAAGTTTCAAAACTGGCCAGGGTTTTCCTGTCTATAATGTGATATTTAGGAAACAAAAATTTAAAATAGGTAGTGATCTCTTATTTTTCTTTTTAACCATTGAATTGAATAAATTAATAAAAAAAATAGAGACAAAAATAGAATGCTTGAATCACTCGGCTTTAATAAAATAAATGTGTTGAAAAAACAAAATATTCCAAAAATAAATAAATAAAATGCTGTATGAACAATTGACAATCCAAAACTTAACAATAACCATTGGATTAGACCAACAGTTAATGTTATTCAGATTGTTGGAAAATCGTTCTTTTGTTTTTATATTTCCCCTCTTCTAAAACATAAAACTCACATATCCCTACTAAATAAACCGTCTTAACAGAAGGAAACAGATGAAACTAGACATGACTTAGATATACGTTTAGGAGACAACTGTTATATGTACTCCAAAATACGATTACACTAACATACACTCGAACACGAGCACAACAAGCTTACTGTTAGTTTTGGAGTGCCAATAGCATCTCTTCGAAACAAAAAACTACAACAAAGGAAAATATAAGACGGTTTTTGAATATCCCTGTACCCAAAAAATCCAAATGCCAAAAAACAATGTCGATGAGCTCTGCTGTCCTGCGATATGAATTCTTTCGATCCAAAAGATACCAGAAAAAGATCAAAAGGGAAGGAATACGGGGAAAGAGGATCTAATTTTGGTCAGTGTAGGTTTGTTGGCAAAAAGAGTGACCGTTTTCTGCAGTGCAACCTATGTGATACAGCAGGAGGGTTCAAAATGTTTCCGATGAGGGTGGACACTATTTTTTGGATGGAACTAATGCGAATGCAGCAGCCCATTCTTTTGAGGTAGATTCAGGGACCTTTTTGTTATCAATAAAGGGTGTCCAGGACTCTCCGGAAGAGGCTGTAAGAACCCATTCCACCTTCTCGGGCACATTGTCATAATCAAAGTTCAACGCAGAAGTTTTCGGTTTTGTGCTAGACTTCTTTTTTTGGCTTCCAGAACCCTCAACAGACTGCCAAAAATAAGGTAGCCGGAAACTGGAAATTAGGGTTAAGAAAAATAAAACGGAGAAAGGTTACCGCTTTCAGCAAAATCAATTCTGACTCACTGTTTTGTCAAGGCTAGCATTCTCTGTTTTTGCCTTTTTAGTCGTTCCCGTTTCCAGAAAGCGAAGAACTTCTATCTTTGACCGAAACCGGCGACCTGAGACTGGATCAATGTAATACTGCAACAGATGATTTAAATCTTGCTCAGACTTGATTTCTGGAAAGCAATCTCTGATATTTTTATATTTCTCTAACATTTAATTTGTCTAAAATGGAACTACCAAAGGAATAAAAGAACAACAAGCAACAACAAAGCAATGTTTTAAAAGGCGAAGGCGAAGCCAAGGTGTTTGGATAGCCTCGCCTAGGCAATAGCCCCAAGTAAACAAATATTTTATTATTATTATTATTATTATTATTTCTTCTCTAACTGACATCATAAAGTCTAAATAAACTAATAGAAACTAAGTTAGAAACAGAAAATTAGCATGAATTTCATAAAAACCCTGCCCAAAACGACGTCGTTTTGGGTTTGGGCTATTTTTTTTTTAATTCAAACGCCCAGGTCGCCTAGGTGCCCGAGGCTAACGCGCATGAAGCGATAGCCTATGCACATGAGGCGATAGCCTAGGCATTTAGGCTAGTCTATAGCCCATTCCCATTGGCTAGAGGCGTTTTCTTTACAGCCAAACCGCCTAGGCGAGTCTTAAAACTAGTTTTTTAAAACACTGCAACAAAGACAAGCATCTTATGCCATCTGCAAGTAAGTGCAAGTTCTTATGCCATTGCAAAAAAAAAAAAAAAAAAAAAATCCTAAAAGAGTTAATAAGTGGTGTAAAACTTTTTCTGTTACACTAGCGTCATATTATCTTCCTTCCTTTTACTATATATTTGTTTCTGGAAGGAACTGTAAGCCACTTCTTAGATATACAAATCTCAGAAGGGTAAAAAATGATGTGGCTTTTCTGGGTAGTGGTTACTGGATAAACTTATCAATGACTAAATGGCAACAGAACACGTTGGGTAAAAAACACTATTCGATTGATAATGTCAGCCAATTAATGACTAAGACCTGATCCTTATGATACACAAAAAAGATTCATACCAATCTATATAGAAAGAGTAATTAACTAGTAAAACAATGTATTCAATAGAATGTACGAGCCCTTCTATACAGCACTGTATCATTTTTTTTTTCATTCACTACATTACCATACAAAGCCACGGGGACTGATTGAAACAAGGCCTTGTGAACAGACTGGCAATCGCATTGTGAAAGTTGTAAATGTGCCACAAATGCTAAACACAGCTTGAACCAATAGGTCCTCGTGACTATCCAGAACGCACATTCTTGACGGTGCAAAGTGCAAACATCACATAATAACAGAGAACAAAATTTCTTTTGCAATAACCCCTAATGTCATTTATGCAACCCAGAAATCGAGTATCCAGAAAGCACATTCTTGGCAATGTAAAGTGCAAAATGTAACATAATCATACCAAACTTAGGATAATACAACCTCTGACTTTAGAGAATGACACCAATACGAAAATTTTCTTCCCTAACACCAATTAAAGATGCGAAATACACGTGTATACGCTTAAGTGCATTTGACAAACAGACATATTTTCCTCCCCAACGCCAATTAAAGAAGCAAAATACACGTGTGTACGTTGAAGCAGATTTGACAAACAGACACTTTTTAATTATAACTGTATAACATCCGGGGTAGCAAGATAGGATGAAATCAAAGCTAATTAGTTAGCTAATACAAAACTTAAATACCAACTCCTATAAAAACACAATATCTCAACCATAAATACCAAACATTTCACCCAAAACTGAAGCCCTTTTACTTATTTATTTTCTTAGGTTCAATACTCGTCAAAGGCGAATTTGAAACACAGTATTGCTAGCCCATTGTAAGGCTATCGTTTGTTCAAAAAATAAAAATAAAAACACCAAGTATTAAATTCTTGATTTTTAATGGGTTTAAACACAGAATTTAATTTCCATTCAAAATAATAAACAGAGAATCTAATCCAAAATCTTTCTCCATTTTCTTTTCACAGAGTCATCAAACCAACACATAATTAACTTAAAATATTAGAAATCAAAATTTCCAAATTTTGAGCTCATTGAATAGATAACAGACATTTTTTAAACCAAGAAACTTACCCTATCTGTACTTCCGGCTGTTGCACCAGAGCTCCGAACTTTCTCCTGCACGGACCAGCCCTGTGGCAACCAGCTCTCCATAGAATCCGTAAACGCTTTTCGCTTGACCCGCCCAGCCCCTCCCTCCGTGCTATCCGGGCCCGTCCCGGGATCCGAACGGTTCGACTGCTGAGGCGCCTTGTGGGGCTTTTTGGTTTGGTTTGGGGTTCGGCCATTGGAGGTGGTGGTGGTGGTAGCGTCAATGAAGGAGCCCGATCGGAGGAGAGGATCAGGGGGTAAATCGGAGTGTAGGGTTCCGGCGCGGTGGTCAGAAAAGTTCGGGCGTCGATCCCGGTGCAGATTTCGACCCGACGCTTCGGGGAATGACATTTGGGAGGTCTGTCTGTGTGCTGGGCTGAGAACTGAATAGAACCGGTTTCGCTGATTGTATTTGTTTCACGAGACAGGGGTATGTGATGTTGGGCTGGGCCGGGTCAAGTGTGCGTTGAGGCTTTTCGTGAAGACAGCTACCATGGAGCCGAACCATATGGGGTTGATTTGTGTTTCTAGTTCGACACCGAACTTGAGCGTAGCCTGCAACCAGTCTTCACCTGGTCTCCTGGTATGGTCGTACCAATTTTTCTGTTGCTTCAGTTTTTCATCTGTCAGAGAGAGCGGGCAACAAGATGGAATGAACATGGGGTGAAAGGGAAAGATTAACAAATAAAAAATATTTGGCCGCACGACCTATATCAAAGGCCAAAACCAATTGGTCCGTTGGATGCAGACTGAAAGATCCGAAGAAAATTCGAGTCCATAAAAATTGATCAAAAGTGGTAACGTCTAGAGTGGATATTGTCGAACGAAAAACCTACCTAAAATTTACCATAAAGCCTAAAAGAGAGTACAAAATAGTTTTGTGCGACGCCAGTCTTCGTCGCACAAAGTCAACGACATTTATATAGGATATTGCACAGTATGCTGGTAGAGATTTTGCAAAATCAACTCTTGTGACATTTATATTTACCTGTTCATATAATTTTTCTTTATTAAAGTGGTGTTTTACTAGTATTATACAGGATATTACTTCTTTTTTTGGGCGCATTTAGGGGCCAAGCCAAAAAAGGGAGAAGCAATACTATGGGCATTTGGGAAGCCTTTAAAATGCATTTTTCAAAAGCCCTTTCAGTAAGTATGTTTCTATTATAAGCACATAGCATGTCTTTTATAAAGCGCTGGAAGTGTTATTTTCGAATTTATAAGCACTTTTAACTTTTTTTTGTCAAAGATAGTTAGAAGTGTATTAGTTTAAAAGCCCTTTTTCAAACAAACTTCTTAGCTAAGACAAACCGGGCCATGAAACCAAAAGCACGTGATCAGTCGGTTAAGCTTCTATGTTGTCACATATTTCCGTTGTTCAGATTATGATCTACATATTATTATTTATCATACTGATAGTGGTATTGTCCATTATTTCTCTTCCGTGCAGTAGTGTAGTGTAAGTATGCTAAGTTTTAATTGCATTCTTTTGCAATATTCATTAGTATAAATATTTTAAATTGAAGATCGAATTAGTTCATTGTATTCATATAGGGTCAAGAAGTGTAGATGTAAAAAAATCATCAAAATCGGACTTAAAATAACCATTAAATCATGATTTTTCGTTTATAACCGTCGAAAAGGTTTATCCCGTTACTTGATCTCTGAATGTTTGTTTTATACGATTTTTGGCATATACGATCTTGACATATATACAAACAAGTTTGATGGTTGGATTGTTGAAATTAGTTTCGTAGAATGCGTATCTCATCAAAACGATAGATTCACTAACACTTAGAACTTATTTATACTTTCATTAAGTATAACATAAAGATTTGGTGGTTTCCACTAGTGTAAATATTAAATTGAAGATCGAATTAGTTCATTGCATTCATATAGGGTCAAGGAGTGTAGCTGTAAAAAAATCATCAAAATCGGAGTTAAAATAACCATTAAATCGTGCTTTTTCGTTTATAACTGTCGAAAAGGTTTGTCCCGTTACTTGATCTCTGAATGCTTTTTTTTTTTTTTTGCGATTTTTGGCGTCTGCAATTTCGACGTATATACAAATAAGTTTGATGGTTGGATCGTTGAAATTAGCTTCGTGAAATACGTATCCCATCAAAATGATAGATTCACTAACACTTCAAATTTATTTATACTTTCATTAAGTATAACAGAAAGATTTTGTGGTATCCACTAATGTAAATATTTTAAATTGAAGATTGAATTCATTCATTGTATTCATATACGGTCAAGGAGTGTAGCTACAAAAAAAATCATCAAAATCGGAGTTAAAACTATAGTTAAATCGTGATTTTTCATTTATAACCGTCAAAAAAATTTGTCCCAATATTTGATCTTTGAATGTTTATTTTTTGCGATTTTTGGCATATGCGATCTCGACGTATATACAAACAAGTTTGACAATTGAATCATTGAAATTAGCTTCGTAGAATGCGTATCCCATCAAGTTCAATTGTACATATATTTATTTTGTACGTATAACACTTAAGAAATTTAATTACTTTTTCTTGGTTTATTAATTATTGTTTAGAATTTAATTACAATATTGATTAAAATTTTGAAAAGGAGGGAAATTTGTAGGAATTCTATACATTAGAATTTGAAGGAATTTTAGAAATTATTGTGTTTTTTTCTACATATGTCATCGTGATTGATCACCAATAATCGCCATCTTGTCTCGTCAAAGTGACCCGACGCCAGAGATACCATTGGCACCCATAAGGCCACTTTCGAGTAGGTGGGTCAGCCTCCCTACATTTACGTAAATATTCGGTTCAAAATTAATTACCCTTAAAAGTTTTAAATCATGATCAATAATCTTTATATATGAAGAAGAAAAAACCAAATATTTGTAGGTAATGTCGAAAGTAGCTCTTGCTGGAAGAAACCGACATCAGATGAAAGTCAATGTCCAAAGTGACAAGTAATGGTCAAAAGACTGGAAAAAAATCTGTACCATAATAGGTTTACCAAAAGCCTCCAAAACCAGATTCGGAGTACCGCCCCTTGTTTTTTTTTAAATCGCCCATTATTAATTAATAATATCGTATATAAATGACTTGAAGACAATCACGTATGTACGTAGAACTAGGAAAAATCATCCTTCGAATCACTAATTAGGTCTTTGATTTTGTTGAAGAGAATGACAACGTCATCCATCACATCTGGACGCCAAAATTTGAACAGAGGTATAATGAACTATAACCCTAACATTTAATCATCTTTTAATCATTATTTTGATTACTTAATTTCGAGCTAGGTTTTGTTTTAACTTCGTCCATGTTGAAATCATGATGAATCGTTGCGAGCTTGCTTTCTTTGCATCTTTTCTAAATCGAAGAGATATCCAAATCTAATCTTAATATTTTTTTTGTTTGTTTTAAAATTTTATGATATATATATATATATATATATTTGTTTCCTAAAGCCTAACAATTTCTCTTTTCTACGAATATGAATTACTATTATTATTATTACGAACAATCTTAGACATTATAAATGTGCTTATCATAATTTTAAAAATAAAATTTACAAAGAGAGAAAATATAAAATGGTTGCTAAAATTTTTTAATGACAACTTTCAAATAATTTTTTGTCACTGAATAGGTTGTTCATATCTTTAACTACTCTTTCTGGATAACTATTTATTCACTAAAAGCTTATTTTATTTGAGAGAAAAACGTAGAAGAGAAAATAAGGCAACTTACATGGTTATCTGGTTGTGAGGTTTTGAAAGAAAAAAAAAAGGAAATTTTATTGTTTTTAATTTATTTTATTACCCATAACTTTTATTTTTGTTATCTTTTTAGTTTTGTTGGTGAGGCTAATTTAGCTCTTTCACCCTTTTTTTTTAATTGACAAAGAGGGTGCTAATAGGTAGTTTAGATTAATCAAAGAGTTAATAATGAGACTGGAAAAGAAAGTATAAAACGAAGGTAATTTCATTTTTCGTAAAGAAATAAGAAAAAACAATAATATTAATGGAGAATACTTTCCTAAATTTATGTTTAACTTTTAGAACAGAAACAGTTTTCTATGTTGTTTTTATTCTTTTTTTTTTTTTTTCAATATTTATATATGAATAAGTAACTGCTACATTACACACAGTGTCTGTAGCCTGGTAAGAATGAGTACCGTACACTGACATTTATTTGTGCCAACAAAGCATAATGGTCTACGTAGAAGGTACAATACTCATGAAAGCGAACCATTTTACATCACATGAATCACACCTAGCAATCTTAATTAAAATTTTAGCACTTTCTCTCACGTATAATGACAAAATTAATGTTCATAGTCATTGTAAGAGCACTTTAATGATCCTTATTGACTCTGATGTGTTTTCAATTTTTGCATAACAGTTTTAATTGACATATCACCCAACGATGCCTTTGACCTGAATACATTGCCAGCTGAATCATCCAAATCGCATGTTGAGATCGTCTATGACGACAAAAATAATCAAATACTGAACATGATGCAACCGTCCATGGTGGAAGATACACGACCAAATTGGTTGCCTTCCACGTGGGTTTACTACACAGTAACCCGCAGCAACCCAGATAGAAAGACATTTGGTCGTGTTGACAAGGTATAAAACAAGTACTAATACACTTTTATTGTATTGATCAAGCTATTTGACACATAAAAATGACTCACTCTCTAATACAAATAGAGCTTATCTATGCAACAGTAGGTCCTCCTTTATTTTAAAGTGTATTATTAAATATATATGTTTTGTGAGCACAAACAGTGACAGTTATTCATAACTCTCTAATACAAGTGAGACCCGTATACAATTGTAGACGTCTACAATAATAAAGAGAGCATGTCAATTTTATCAATTCACATAGGAAATTGTTGAATATGTGTAATTGCTTTTTCGTAAAAACTAATTTATGCCTTAACATTTTTGTGCAGTATTATATAAGCCCGGAAGAAAAAATGTATCGTTCCGAAAAGTCTGTCAAAGAATACCTTGGAATGCCGTATAATTCTAGAAAGTCTGTGAAGAGGCACGTTAAGGGCAAGAACATCGATCAGTTACAACAAAAAGGAACAATGGTACCTTTAAGTACCTTGAAATTTGTTTGTGACAAACTTATGTGCTTGCATATGATGTTCTCATAATTAAGCCCTTTAAAATTGTGGGATGGACTACCATGAGTTAGGCATCGGCAACTATGGCTATGAAGGAACAAAAAATGTAATATTTCTTTTTAATTTTCTTGAATAATAACATTTCTTTTTAATTTTCTGAATATGATTTTTTTTTTCTTTTCTTAAAAGCCTCATACCAATGTTCTTTTTTCCTTTATTTCGATAACTCAATGAAGTATTTAGAAATACATGGGAATGTTTTTCTTCGTACATTGTATACAACCTTAGAATAATACATCAACATACATAATGGTCCATACTCCATACATATTATAAACATAGCAATTGTTTTGTTTTGGTAATTATATGGAATAATTGTAAATTCAAGAAACAAATCTGATATAGAAGGATTCTTTATCCATAAATATGAAAGAAACTGAAGCAAAAAATAAATTATACGAGATTTTGCTTCTTTGCATTTATCATAATAATAAAAAAAATTAACATAACAGGATTGGTATAAAAAGATATATAAAATATTTGGTAAGAATCGAATAAAGGAAAATACAGAAAAGGAAATTTCTCAAATGTGGTATACTAGGGATTTTGCAGTTAAATGTTTACAATATTTGTGGGTTTTTTTTCTCTCTAATGGCCTTCGGTACACCTGTCTATAACAGCATCAATTTGTAATATGTAATAAAAAAAAATAGATATTTGTAATCATTTAAGCAAATTGGTTGTTGTGCGACTTGATACTACGGTTTAAAGTATGTGCAATGACCTTTGTGCTTTAAAAAGCTCAAGAGACTACATCTTAACTAACTTGTTATTCTACAAGTTACAGAGCTATTTAAAATATGTGAGTGTTGTTACTTTGAACATTATGCCTTAGAATATACATCAATGCACGTAATGGTCCATACTTTACCTCA
Source organism: Pyrus x bretschneideri (assembly GCF_019419815.1). Lineage (NCBI taxonomy): Eukaryota > Viridiplantae > Streptophyta > Magnoliopsida > Rosales > Rosaceae > Pyrus > Pyrus x bretschneideri. The sequence continues at coordinate 3,791,333 of NW_025999712.1, read as the reverse complement.
TACATTTGATAAACATAGCAATTTTTATGTTTTGGTAATTATATACACAATTGTAAATTTAAGAAACCAATCTGATATATAAGGAACATTTCTGCACGGACATAAAGATATTGAAGCAAAAAATAAAGCATAAGAGATTTTTCTTCTTTGCTTTTACCATATTTGAAATTCACTAACATAATAATAAGATTATAAAATACTATAAAACTTGATATGCTAGGAAATGAAAAATGGAAAATTCACAAAAGGAAATTGCACAAAAATGCAATACTAGGGATTTTGCAATTCTAGTCTTACCATGTTTGTGGTTTTCTTTGCATAGTTATAAAATTATGAATACAAATCTGATATAGAGGAAATTTTCTGCATAAATATGAAAGAAATTGAAGCAAAAAAACTAAAGTATATAAGATTTTGCTTATTTGCATTTACGATATTCAAAATTTTCTAAGATCAGTAGGATAAATAAAAAAAAAAAAAAAAAAAAACATGTATGTAATCTAATATGGTAGGAAATGAAAAAATCAGGAAATAAACAAAGTCAAGCTTGCAAAAATGGAATGCTGCGGATTTTGAAATTCTACCTTTACCATAGTATCAAATTTCAAACCCATCCTTTAAAGAATCCTCAACCTCATCTATATAAACACCCAAATACTCATGAGTTGCTATGTACACAAACATGTTGTTTTTACTGATAAAGTTTTGGCTTTCGTAAAGAAAGAGTATGGTGAAGGCACGAAAGGCTTCTGAAAGCCCCGATGAAGAATAAGATGATTCTACAACTGAAATGCATAACTTATTGTTCAAACTAATCATCGAATCGTTGATTTACCAGAGGTATAATTAGTAACAACCCAACCTTTGTATCTTAATTAGAACCATGTCTTGTTTGGTCATTATACACATTCACAACCTCTTTACATAAACATTTACCAAATGCTTATGGCGTTGATTTTATACTCACAACACTTTTGCAAATCTAGTTTACCTAACCTCTAAATTATTCTAACATTGTAGTCAAGAATAAAGTTTTTATTTATTTTTTTAATTTTCAATCATAATTCGGTCTGTACACAGTACACTGGTACAAAAGGGAAATTAATTTGGTGAATCTATCATCAATCCTACTTTCAAACGAAGGTAATTTTTTTTTTCTGTCGAAATTTTATGAGTATTTTTCAGAACTAAAATATTTCTTATGTTGTTTTTATTCTTTTTTAATTTTGTCGTTCCAATATTTATTTTTGAATAAATAACTGCCACATTACAAACGTTGTATGTAGCCTCATAAGAATTAGTAATGCACACTTCATTTATTTGTGCCAACAAACATAAGGAGAGGTTTTTCAGCGAGTGGTTCACCACTTGTCGCTATACAAGTAGTGACATACTTGTTTTAAAAAATTAACAATAGTGTGTGGTGTTTTGGTCACAATGAATTTTTTTTGTTTTTTTTTTTTTAAAACAAAAAGATAATCTATACAGATTGGAAGGTACATAACTCAAGAAAGCTAACCATTTTACATCACGAAGCACATCTAGCAATCTTAATTGAAATTTTATCACTTCATCTCACGTCTAATGACAAAATTAATGTTCATAATCATTGCAAGAGCATGTTAATGATCCTTATTGACTCTAATGTGTTTTCAAATTTTGCATCACATTTTCATTGACATATCACCCAATGATCGTTTTGACCTAAATAGATCGCCACATGAATTATACAATGGAAAAAATAACCAAACACTAGACATGATGCAACCATCGGTGGTGGAACAAGAACAACCACCATTTGTGGTGAATCTAGATCAACCACCAGAAATGGCAGACCAAGATCAACCACCAGCACGGCCAGATGGGTTGCCTTCTACCTTTGGTTCACTACACCGTAACCCACAACAAACCCTAGGCAAACACTTTTTGTCACGTTGACAAGGTATGAAACAAGTAGTAATACAATGTTAGAGGGTCACACTAATATAGATTGGGCCTATATATACAATAGTAAGTATTCCTTTAGTTTAAAGTGTATCAGCAAGTATATAAATTTTGTGAGCACAAGCAGTGATATAGTTGTTTGTAATCTCTTTAATACAAATAAGTTACATATAAAAATTGTAGGTTTTTCCAATCAATATTACAAAGTGAGTCAATTTTGTGCCAACAATTACTTTTTCGATTATACATTTTATTGGATGTTATATTGTTCACATATGCAATTATTGAATATATAACTACTTTTTTGTAAAAACTAACTCATTTCTTCATGTTTTTGTGTAGTATTATAAAAGCCCGGAAGGAACAACCTATCGGTCCGAAAAGTCTGTCAAAGACTAGCTCGGAACACCGCATTCATCCAGAAAGTCTGTCAAGCAGTCCGTTAAGGGCAAGCATAATGGTCGGTTACAACAAAAATGAACGAGTGTACCTTAAGTAACTTTCAAATTTTTTTATTTTTATTTTAAACAAATGATATTATCTACATTAAGGAAAAGAAGGTGGGCTAAGCCTCACAACATGTGCCAAAGTCAAACGGTTGTTCCTCCTTCCCTGCCCCCTCCTTTTCTACATATGTGGTGGCAGGTTACCAAATGGCCTAGCAAAATAATATAGTTCAAATTTGCCTTTGACGAAAATTAAACCTAAAATATCTCACTTACAAGTGAACATGAATACTATTAAACCTTAGTACTAACTGCCCCTTTCAAATTTTATTATATGTTAAACATGATTGAAATTAGTAATAATAAAAGTTCATTATTTCAGCATAGTGGTGGGTGTACAACAAAATGTGAGTTACAAAAAAGACCAAGGAAGCCCAAATTCACTAGCGTCTCAGCACCGATCGAGCACAGAGGAAATTAAATATATATGTTGCGACAACCTTATGTGCTTGTGTATTATTTTCTCATAATTAAGCCCTTAAAATTGTGGGATGGATTACCATGAGTTAGGCATCGGCAACTATGGTTATGAATTAACAAAGAATATAACATTTCTTTTTAATTTTCCGAATATGATATATGTTTTTTTTTCTTTCTAAAAAGCCTCGTCCAATATTCATTTTTCCTTCATTACAATAACCCAATATAACTTTGTCACTTAATAATATGAACTAGTGGTATTTCTCTTTACTTATAAGTGAGAGGTTTTAGGTTTGATTCTCACCAAAAGCGAAATTGAACCACATTATTATGGATGCCCAATGTTAGGCTTGACCCACCTCCCCGTTTCCCTTAGTATAAATAATGTTATTTGTTCAAAAATAAAAAAAATAAAAAAACTCAATATAGCCTTAGAATATACATCAATTCACATAATGGTCCATACTCCATACACTTGATAAAAATAGCAATTTTTTCTGTTTTGCTAATTATATGGAATAATATAAATTTAAGAAACAAATCTGATGTATAAGGATTTTTTTATGCAAAAATATGAAAGAAATTGAAGCAAAATAAAGTGTATGTGATTTGCTTCTTTGCATTTACCATGTTAAAAACAAAATTAACATAACAGGATTAATATAAAAAGATATACATAATATATGGTAAGAAATGAAAAGAAAAACACACAAGAGGAAATTGATTAAATATGGTACTCTAGGGATTTGTCACAATATTTTTACGATATTTGCCCTTTTTCTTTTTGGATAAAAAGTTATTTTTTGTTACAAACAAAAAACATACAAACAAACCAAAAGCCCAAACCTAACATATAAACAAGCAAAAATGGGCCAAAACAAACAAACCATAAAAGGGGCCAACCAATAGTTGAGGCCCAAAAAACAAAACAACAGAAATAAAAAAAATCAACTGCCACAACCGCCACCACAGTGTTTCTCGATCCGTCCAATACCAAGATGAAGCCTGTGGAAACACCAGAGCTCTATAAGAGTAATATAATAGATGAGGAGAAATAGCAGGTAAAAAACACTCAATTTTTAGTAAATGGTGTCTTGTAAGAAGAACTCCGCATTCACTACTGTCCATTCTCTGAGTGTTGATTTCTTCTCTGAGGCTAAAATTGTGTTTAGTAAATGAAAAGAAAAAGTGCTTTTTGTCAAAATCAAATATCAGGGTGTGTTTGGTAAATGAAAATATCAAAGTGTGTGAAGCGCATTTATGTGTTCAAAAATTAAAATTCAAATAAAGTAAAAGTATCTGTTGATTGTTGATAGTAAAGAAAAAAAGAAAAATATCAAAGTGCGCGGAGTACGTTTTTGTTTTCAAAATTTCAAATAAAGTAAAAATATACAGATAAATAATTCTTGTCTTTAAAATAGATCCAACCAGCTCTTTAGGACTGGTTTGGTATTACTGAAATTATTTTAAAAGCAGCTTTTTAAAAAAACTGAGGCTAATATTGTGTTTGGTAAATGAAAAGAAAAAGTGCTTTTTGTCAAAATAAAAATATCAAAGTGTGTTTGGTGACTGAAAATATCAAAGTGTGCGAAGCTCGTTTGTGTTTTCAAAATTTAAAATTCAGATAAAGTAAAAGTATACGTTGATTGGTGGTAGTAAAGAAAAGAAGAAAATATCAAAGTGCACGGAGTGCGTTTTTGTTTTCAAAATTTAAAATTTAAATGAAGTAAAAGTATACGGACAAAATTTTTCTTGTCTTTAAAATAGATCCAACCAGCTATTTAACACTAGTTTGGTATTACCAAAATTATTTTAAAAACAGCTTTTTAAAAAAGCTGAGGCTAAAATTGTGTTTGGAGATGTATTGATGGAAGTGTGTTGACCTGATTCTGGACACCAAGTCGAAGAATCTTTGATCTTGTGTTTCGAAACGGTAGGGAAATTGAAGCAGACAGTGGAGATAAGGTTGGCCATCCTCGTGCAGTTCAGAGTACACTCGTATGTATGAGGGTGGTCGCGTTGTGAATAGGGATTTAAGTTGGGAAAGTGCTTCTTCCTTCGAAAGAGAACACTGGTGGTATGTGAGGAATATATTTTTGTTTGCAAGACGAAAAACTTTGTTTCGTGGCATGTTTGCGAGACTAAAATTCTCTAAGACCATCTCCAATTGTTGGGCTAAAAGCTAAATATTTTAGCCCGAAAATTTAGCTTTTAGTTCAGAAATAGCTTTTTTGCTCCAACAGTTCTAGCTTAAAATTTTAGCCTGACATTATTGAAGAATGAACTTAGGCTATTTTTTTTGTTAAATTAAATTTAAAAAAATATGTAGATTATCGTAAATTAATTTTATGAACATTTTAATCTAAAAAAATTTAAATTCCGATAAATATTGGAAGTCCACTCCGATTTCTGGGCTAAATTTTGGAGGGAATTTGGCCTTGGTTTAGCATTTAACATTTAGCCCAAATTTTCCACTTGGGTTGGATTGGGTTTGGGAGGTAATTTGGCTTTTAACCCACTATTGGAGTTGGTCTAACTTCTGGAGTGGGAGGAGTGGAGTTATATAGGTGAGCGAACGGGTCTTGTGTTGATTGGTGGTAGTAAAGAAAAGAAGAAAAATATCAAAGTGCGCAGAGCGCGTTTCTGTTTTCAAAATTTAAAATTTGAATAAAATAAAGTAAAAGTTACGGATAAATTATTCTTGTCTTTAAAATAGATCTAACCAGCTATGTAGAACTGGTTTGGCATTGCTGAAATTATTTTAAAAGCAGCTTTTAAAAAAAAATTTGAGGGCTAAAATTGTGTTTGGTAAATGAAAAAATAAAGTGCTTTTTGTCAAAATTATGGATCCAAAATAGCAGAAACAGCTATACCCCTACTTCTGAAAACAACACTTTTTTTTTCGCAGCACAACAAACCCAAACTAGTGCTTAATACTACCGTCTAGTGATATTCCTCTTCACTGGTAAGTGAGAGGTTTTAGGTTCGATTCTCGCCAAAGGAGAATTTGAACCACATTATTGCTAGCCCATTATGAGGCTAAGATTAACCCCTTCCCCTTAGTATAGATAATATCGATTGATCAAAATAAAATAAAAAAAGATCCAACCATGGTTGGTTTTTGTATGGCTAGCTCTATCAGTGAGTTGTTTGTTTGTTTAAAAATGATGAAGTCAAGAGTCCAAGTGAAGAAGATCAATATCCAAGTGAAGAATAAATCAATGGCCCAATTATTTGACACTTGTCAATAGATAAGATAGGTTGTTATGTACGTTGTTATAATGTTGTTAAAAGTATTAGCTTTGTAATAGGGGAAATGTTGAAAAATAGTAAATTTTAGAGGCATAGATTGATCTTTAGCCAAACTTTCAAACTTCTGATAATTCTAACAAAAACCTCAAGTAAAATGTCATAATTACCCTAAGTAACACTAATCCTCATGGTTTCAGAAGAAAATGCGAGGAGAGATGGTTGTTTTGACTGATCACATTTCAAAAGAAATGAATGAGTTGAATCTCATTCAATGCCAGAGGTTAGCTCACGTTTCTGGTGAAAAAAATGCAACTTTTTTAGTTTTGCGAAATATTTTCCGTGAATATTTTCCTTGAGTATTAAGGAAAACTTTATAAGTATGTGTTGTCGAGGGGACATGGCAGAAAGTGAGTGGAGAAATATGTGATATTCTGAGGGTGTGTTAGTTCCCGTGCCTTTATTTATAGTAATAAGAAGAAGGAGAATCCTTGTCCTCCAAGGAAATACAACCCTAGTATGGAGAGAATAACTAGTAATCAAATCTATATAGGATTGTGTAATCACACTTTAATATAATATCTACAATAATAAGGCATTTGGAAGTGGTTTTATGATTTATTGAGCAACAAATGTATATTTAGTAAAATATTTAAGCTGAAAACTGCAAAAATAAATAAATAAATAAATAAAAATAATTGAAAAATATAGTAGTGGCCCAAAACATTGTCAAATGGGGTTCTACCTTGAAGAATCTCAACGAAAAGTCTTACCCTAATTTTCAAAATTTCACGGTGAGGCGAAGGTGAAAATAAATAGATTGAACAATGATTTAAGTACAACTAGACGATGATCGGTAGCGTGGTACCAATCTTTCCCTATTCCAATTTATTTACCTTATTTGAGTAACCACTATTAAATTCAAATATTTTATATTTAGGTTTTAAATTGTTGATTACAATTGTTTAAATATCAAATATAATAGATTTGGCATAGAAAAATATATTTTGAAGAACATGAATATGATTGTTTGTTGTTATAGTAAGAGAAATAAAAGAAAAATTAACCAAAAAAATAAAAATAAAAATTTAAGAAAAGGGTTCGGTATGATGATAGCGACTGATATGAGTTAACATCGCTAGCTCGCTAGCAACGGTTCTTCTGCATAATCAGTAATGAAATACCGATCGTATCATTTTCTATTTTTTCTCTTCCTGCTTTACTTTATTTAGATTCAATTACCTTTAGATTTATATTTATATACTTGTTTTCGAGTATTTTTTCCTCATTGTGTGTGCCTTATTTTTCATACATCCAACCAGCCTTGTTTGCATGCTAGAAGTTCGCCCCGTTTTTGTGCTTAGAAATTACCTTGTTTTTCGTGCGTCGAGGCTGGCCTCGGGTTGCGCAATGAATCTTGCCCTGATTTCCACACCTTGTTTTTCATGTGCAGATCCCACCCCGTTTTTTGTGCAGGGAGCTTACCTCGTTTTGCTTGTCGAAAGCTTGCCCCATCTTCTGTTTGTAAACTCGCTTTGTTTTGCATGCACAGAGCCGCCTTGTTTTTCGTATGCATTAAGGAAAACTTTTTAAGGCATTTGGAAGCGGTTTTACGATTTACTAAGCAATAAGGGGGCGTTTGTTTGCCCTCACTAAGTCGGACTGGATTGAACTGGACTAGTTGTTAGTCCAATACCATGTTTGTTTCATGATGGGACTAACATTAATAAGACTAAAGGGGACTCGCATGGACAAAACCCTTCACTAAGAGGTCTTAGCGAGACCCCCCAATAACCATGGGACTAGCTAAGACTATCCTCTCTTTCTCGTCCTCGTCATGCTCAACGACCACTTTCGACAGACTCCTCGTCATCTCCGGTCATCTAGATCAATCATTAACTTTCCGACTCTCTTTCAGATCCATTTCACAACCAACTTTCATATACAATATACCAAATTGAAGCTCGGAGTGACAAGATTACGATTCTACCTGAATCGAGGCCAAAAGGTGGTCGAATATGGTTGGAAAATGGCCTGGAAGCCTCGGCCTGTTTGGGCTTCTTCGAATCCATGACAGATTCGATCATGCAAAGCTAAGATCTCGGTCCAGGGATGGTGAGGAATTTTTTGGCGGTGCTAACTTCATCCAATTCAACGAGGGTTGGCCGGAAAACACATCGGAAAACCTACAACTCGTCGGAAAAAATGGAGCCGTGAGGTTCCATTCAAATAGCGCATAGCTAGAGAGGGAGTGAGGACAGAGAAATAGAGACTAGAATCGATAAGGAGTTTGACCGGGAATGAGAGAGAGATAGGAATCGAGAGGTCTGGGAGGAAAAAAAAAGGGAGAAGGTGGGACGAAGAATTGAGAGAAAAGGGAGATAGTGGGACGAAAATGGTAGGAAAAGATGGAGAAAAAGATAAGATCATAATAAAATATTAATAATTTATATATTAAATAATATAATATTAGAATTTGTTATTATCTAGTTTCTTAGTCCAGCACTGCATCAAACGCTTCACTAAATTAGTCCAGCTTAGTCCTTAAAACTAGTCCAGTCCGAGATAGTCTGGCGCAATAAACGCCCCCTAAATGTATATTTAGTAGTGTATTTAAGCTGAAAACTAAAAAAAAAATAAGTGAAAAATATAGTAGTGAGGCCCACAACATTGTTAAAATATGGTTCCACCCTCAAGACTATCAACGGAAAGTCTCACTTTAATTTTTAAAACTTCACGGTGACGCGAATGTGAAAATAAATAAATTGAACGATGATTTATGTACGAATTTGCAAAACCGATTGAAACCTTGAATGTTAACCCACGTTTTTTGAGAAAAATGAAATTTTTTTGTTTTCTCGAATATTTTCCATGAGCATTAAGGAGAACATTTGGAAGCGATTTTATGGTTTATTGAGCAATAAATATTTATAGTCGAATATTTAAGCCGAAAACTAAATAAAATAAGTCAAAAAATATAGTAGTAAGGCCTAAAACAATGTCAAAATGGGGTTCCACACTCAAGAATATCAATGGAAAGTCTTACATTAATTTTCAAAACTTCACGGTGAGGCGAAGGAGAAAATAATATATTGATCAATGGTTTAAGTACGAATTTTTAAAACTGACTAAAAACCGTGAGTTACCCACGTTTTTTGTGAAAAATGCAAATTTTTGATTTTCGTGAAATATTTCCCATGAACATTAAGGAAAACTTTGTAAGGCATTTGGAAGCAGTTTTATGATTTATTGAGCAACAAATGTATATTTAGTAGAATATTTAAGCCGAAACTAAAAAAAACAAGTGAAAAATATAGTAGTGAGGTCCAAAACATTGTCAAATAGGGCTCTACCCTTAAGAATCTCACCGGAAAGTCTTACCTTAATTTTCGAAACTTCATGGTGCGGCGAAAGTGAAAATAAATAGATTGAACGATGATTTAAGTATGACTGGGTGAGAATTGGTAGCGTGGTACCAATCTTTCCCTATTCCAATTTATTTACTTTATTTGAGTAACCACTATTAAATTCAAATATCTTTAAATTTAGGTTTTAAATCGTTGACTACAACTTTTTAAGCTTGAATTATAATAAATTTTGCACGTAAAAATATATTTTGAAAAACATGAATATGATAGTTTATTATTATGATAAGAGAAACAAAAGAAAAATGAACAAGAATTTAAAAAAACAAAACAAAAAAAATTTGAAAAGGGGGATCAATATGATGCAACGACTTGTATGAGGTGAAGTTGCTACCTTGTTAGGGACGGTGTTCGTGGACTAGTGAATTACCGATCATATCATTTTCATTTTTTTTTCTTTTTCTATTGAATTTTTTTCTGCCTACCTTATTTTATTTAGATTAAAATACCTTTAGATTTATATTTATATCCTTGTTTTCGAATGATTTTGCCTCGTTTTACATGCCTTATTTTGCATGCGCGGAGCCAACCTTATTTTTTGTGCCAGAAGCCCGCCTTGTTTTCTGTGTGCGAAAATCGTGTCATTTTTCATGCATTGGGGTCGGCCTCGGGTTGCACGACAGATCCCGCCTCATTTTCATGTGCAGAGCCCACCCTTTTTTTTTTTGTGTGGCAAGCCTGCATTGTTTGCATGCCAGAAGCCCGACCCGTCTTCTGTTTACGAAGCTGCTTCGTTTTACGTGCACGGAGCTCGTCTCGTTTTTCATGAACTCGGTTTCGCCTCATTCTCTCGAACACCCCTTTTTTTGTTAAAATTGAAAATATATTATTTTCATAAATATTTCTGTGAGCATTAAGAAAAACTTTATAAGGCATTTGGATGAAATTAGTATCCACAACAAAGAAGCCAAAAATGACATTGTCATTGTATAAAAATAAGAAAAAAGCACACAGTGATAGATAATATCAAAAGTAGCTATTGGTGGAGGAAACCGACATCAGACAAGAGTTAAATCCCAAAGTGTTAAGTAACGGCCAAAAAAAGTCATGCTGGAAAAAAATCTGTACCATAATAGATTTACCAAAAACCTCGAAAACCAGATTTGAAGTGGCGCCCCTTGTTTTCTTAAATCACCCATGTTTAATTATCTTTCGTATAAATATCATAAAGACCATCATACATTATATAGAACTGGGGAAAATCAATTTTTTTTTTTTTTTTGTAGATTACTGTAGGCTATGCAGTATCTTAAATCACCAATATCAGGTCTTCATTTTTGTCGACGAAGAGAATGGCGACAACATTGAAAACAGCTGGAAGAAAAAGTTTGAATAGAGGTATAATGAACTATAACCCAAATATTAAAAAGAGATTTCTTTTTAATTTCCTCCACAACGAAATCATGATGAATCAAATCGAGCTTGCCCAAACCTTAATTTAATGTGTTTGTTTGTTCGAAAATTTGAAGATATTTTCTTTTGTTTCTTAAAGTCGAGCAATTTCTCTTTTCTATGAATCCGAACTATTATTGTTACTAACAATTGTACACTTTGATAAAAAATATTAATAAATGTACCCATGATATCTATGTGCTTATTAAAAATTTTAAAATAAAACTTCAAAGAGAAAATAAAATTTACAAAAATAATTTTTTTTTGTGAAAATCTTCAAACAATTTTTTGTCACTGAAGGGCTATTAATATCTTTAGTGACAATTTCCTGGATAACTATTTCGTCATTAAATATTTATTTTATTTGGAAGGAAGACGTAGAAGGGAAAATAGGAAACTTATATGGTTTCCTGGTTGTGAGACTTTGAAAAAAAAAATTGTGTTTAATTTACTATATTGCCCATAGCTTTTGTTTTGTTTATTTTATTTAGTTATGTTTTTGTGGTTAATTTGGTCTTTTTACCTTCCTTTGGTTGACACAAAGAATTTTATTAATAGGTACTTTCGATTAATCAAAAAAATTAATAATCAAACTAAAAAAGAAAGTATAAAATTAAGTTAATCTCACTTTTCATAAACGAATAAGGAACAGAAACAACAATATAGTGAAGAATACTTTCCTAAATTTATGTTTATTTAGTAGAATTAAAACAAATTTTTATATCGTTTTTATTCTTTTCTTATTTTATTGTTCCCATCATTTATTTATTTATGAATAAGTAACTGCCATAGTACATACAGTGTACGTAGCTTCATCAGAGTTAGTAACGCACACTGACATTAAATTGTGCCAACAAACATAACGTCTACGCGGAAGGTACAAAAGTCAAGAAAGCTAACTGATTTACGCCCAAGTTTGGTATTGAGGTGATTCTGAAAAAAAATGGCTATAAAAAAAAACTCGGTAAACATTCAGCTTTAGTTTTTTTTCATAATTTTTGGTGAAAAAAAACCAAAAACACAAAGCTGCAAAACCCAGCTTTGAAAAATCAGTTTTTTTTCGCATCTGTTTTACATAAAAGTTTAAAATATCAAACTGCGCAGAGCGTGTTTCTGTTTTCAAAATTTAAAATTTGAATAAAATAAAGTAAAAGTTACCGATAAATTATTCTTGTCTTTAAAATAGATCTAACCAGCTATGTAGAACTGGTTTGGCATTGCTGAAATTATTTTAAAAGTAGCTTTTAAAAAAAAATTGAGGTCTAAAATTGTGTTTGGTAAATGAAAAAATAAAGTGCTTTTTGTCAAAATTATGGCTCCAAAATAGCAAAAACAACTATACCCCTACTTCTGAAAACAACACTTTTTTTTTCGCAGCACAACAAACCCAAACTAGTGCTTAGTACTACCGTGTAGTGATATTCCTCTTCACTAGTAAGTGAGAGGTTTTAGGTTCGATTCTCGCCAAAGGAGAATTTGAACCACATTATTGCTAGCCCATTATGAGGCTAAGATTAACCCCTTCCCCTTAGTATAGATAATATCGATTGATCAAAATAAAATAAAAAAAGATCCTACCAAGGTTGGTTTTTGTATGGCTAGCTCTATCAGTGAGTTGTTTGTTTGTTTAAACATGATGAAGTCAAGAGTCCAAGCGAAGAAGATCAATATCCAAGTGAAGAATAAATCAATGGCCCAATTATTTGACACTTGTCAATAGATAAGATAGGTTGTTATAATGTTGTTAAAAGGATTAGCTTTGTAATTGGGGAAATGTTGAAAAATAGTAAATTTTAGAGGCATAGATTGATCTTTAGCCAAACTTTCAAACTTCTGATAATTCTAACAAAAACCTCAAGTAAAATGTCTTAATTACCCTTAGTAACACTAATCCTCATGGTTTCAGAAGAAAATGCGAGGAGAGATGGTTGTTTTGACTGATCACATTTCAAAAGAAATGAATGAGTTGAATCTCATTCAATGCCAGAGGTTAGCTCACGTTTATGGTGAAAAAAATGCAACTTTTTTAGTTTTGCGAAATGTTTTCCGTGAATATTTTCCGTGAGTATTAAGGAAAACTTTATAAGTATGTGTTGTCGAAGGGGCATGGCAGAAAGTGAGTGGAGAAATATGTGATATTCTGAGGGTGTGTTAGTCCCCCTACATAGTGCATTTATTTATAGTAATAAGAAGAAGGAGAATCCTTGTCCTCCAAGGAAATACAACCCTAGTATGGAAAGAATAACTAGTAATCAAATCTATATAGGATTGTGTAATCACACGTTAATATAATATCTACGATAATAAGGCATTTGGAAGTGGTTTTACGATTTATTGAGCAACAAATGTATATTTAGTAAAATATTTAAGCTGAAAACTGCAAAAATAAATAAATAAATAAATAAAAATAATTGAAAAATATAGTAGTGGCCCAAAACATTGTCAAATGGGGTTCTACCTTGAAGAATCTCAACGAAAAGTCTTACCCTAATTTTCAAAATTTCACGGTGAGGCGAAGGTGAAAATAAATAGATTGAACAATGATTTAAGTACAACTGGACGATGATCGGTAGCGTGGTACCGATCTTTCCCTATTCCAATTTATTTACCTTATTTGAGTAACCACTATTAAATTCAAATATTTTATATTAGGTTTTAAATTGTTGATTACAATTGTTTAAATATCAAATATAATAGATTTGGCATAGAAAAATATATTTTGAAGAACATGAATATGATAGTTTGTTGTTATAGTAAGAGAAATAAAAGAAAAATTAACCAAAAAAATAAAAATAAAAATTTAAGAAGAGGGTTCGGTATAATGATAGCGACTTCTATGAGTTAACGTCGCTAGATAGATAGCAACGGTTCTTCTGCATAATCAGTAATGAAATACCGATCGTATCATTTTCTATTTTTTCTCTTCCTGCTTTACTTTATTTAGATTCAATTACCTTTAGATTTATATTTATATCCTTGTTTTCGAGTATTTTTGCCTCGTTGTGTGTGCCTTATTTTTCATACATCCAACCAGCCTTGTTTGCATGCTAGAAGTCCGCCCTGTTTTTGTGCTTAGAAATTACCTTGTTTTTCTTGGGTCGAGGCTGGCCTCGGGTTGCGCAACGAATCTTGCCCTGTTTTCCACGCCTTGTTTTTCATGTGCAGATCCCACCCCGTTTTTTGTGCAGGGAGCTTGCCTCGTTTTGCTTGTCAAAAGCTTGCCCCATCTTCTGTTTGCAAACCCGCTTTGTTTTGCATGCACATAGCCGCCTCGTTTTTCGTATGCATTAAGGAAAACTTTTTAAGGCATTTGGAAGCAGTTTTACGGTTTACTAAGCAATAAGGGGGCGTTTGTTTGCCCTCACTAAGTCGGACTGGATTGGACTGGATTAGCTGTTAGTCCAATACCGTGTTTGTTCCATACTGGGACTAACATTAATAAGACTAAAGGGGACTCGCATGGACAAAACCCTTCACTAAGAGGTCTTAGCAAGACCGCCCAATAATCATGGGACTAGCTAAGACTATCCTCTCTTTCTCGTCCTCGTCATGCTCAACGACCACTCCCGACAGACTCCTCGTCATTTCCGGTCATCTAGATCAATCATTAACTTTCCGACTCTCTTTCAGATCCATTTCACAACCAACTTTCATATACAATATACCAATTTGAAGCTCGGAGTGACAAGATTACAATTCTACCTGAATCGAGGCCAAAAGGTGGTAGAATATGGTTGGAAAATGGCCTGGAAGCGTCGGCCTGTTTGGGCTTCTTCGAATCCATGATAGATTCGATCATGCAAAGCTAAGATCTCGGTCTAGGGATGGTGAGGAATTTTTTGGCGGTGCTAACTTCATCCAATTCAACGAGGGTTGGCCGGACAACACATCAGGAAACCTGCAACTCGTTGGAAAAAATGGAGTCGTGAGGTTCCGTTCAAATAGCGCATAGCTAGAGAGGGAGTGAGTACAGAGAAATAGAGACTGGAATCGATAAGGAGTTTGACCGGGAATGAGAGAGAGATAGGAATCGAGAGGTCTGGGAGGAAAAAAAGAGGGAGAATGTGGGACGAAGAATTGAGAGAAAAGGAAGATAGTGGGACGAAAATTGTAGGAAAAGATGGAGAAAAAGATAAGATCATAATAAAATATTAATAATTTATATATTAAATAATATAATATTAGATTTTGTTATTATCCAGCTTCTTAGTCCAACACTGCATCAAACGCTTCACTAAGTTAGTCCAGCTTAGTCCTTAAAACTAGTCCAGTCCGAGATAGTCCAGTGCAACAAACGCCCCCTAAATGTATATTTAGTAGTGTATTTAAGCTGAAAACTAAAAAAAAAATAAGTGAAAAATATAGTAGTGAGGCCCACAACATTGTTAAAATATGGTTCCACCCTCAAGACTATCAACGGAAAGTCTCACTTTAATTTTTAAAACTTCACGGTGACGCGAATGTGAAAATAAATAGATTGAACGATGATTTATGTACGAATTTGCAAAACCGATTGAAACCTTGAATGTTAACCCACGTTTTTTGAGAAAAATGCAATTTTTTTGTTTTCTCGAATATTTTCCATGAGCATTAAGGAGAACATTTGGAAGCGATTTTATGGTTTATTAAGCAATAAATATTTATAGTAGAATATTTAAGCCGAAAACTAAATAAAATAAGTCAAAAAATATAGTAGTAAGGCCTAAAACAATGTCAAAATGGGGTTCCACACTCAAGAATATCAATGGAAAGTCTTACTGTGACAGCCCGTCCCAGAAATATTACAACGTACGTGTGAAAAGACAAAATTGCCCCTAGTTCGATTTCTTTACGTTTATTGGTTGTTTTTTAGTTGGTTGGCATGTTGTAGGCCACACACACTTTCCCACACACCACAACCTTTCCTCCCTATTCCTGCACACTGTCCCGAGTCCCCATTCCCTTCCCATTTCCTTTGAAACGTACAGACACATCCACAAACCCATCGAACCTTCACAGATCGTGGAATCCAAGCACATATTCAGACTCGTGAGGCTTGTAGGAGTCCAACTATACCTTTTTCAAGTAAGAACACCTTCGTTTTCACGTCGAACTCATGATGCCCGATTTTGGTACTGTTCATGCACACGTAATTTCTCACGTTTTAGGGAATTTCAAGCTTGTAGGAAGCTTGGTGAGGTCCTTAGGAGGCTCGGGGTGGTTCGTTTGAAGGTTTTGGACGTCGGGATCACGAGTTTCGAGGTTGGCCGGAGTTGGGGTGATTTTCCAGGTGAGATTTCGTGGTTTTTAGCACTTGAAAGTGGTATGATTGTGTTCCTCTCATTGTAAGCTTCATTTTGGTACCAATTTTGTGAAATTTGGTTGAAAAACGAAGAAGATAGGACGATTTGAAAAATTCCCAGTTTTCCGGCGCCGAAGGCTCGCCGGAGAAGACGACGGAATATTCCGTCAAGTTTGACGGAATATTCCTGACGCCGTTGACGAAAACCGTTAGGGATAACGGAATATTCCCTTACGGCATCAGTTGGTGCCGTCAGCGTGCCAGGCACGTGCCTGCGCGTGGCCGGCGCGTGCGATGGTGAAAAATTATTTTTAAAATATGGGGATGTTCTTGAGGTTGAGTAGATCATGTTGGTATATTTATACACCCCATTTGAGCATTGTATGAGAAGTTATTTCTAAAGTTTGGTTATGTGCTTTAAAATTAACGTTTTTATAGTTGTTTCGCATATAGGTGAGACGTATCCTAAGGACGAGCGTGGTCACTCGAGGCAGGGGGTTACGACCCTTCCACTTACCAGTGAGTGGGCTTTTGGTTTTCCGTATATACCTATATACTTATATTTTCCCAGAAATTGATTTGAATTGTCATTTGCCATATGCCATGCATTAGATTATCGTTATTTATGCATCGTTAGTTGTATTATTAGTTGTATATATATACATATGCATATTGGGTGTTGCGGACGCACAGGTAAGTGCCAAGTAAGTGTTATTCATGTTTACATTCAGTAGCGATTCGAGATGCTTAGAGAGCTCATAACCTGCACCCCCGGTGTTAGTGCTCCCGCCCAGAGTAGGGCACAGTCCTTCACGTGTTGTTCACCTCCCGCATCACACGCTCAGCTTGGATCCAAGTTAGGTGCACAGTCCTGTCGTACAGACCACATTTGGTGGTTCTGACTCGTAGGTGACCCGCGATTATTCGCACAGCCTTCACGTGATCGTAGCACTAGAGCGTTTATATATATTACACCCAGGCCTGTCGTTGATAGGAGCATATTCATGCGACTTAAATGGCTTGTTCTCGTGTATTTACGTTATGTTTCTTTAGTTATTTTAGTACTTTAAGCTATTTTCGTGTGTTTGTAGGTCCAAAGGGCTAAAGGAGCAAAAAGATGCATTTTGGAGACTTTTGGAGCACTTTTGGGCTAAGGATGGATAGCTTATGCTTGGAGCCAAAGTGTTGGACGAAATTGAAGACCTAATTGAAGACCAAAGTGTTGGAACCTTGTTCCCTTTAGTTCTAGGACATTTAAACCTTTCCTATAACCATTGCACATGCACTCCCTTTAATCACATGCATAAATCAGCCACATGCATCTCCCATCATCATTCCACTTTAACCCACATGCATTTCCACCCACATGCTCTCCCATTTCAGATTATTCCTTCATCATTGCACCCTCACATGTCCCTTTAATCATTCAAACATGCACTCCCTTTAATCACATGCATAAATCAGCCACATGCATCTCCCATCATCATTCCACTTTAACCCACATGCATTTCCACCCACATGCTCTCCCATTTCAGATTATTCCTTCATCATTGCACCCTCACATGTCCCTTTAATCATTCAAACATGCAGCCACATTCCCCCCCATTTCGCCTATAAATAAGCATTCATTCCCACTCATTCTCATCTCATTCCATTCATACACAATTCATTCACCATTCACGCCAGAAATTCATCCCCTCTCTATAACACATCCATACTTCACCATTCTTCATATTTTCTGCCCAAAAAGAAGCCTTGAGGTCCCCTACATCCATCCCTATCCTAAACACATCATTCTACACCATCCATAACTCCCCATCCCTCCAAACCTATCCTTAGACCTTGTGCTACAACGAAGAGGAGGAGAAGAGTGCCTAAACGTTCATACAATTCAAGTTTGAGTTGTTGGAATGTTTAGGTGTTTCTTTTCCTCGATTCCAATGTTTAATTTCAATTCTCTTTGTTTTGTACGTATGAGGAACTAAACCCCCCCTTGGCTAGGGGGGGATTCGAAATATATGTTTATGCTTGCATTTTGATTTGATTACTTCTAATTGCGTTTCATAAGTTGTGGATTCAATTTGTTTAACTGTTTGATTGATAACTTATTTATGTATGTTTATTGAGAGTACACGCTTAATTTTCATGCATGAATTTGACGCTAGAATATAAGTGAGTTTCATGTAATAGTTATGAACTTATATTCACAAGTAGTGGAGGTTGCTTATAAACAATCGCGTTAAACATATTCTTGGCATAAGTTTCATGCAATCATAGTAACGAATGCCTCGTCAACACTTATAGTTTTCATGTTGCTTAATGATTCTTGCTTGTATCTCTATTATGCAATTCATGTAGGGAACTTGTGAGGAATGCTTTGGGTTGTCGTATGCAATCATCCAATTCATTAACTTAAGGAAAACTTGACGGTTAATTTAAGCGGACCTAATTAACCCGGGGCGTTGAGAATTCATGGTTTATTGAAATGCAATTGGAAATCTTTTTATTATGCAAGTGTAACATGTGTGGAGATGAACCCCTTAGCTAGTCATCCCATCCATTCAAATCCATCACATTCATATTTACATTCTGTTTTTAATTAGAATCTGTGCAATTAGTGTAATTTCGTCCAAAACTCAATCCCCCCTTACTTTAATGTCCAAATTAGTTAGAAATCAATTTAGTTTGTGTTTTTAAGAGTCTTGAGTCAAGTTACAACTTAATTTCGTCCAAATTTGGGTTTAAGGTCAGAAACTGCCTAGTTAGTGTTTTTAGGCAGTTTTGAGTCTTTTGAACTTGTTTTGAGTCCTTTGAGTCTTTGTATTGTTCAAATTAGTTAGAAAGTGTTTTGGTTTGTGTTTATAAGTGTTTTGATTCAATTTGTTACCCAAATTCGTCCAAAGTACTCAAAGTGCTCAAAACTGCCCAGAAAGTGTTTTTAAGGCAGTTTTGAGTGTTTTGGGTGCTGTTTGAGTCTTTTGGTTTGTTTTGGTGTTTTAAAGTTTAGTTTTGCATTCTTTGAGTCTAGTATAGTGTTTTATATTGTTTTTTTACTTTTTTGAGTCAAATCCAAGTGATTAACAATCCCTCCTAATCCCCGGTCCAGAACGATCCCTACTTACGTACTTACTACAATTGATAAAAAGAGGGTTTAATTTGTGTGCGTATAATTCTCGCATCAAATTTTGGCGCCGTTGCCGGGGATTAGCAACTTTGCTAATCTCTTGGATTGTTTTATTATCGTTTGTGTGTATATATTTTTAGTTTTATTTTGTTGAATTTAGAAGCAAGACATGGCACTTGATAGTGCTTCTCTTTTGTCACAGCTTATGGAAGAGTACCAAACGCAAAGAGTTGGTACATTTGATCATAATCAATCAAGGAACGACGTGTTTTCCAATACTTACAATTCGGATTGGAGTGATCATTCAAACTCTATGTGGTGGGAACCTCAACATATTCAACAAGAAGGACATTGGCAACCATATGAGGAGTTCTATACAACACCTATGCAGCCACCACAACCTGCCCAAACAAATTCAAGTGAGTCTTTGTATAATGATACGGTTAGTAAGTTACTCACCAATTTGTCTCAGGGGCAAGAAGATCTAAACAAAGCAAGGCAAAATCAAGACAAAAGGTTGGACTACTTGGAAAAGCAAATTGGGCAGATCGCGGAGTTCGTAGGACAATTTCAAGACCAAGGCAAACTCCTTATTTCAACCCTTGCAAATCCGAAGGAAGGATTTGAAACTGCCTTGAGAAGTAGCAAGGAGGTTGGAACGGACCCTCAACCATCAAAATCAAATCACAAGGAAGAGGAATACACCCAACCCACGGCAAGAGTGGAAACACCTTTGCCGGAGGCACCTATTGCTCCTACGCCATCTAATTCAAGTAAGGTTGTTCCAAATTTAATTAGTTCTAACCCCATTCCACCTAATATCCCTATTCCTTGCAGGTTCATGAATTCCAAGGAAGAAGAAAGGGAAAAAGACACCTTGGAAGCCCTTCCAAAGGTGAAAAGTAGGGAATATCATGAATTCATCAAAGAGGACGTTCTTGAGATAAACAACCCCAAAGAAGTTGAATTTTATGACACAAGACAAGGACCAATCCTCACATCAAATCTAACCAAGTGCAAAGTCCCTGAAACGTTCAAGGAAGGGGTGTTTATTCTTGAGTTCTTATTGGATCACATAAGTAAGCCACCTCCTCCAATTTCAATTTTCTTTTATACTAACATGTTGTTAATGATTCAGGCATCCAATCTTGAATTTAAACCATTACCGGATCATTTCAAGTATCACCTTCCATTCAAAGATCAATTCCATGCCGTTTGATTCAAATAGAAAAAAAAAAAAAAAAAAAAAAAAAAAAAAAAAAAAAAAGAAAGAAAAATAAAAGAATGTAGCCTTCACAAAGGTAGTTTACGTGAAGACCCACTACGTGGCGAAACTCTCGGAGCGGGAGGCGTCGGAGCAGAAGGCATCGGAGCGGAAGGCATCGGAGCGGGAGGCATCGGAGCTAGAGCATTCCAGGCCTCAATACTGGGTGGAACGCTAGATGATCCAGGAAAAAGGTGCCTCTGGAAGAAAGACGCAAGCCTTTGACGGTCACTTTGAACGCGACCTTGAGATTCTTGTAGCTCATCAAGCTTCCTCTTCATGCCCGACGAATAGTTATTTGCAAGCACATGCAAACTTCTATTCTCGTACTTAAGCTGTTTGATCTCCTGCTTAAGATTTTCCACCTCTGCCATCAATGATTCCACTTGACGGGACCGAGCAAGCAGGCGTTGGCCCATGTTGGACACAGAGCTCGCACACTGAACACTAAGTGAGAGGGATTCTTGAACGGCCAACTCATCGGACCGTCCTGAAAGCAGCTGACTATCTTTGGGAGTGAGGAGGTTCCTAGCTACTATTGTAGCTGTTGTGGCATCCTGCATCACGGAGTCTTCACCTGTAAGAGGACCGTTAGAAGATAAGAAAGAAGGGCGCCATACGTTACCTTGACGCGGCGCGCCCGTATCACTGCTGAGACTCAATTCCAAGTTAAGGTTCGATGGGTTTGCCATTTTTCAAAGGTGTTTAAGAGAAGGGGTGGATGGAGTTAAATTTCAAAGGGCCGGAGACAATTTTCAAAAATGGGCAGTCTTCAGAGTGTGTATGTTTGAGGTGATCGGTAGCTCTATAAAAAGCCAAGGCGACGCGTCCACCAATTCAAAAAGCCGGAATTTCCTGCGCAAAGTTCGGCGACGATCTCTCAGCTTTTCAGAAAACGCGTTCACTTTATCAAAAGATCTCTGACAAAGTGAAAACACGTGGAGGCCATCATCGTAACTACACATCTTTAGCCGACAAACGCAAAGTTCGACGACGCTTTCTCTACTTTTCAGAAAACGGATGCAGCTTTGTCAAAAGAGCCGCATCCGCACTACTACGTGTCGTTCAGAAAGCGAAGGGGCGTCGCTCAGAAATCGAAGGGGCGCCTGCTCAGAAATCGAAGAGGCGTCGTTCAGAAATCGAAGAGGCGTCACTATTTCAAAAAGCCGGATTTGCGGGATCAAAACGTTTGTCGACAAGGGTAAAAGAACAATACCACCACTTGCTATTGGGAAATCCCTATATATGTCGACCGTCATCTTTTATGGCAAGGCAAACCTGAAGAAAATGCCCAACTCTTCCTCACCTCTGAGGGCGCACTCCCAGCAAAGCCTTTCGAAATACTCCATTCTTTCTTCTTCCCCAAAGATGATACCAGATGCCTGGAGTACAGATGACCCAGGAGGAAACGGTAGATGGAAGCATGTGCTGATTCATTCACCGCTTCTTCAAAAGCAAAGGTATCTCATATCATCAAGGTCAAAAGCAAAAGTATCTCATATCATGCTCTTTCCCTGTCCTTTTCTTTGTCCTTGTTCTTACTCGCATGGCAAAGTGAAAGAAGCAATCAGCCGGCACTTGGAGTCAGTCTTCCGATCTGGAACCAACTGCCTGGAATCCCTTCCCTGATTGCTTACCTAGCGTTGCTCTCGAGTAGTCATCTTCAACGGTTGATACACTTCCAGAGAAGGGACCACTTCTGCAAAGGGGAGCAAGTAAGGCAAGTGAAAATGATACATTGAAGCATGTGGAGACAAGCTACAACTGCGTATGCTGAGCTATCCTCTAACCCTCTTCAATACGAATTAGAGAGATTGAACAAAGAAACAGAAAAAAAGGAGGAAGCTCAGACCTTCGGGGGAGACCAAAAGAATCCTGCTGCTCAGTTCAAGAGTAGCACAAAGGAAAATCAACGTGTGGAGGAGACCAAAAAGAATCCTCCAGCCCAGTTCAAGAGTAAGCCTGTGGAATCACCAAGATCAATCCATGCATTCAACAAAGGAAGACCGAGAAAGCACTCCAATTCCAGATTTGCGTCCCTAAACTCTTCTCTTTGTTAGTTACATTCTGCCATGTTTAGTATGTTTAGTTGCTGTTTGTGTGTTTACTTATGTTTTATGTAAATCTATGCTTAAAACATTGAGGACAATGTGTGATTTAAGTGTGGGGGGGTAACTAAGTATATTTGATGCAAATTCGTGGGGTTTTATCACCCATAACTTCAAATGTTGTTCCTTGCTGTTTTAAGGTGTTTTTAAGATGTTTTAGAGTGTTTTAATATGTTTTGTTTTTATAACTCCGAAAATCACATAAAAATTTGAAAAACATGTTTTGAAAAGCCTAAAAAGAGTGTTTTGAGTCGTTTTTGTGTGTTTGTGTCTTAGGGTACCTTCCAACACAACGATAAGGATTTGGTTTGTAATTGCATGACTGTTAAAAAGAGTTATGAACATAGAGAAAAGTTTGATTTACTCTTGGTATATGCTTGGTTATGGTTATAGTGTATGACTTCACATGCAATCATAAAAGAAAAAAATTGTTTTTGTAACATGCTTGAAGGAAGGAACTCAAACAAACGCTACAACCTTGTGAGACTTGAGCCTAAATGTTCTTTGGAGAGTTATTTTCTGTGATTCTTTGTTTTCTAAAGTTGTTGCATGATCTCATTATTCCTTGCTTGGTTGCTACTTAGAATGCAATTGTATCATGATAGAACTAAATGCTAGAACTTATATCCATTTCATTCAAAGCATGTTATTGATTTGCATAACACACATTCAAGATGAAGTTGTGTAGTGACCACCACCTTAGCCAAAAAGCCGTGTGCCCTGTGTCATTATGTTTTGTAGGTTTTTAACCCCATTGAGCCTTGTTAGCCGTCATTATTTGTTAACTCATGTTTTCCTCACCTAGCCTAGATTAGGACTATCCACACCCTTGTTCTTGAAGCATAGCAAAGCATGATTCAAATTGAAGTCCTTTTGATTTATGTTGGCAGAAAACAAGTGTGGGGGAAGTGTTTTTCATGAGGAATTGTGTGCTATAGGCACGAAAAAAAAAAAAAAAAAAAAAAATATTCGTGGAAAAAGAAAAAAAAAATGAATGAAGAAAAAGTTGAAAAGTTGAGAAAAAGAGTTCCAAAGTATTGTTTGTTGAAGTAAGGGTCCAAAACAATGAATTCGGCCCTAAGGAGTTGTCTAAATCTTTCCCTTGTGTTTTAAAGTTAATTTCTGCAATCTAAGTGAATTCTAAGTCTCAATTTCATTGCTTTGCTTACTATTGCTTGAAGAACGTTTGTTTTCCCTATCCTTTCCTTGTTAACCAACACCCCAAGCCCCATTACAACCCTTAACTTCTATCTTGAGTGTTATGTGTTTCAATTTGTGGAGTTTGAATTTGGTATGAGCATATGGTGTCACTGGTTCTCGCATCTAAGTAGTAGCATTCCATTCATGAGATCATATCTAAACATGCTTATTAACTCCGGAAATTGCTCTCTTCGTGATATATATATGTGAGTGTTCGTTTTCATTAATCTTCACACATATGACTAGATTAGGGTGTGTAGTTAGAAAATCTGAGTGAAAATCGAGTGCATATCTTGTAAGGAATTGAGCAAATTCTCTAAGGCATGTTACTACATTCAAAACATGGTTTTAAATGCTTAATTGTGAAATAGTATGTGGTGACTATGATTAAGAATGTACTTAAGTGTGAAGATGACTAAAATCTGTGAGAATGATGATTTTTAACATGTCATGTGCATTGGAAATCCCTAAGACGGTTGTTGGAAGGTTTAGGTTGTGTTTTACGTGTTTAGTGTCGTTTTGTTTATTTGTTTTTGTTTTGTTTTGCTCGAGGACTAGCAAAAGATAAGTGTGGGGGTATTTGATAGGAGCATATTCATGCGACTTAAATGGCTTGTTCTCGTGCATTTACGTTATGTTTCTTTAGTTATTTTAGTACTTTAAGCTATTTTCGTGTGTTTGTAGGTCCAAAGGGCTAAAGGAGCAAAAAGATGCATTTTGGAGACTTTTGGAGCACTTTTGGGCTAAGGATGGATAGCTTATGCTTGGAGCCAAAGTGTTGGACGAAATTGAAGACCTAATTGAAGACCAAAGTGTTGGAACCTTGTTCCCTTTAGTTCTAGGACATTTAAACCTTTCCTATAACCATTGCACATGCACTCCCTTTAATCACATGCATAAATCAGCCACATGCATCTCCCATCATCATTCCACTTTAACCCACATGCATTTCCACCCACATGCTCTCCCATTTCAGATTATTCCTTCATCATTGCACCCTCACATGTCCCTTTAATCATTCAAACATGCAGCCACATTCCCCCCCATTTCGCCTATAAATAAGCATTCATTCCCACTCATTCTCATCTCATTCCATTCATACACAATTCATTCACCATTCACGCCAGAAATTCATCCCCTCTCTATAACACATCCATACTTCACCATTCTTCATATTTTCTGCCCAAAAAGAAGCCTTGAGGTCCCCTACATTCATCCCTATCCTAAACACATCATTCTACACCATCCATAACTCCCCATCCCTCCAAACCTATCCTTAGACCTTGTGCTACAACGAAGAGGAGGAGAAGAGTGCCTAAACGTTCATACAATTCAAGTTTGAGTTGTTGGAATGTTTAGGTGTTTCTTTTCCTCGATTCCAATGTTTAATTTCAATTCTCTTTGTTTTGTACGTATGAGGAACTAAACCCCCCCCTTGGCTAGGGGGGGATTCGAAATATATGTTTATGCTTGCATTTTGATTTGATTACTTCTAATTGCGTTTCATAAGTTGTGGATTCAATTTGTTTAACTGTTTGATTGATAACTTATTTATGTATGTTTATTGAGAGTACACGCTTAATTTTCATGCATGAATTTGACGCTAGAATATAAGTGAGTTTCATGTAATAGTTATGAACTTATATTCACAAGTAGTGGAGGTTGCTTATAAACAATCGCGTTAAACATATTCTTGGCATAAGTTTCATGCAATCATAGTAACGAATGCCTCGTCAACACTTATAGTTTTCATGTTGCTTAATGATTCTTGCTTGTATCTCTATTATGCAATTCATGTAGGGAACTTGTGAGGAATGCTTTGGGTTGTCGTATGCAATCATCCAATTCATTAACTTAAGGAAAACTTGACGGTTAATTTAAGCGGACCTAATTAACCCGGGGCGTTGAGAATTCATGGTTTATTGAAATGCAATTGGAAATCTTTTTATTATGCAAGTGTAACATGTGTGGAGATGAACCCCTTAGCTAGTCATCCCATCCATTCAAATCCATCACATTCATATTTACATTCTGTTTTTAATTAGAATCTGTGCAATTAGTGTAATTTCGTCCAAAACTCAATCCCCCCTTACTTTAATGTCCAAATTAGTTAGAAATCAATTTAGTTTGTGTTTTTAAGAGTCTTGAGTCAAGTTACAACTTAATTTCGTCCAAATTTGGGTTTAAGGTCAGAAACTGCCTAGTTAGTGTTTTTAGGCAGTTTTGAGTCTTTTGAACTTGTTTTGAGTCCTTTGAGTCTTTGTATTGTTCAAATTAGTTAGAAAGTGTTTTGGTTTGTGTTTATAAGTGTTTTGATTCAATTTGTTACCCAAATTCGTCCAAAGTACTCAAAGTGCTCAAAACTGCCCAGAAAGTGTTTTTAAGGCAGTTTTGAGTGTTTTGGGTGCTGTTTGAGTCTTTTGGTTTGTTTTGGTGTTTTAAAGTTTAGTTTTGCATTCTTTGAGTCTAGTATAGTGTTTTATATTGTTTTTTTACGTTTTTGAGTCAAATCCAAGTGATTAACAATCCCTCCTAATCCCTGGTCCAGAACGATCCCTACTTACGTACTTACTACAATTGATAAAAAGAGGGTTTAATTTGTGTGCGTATAATTCTCGCATCAGTCGTACAGACCACTTTAGGTGGTTCCGACTCGTGGGCAGGTTTAGTTAGTTACTGAGATTTGAGCTCTAGATTCAGCCGTACAGGTCACGTTAGGTGACTCCGGCTGCCAGACTATATGATATTGGTATGATTTTCACCTGAGCACTTGCATTTCATTGTGAGATTTGGCATGGCATATCCTAAAACATGATTGGTATATATATATATATATATATATATATATATATATGTACATATGTTTATTTTCTGGGAAGTATACAGGTTTTACGGCGAAGGGTTAGAACTTATTTGTTAAATGGTTTTCGAAAAGCTTTGTTTTTGCCCACTCACGCTTTTGTTTTGCGCCCCTCTAGGTTCTAGTTGTCTAGCAGGTTTGGTGGTTTCCCAGAGGGCTTTCCCGGCATTTCTGACAGACGATCACCAGCGTAGGGCCACCTTCGGGTGTACTGTTGTTGCGCCGTTTTTTTTTTTTTATTTGGACTGCGTTAAGCTTTATGCTCTGAACTTGTGTCTCACTTACGCTAGCACTTGTTTCTATTACCTTATGGATGCTAGTTTTTATTTATTCGTACTTTTTACATTACTATTTTATTAGCTTCCGCACTGTGCACATGGTTACGTCACTTCCACGTGACGGCCAGCATGCCCTAATCTTGATCGGGGTGTGTCACTTACATTAATTTTCAAAACTTCACAGTGAGGTGAAGGAGAAAATAATATATTGATCAATGGTTTAAGTACGAATTTTTAAAACCGACTAAAAACCGTGAGTTACCCACGTTTTTTGTGAAAAATGCAAATTTTTTATTTTCGTGAAATATTTCCCGTGAGCATTAAGGAAAACTTTGTAAGGCATTTGGAAGCAGTTTTATGATTTATTGAGCAACAAATGTATATTTAGTAGAATATTTAAGCCGAAACTAAAAAAACAAGTGAAAAATATAGTAGTGAGGTCCAAAACATTGTCAAATAGGGCTCTACCCTTAAGAATCTCACCGGAAAGTCTTACCTTAATTTTCGAAACTTCATGGTGCGGCGAAGGTGAAAATAAATAGATTGAACGACGATTTAAGTATGACTGCGTGAGAATTGGTAGCGTGGTACCAATCTTTCCCTATTCCAATTTATTTACTTTATTTGAGTAACCACTATTAAATTCAAATATCTTTAAATTTAGATTTTAAATCGTTGACTACAACTTTTTAAGCTTGAATTATAATAAATTTTGCATGTAAAAATATATTTTGAAAAACATGAATATGATAGTTTATTGTTATGATAAGAGAAACAAAAGAAAAATGAACAAGAATTTAAAAAAACAAAACAAAACAAAAATTTGAAAAGGGGGATCAATATGATGCAACGACTTGTATGAGGTGAAGTTGCTACCTTGTTAGGGACGGTGTTCGTGGACTAGTGAATTACCGATCATATCATTTTTATTTTTTATTTTTTTTCTTTTTCTATTGAATTTTTTTTCTGCCTACCTTATTTTATTTAGATTAAAATATATTTAGATTTATATTTATATCCTTGTTTTCAAATGATTTTGCCTCGTTTTACATGCCTTATTTTGCATGCGCGGAGTCAACCTTATTTTTTGTGCCAGAAGCCCGCCTTGTTTTTTGTGTGCGAAAATCGTGTCATTTTTCATGCATTGGGGTCGGCCTCGGGTTGCACGACAAATCCCGCCTCATTTTCATGTGCAGAGCCCACCCTTTTTTTTTTATGTGGCAAGCCTGCATTGTTTGCATGCCAGAAGTCCGACCCGTCTTCTGTTTACGAAGCTGCTTCGTTTTACGTGCACGAAGCTCGTCTCGTTTTCCATAAACTCGGTTTCGCCTCATTCACTCGAACACCCATTTTTTTGTTAAAATTGAAAATATATTATTTTCATAAATATTTCTATGAGCATTAAGACAAACTTTATAAGGCATTTGGATGAAATTAGTATCCACGACAAAGAAGCCAAAAATGACATTGTCATTGTATAAAAATAAGAAAAAAGTACACAGTGATAGATAATATCAAAAGTAGCTATTGGTGGAGGAAACCGACATCAGACGAGTCAAATCCCAAAGTGTTAAGTAACGGCCAAAAAAAGTCATGCTGGAAAAAAAATCTGTACCATAATAGATTTACCAAAAACCTCGAAAACCAGATTTGAAGTGGCGCCCCTTGTTTTCCTAAATCACCCATGTTTAATTATCTTTCGTATATAAATATCATGAAGACCATCATACATTATATAGAACTGGGGAAAATCCTTTTTTTTTTCTTTTTTTTTTTGTAGATTACTGTAGGCTATGCAGTATCTTAAATCACCAATATCAGGTCTTCATTTTTGTCGACCAAGAGAATGGCGACAACATTGAATACAGCTGGAAGAAAAAGTTTGAATAGAGGTATAATGAACTATAACCCAAATATTAAAAAGAGATTTCTTTTTAATTTCCTCCACAACGAAATCATGATGAATCAAATCGAGCTTGCCCAAACTTTAATTTAATGTGTTTGTTTGTTCGAAAATTTGAAGATATTTTCTTTTGTTTCTTAAAGTCGAGCAATTTCTCTTTTCTATGAATCCGAACTATTATTATTACTAACAATTGTACACTTTGATAAAAAAATAATAATAAATGTACCCATGATGTGACATCCCACATCGCCCAGGGGTGATCCTTAAATGTATATTCCCATCCCTACCTAGCACAAGGCCTTTTGGGAGCTCACTGGCTTCGGGTTCCGTAGGAACTCCGAAGTTAAGTGAGTAGCGCGCGAGAGCACTCCCAGGATGGGTGACCCATCGGGAAGTTCTCGTGTGAGTTCCCAAAAACAAAACCGTGAGGGCGTGGTCGGGGCCCAAAGCGGACAATATCGTGCTACGGTGGTGGAGCGGGCCCGGGAAGTGGTCCGTCCCGGGCCGGGATGTGACAATTTGGTATCAGAGCCTAACCCTGGTCGCGTATGTGCCGACGAGGACGTCGGGCCCCTAAGGGGGGTGGATTGTGACATCCCACATCGCCCAGGGGTGATCCTTAAATGTATATTCCCATCCCTACCTAGCACGAGGCCTTTTGGGAGCTCACTGGCTTCGGGTTCCGTAGGAACTCCGAAGTTAAGTGAGTAGCGCGCGAGAGCACTCCTAGGATGGGTGACCCATCGGGAAGTTCTCGTGTGAGTTCCCAAAAACAAAACCGTGAGGGCGTGGTCGGGGCCCAAAGCGGACAAAATCGTGCTACGGTGGTGGAGCGGGCCCGGGAAGTGGTCCGTCCCGGGCCGGGATGTGACACATGATATCTATGTGCTTATTAAAAATTTTAAAATAAAACTTCAAGGAGAAAATAAAATTTACAAAAATAATTTTTTTTTGTGAAAATCTTCAAACAATTTTTTGTCACTGAAGGGCTATTAATATCTTTAGCGACAATTTCCTGGATAACTATTTCGTCATTAAATATTTATTTTATTTGGAAGGAAGACGTAGAAGAGAAAATAGGAAACTTATATGGTTTCCTGGTTGTGAGACTTTGAAAAAAAAATTGTGTTTAATTTACTATATTGCCCATAGCTTTTGTTTTGTTTATTTTATTTAGTTTTGTTTTTGTGGTTAATTTGGTCTTTCTACCTTCCTTTGGTTGACACAAAGAATTTTATTAATAGGTACTTTAGATTAATCAAAAGAATTAATAATCAAACTAAAAAAGAAAGTATAAAATTAAGGTAATCTCACTTTTCATAAAGAAATAAGGAACAGAAACAACAATATAGTGAAGAATACTTTCCTAAATTTATTTTTATTTTGTAGAATTAAAACAAATTTTTATATCGTTTTTATTCTTTTCTTATTTTATTGTTCCCACCATTTATTTATTTATGAATAAGTAACTGCCACAGTACATACTGTGCATGTAGCTTCATCATAGTTGGTAACGCACACTGACGTTAAATTGTGCCAACAAACATAACATGTACATGGAAGGTACAAAACTCAAGAAAGCTAACCGTTTTACATCACATGAATCACATCTAGCAAACTTAATTGAAATTTTGGTTTAAATAAAAAATTGAAATTTTATTACTTTATCTCACGTCTAAAGACAAAATTAATGTTCATAATCGTTGTAAGAGCACGTTAATGGTTTTTATTGACTTTGATACGTTTTCAAATTTTACTACACAGTTTTCGTTGGCATATCACTGAACGATCACTTTAACCTGAATAGAGATGGGGAAAATAATAATCAAACACCCGAAATGATGCAATCATATGTGGTGGAACAAGAACAACCACCAATTGTGGCGAATCAAGGTCGACGACTAGAAATGGCAAACAAACATCAACCACTAGCGCAACCAAATTGGTTGCCGTCTACCTGGGTTTACTACTCCGTAACCCACGACAACCCAGAGACAAAGACTTTTGGTCGCATTGACAAGGTATGAAACAAGTGCTATATATACAATAGTAGATTTTTTTTTTTTAAAGTGCACAAATAGGAATATAGTTATTCATACACTCTCTCATACAAATAAGGCACACATATAATTGTAAGTTTCTCCTATCAATATTAGTGAGTGCGTCAATTTTGTGCGTACAGTTACTTTTTCATTGTATATTTTATCAGATGTTATATTGTCAATCATATGTGCAATTGTTGAATGTGTATAACTGCTTTTTCGTAAAAACTAACTCATGCCTTCACATTTTTGTGCATTTTTATAGAAGCCCGGAAGGAACAACGTATCGATCCGAAAAGTCTGTGAAAGACTACCTCGGAATACTGCATTTCTCCAAAAATTCTGTCTAGAAGTACGTTAAGGGCAAGCATATACAACAAAAATGAACAATTGTACCTTTGAAATTTTATTATATGTAAAACTGTGTTTGAAATTAGTAAAAAAAAAATTTCATTATTTAAGCATATTGGTGGGTTTATGAATATATGGGAATGTTTTTCTTTGTACATTGTATGCAGCCTTAAAATATAAATCAACATACATACTGGTCCGTACTCCATACACTACCTCATATATTTGATCAACATAGCAATTTTTTTTGTTTTGATAATTATATGGATAATTATAAATTTAAGAAATAAGTTTGATATAGAACGATTTTTTTCTATCCATAAATGTGAAAGAAATTGAAGCAAAAAATAAGGTATATGAGAATTTGCTTCTCTGCATTTATCATATTCAAAACAAAATATCCATAAATATGGGAAAAATTGAAGCAAAAAATAAAGTATATGAGATTTTGCTTCTTTGGAGTTGTCATATTAAAAAAAATGTCCCTAAATATGGAAGAAATTGAAGCAAAAAATAAAGTATATGAGATTTTGCTTCTTTGCATTATCATATTCAAAACAAAATTAACATAACAGGATTAATATAAAAAGATAAACATAATATATGGTAAGAAATGAAAAAAAGGAAAATACACTAAAGGAAATTGCTCAAATATTGTATACTAGGGATTTGTCACTTAAATGTTTACCATATTTGTATAATAGCATCAATTTCAAAAAACACTTAAGCAACTTCTAGTAATAAAGAGGACAGCAATAAGTAGGCAATGGAGTATCATAAATAAGTTGAAGTTTGACAACGACGCGTCACCTCTTATCCTTTTTATTAAAGAAAACTCATGAACAATTTTCGAAATTAAAATAAGAAAAGATCAAAATGAATTAAAGAATCAAATAAATTGAAGAAGATCAATTGACAAAAATTAATAGCAGTGTATAAAATATCAAAATGAGTGTGAATAACACTTTCCTTTTACTTTTGTGCCAACAAACGTGACGGTCTACCTGAAATCACATATATCAAATCTTAATTTTATCACTTTCTCTCCTGTCTAATGACAAAATGCAACAGACAAGACGCAACCATCTGTGGTGGAACAAGATTGTCCACCAATCCTGCCAAATCAAGATCAACTACCAGCAATGGCATACAAAGATCAGCCGCCGGCCATGGAGGATCAAGATACACGATCAGATTTGTTGCCTTCAACGCGGGTTTACTACACCGTAACTCGTAACAACCCCGAGACTGACTTTTGGTCACGTTGGCACGGTATGAAACAAGTACTAATACACTTTCAATAAAGCTAACCATTTTACATCACAATCACATCTAGCAATCTTAATTGAAATTTTATCACTTTCTCTCACGTCTAATGACAAAAATAATTTTATAGTCATTGTAAGAGCAAGTTAACGATCCTTATTGACTCTAATGTGTTTTCAATTTTTGCTTAACAGTTTTCGTTGACATATCACTCGACGATGGCTTTGACCTGAATACATTGCCAGATGAATCATCCAAATCGCATGCTGAGATCGTCTATGATGACAAAAATAATCAAATACTTGACATGATGCAACCA
This sequence comes from Pyrus x bretschneideri, assembly GCF_019419815.1. Lineage (NCBI taxonomy): Eukaryota > Viridiplantae > Streptophyta > Magnoliopsida > Rosales > Rosaceae > Pyrus > Pyrus x bretschneideri. Next base: position 3,758,398 of record NW_025999712.1, on the reverse strand, counting down.
TCTGTGGTGAAAGATACACGATCAAATTGGTTGTCGTCCACATAGGTTTACTACATCGTAAACCGCAGCAGCCCAGAGACCAAGACATTAATTTGGTCATGTTGACAAGGTATGAAACAAGTACTAATACACATTTATTGTATTTGGGTCACACAATTTGGACACATCAAACTGACTCACTCTCTAATACAAATATGGCATACACACACATACACACAACGGTAAGTTCTCCTTTATTTTAAAGTTTTTCAGCAAGTATACATGTTTTGTGAGCGCAAATAGTGACATAGTTGTTCATACACTCTCCAATACAAGTGAGATCCCGATACAATCGTAAGCCTTCCCAATATTAAAGAGAGCGTGTCGATTTTGTCAATTTACATATGCAATTGTTGAATATGTGTAACTGCTTTCCATAAAAACTAACTCACGCGTTAACATTTTTGTGCAGTGTTATAAAAGCCTGGAAGGAACAATGTATCGATCCGAAAAGCAGTTACAACAAGAATGAACAAAAATGTTATATGTTACACATGTTTGAATTTATTAATAATAAAATTTTATTATTTAAAGCATACCGGTGGGTGTATAACAATGTTGGATGGATTACCATGAGTTAGGCATCGACAACTATGGCTATAAAATTATGAATGAACAAAAATGTAACATTTCTTAATATGATATATTTTTTCTACAGCCTCGTGCAAATTTTCTTTTTTCCTTTATTTCAATAACTCAATATAGTATTTATGAATATATGGGAATGTTTTTTCTTTATACATTGTATCCAGCCTTAGAATAATACGAAATTTAAAAAACAAATCTGATATAGAAGGATTTTTTTTTATGCATAAATATGAAAGAAATTGAAGCAAAAAATTAAAGTATATTTGATTTTGCTTCTTTGCATTTATCATATTCAAAACAAAATGAACATAACAAGATTAATATAAAAAGGTATACAAAATATATGGTAAGAAATGAAAAATATATATATACAAAAAGAAATTGATCAAATATGGTATACTAGGGATTTGTCACTTAAGGGTGCGTTTGTTGCGCTGGACTATCTCGGACTAGATTAGCCTCAGGGACTAAGCTGGACATGCTTGGCTTGGACTAAGCAGGATAAGAATAGTCAAGTGTTTGGTACAGTGTCGGATTAAATTATGGACTAAAATATTTCTAGGACCCAAATTAATTTTCTTATCATTTTTAATTCACATTTTAATCCACACTTGTTGTTTTAAAAAAGGAAAATCTAAAAATTAAAAAAATAAAAATAAATAAAGAACTTCACATCTAGTACAAACACCACTTTCTTTATCCTCTCTCTCCTGCAAAATTGGCGAAATCCAGATGAGAATTTGACTATTTGTTCTGAAATAGTTGATCATCGTCCTCAATCTTTATCTTGGCAGTGCTTTGTTCAGCAGAGTTGTTAAGCTACCATGAGGGCAAAGCATCAACAAAAGCTTTGGACTTTTTTATCAGAACTTCCATCAACTACACATGAACTTTGTGTGCTTCTTTTATTCTCACCATCCACACATAAACAACAAGTATTTGAAAGTACTAAAGCACCTTACAACAATATTCAGTGATTTTCAATTAAATTCAACTTCATAGTGCATGATACAGGCACTACTTTAATCAAAACAGATTGCGATCCAACCAATCTTCATAATATCAAGATATTGAAAATAAAAAAGAAAATTTTGAAACCAACATCAAAATTTCGAACCACAGTTTTCAACACCCAATTCCCCAGCAAACTAAATGAGTTTACTCTTTGGTTGGCGTTTAACTCAAAGTTTTGGTTTTTGGTCAAGATCAGTGATCAGTGCTTCATTGGTTCTTCTGAAAATTTACATCGATCTTTTCAATATTTATGGGATTCATCTGTTATCATAATTTAGTTAAAGTAAGATTCATCCCTGAACAATAATTCTTCTAAAGAAAGAATACCCATAAATTAAAATTTAAATAAAAAGCAATAAAACCATTGAAATTGACAAATTGGAAAACAAAGTATCCAGTACACACCAAACAAAGAATTGATAAACTAAGGGGGGTGTAGTCAAACTTGGATTTGAAAGGATTTTAAAAGACTTTAAAATCCTAATGTAGTCAATTAAAAGATTTTAAAGGATTTTAGAATCCATTCAAATCTAGGTGTAGTCAATTAAAGGATTTTAGAATCCTTTAAAATCTAGGTGTAGTCAATTAAAAGATTTTAAAGGATTTTAAAATCCATCTAAATCTAAGCGTATTAAAAAAATTAAAATTTTGGAGGATTTCAAATAAGTTGTGGATTTTGTGGGATTTGAGAGCCAAAAGTATATATAACCAATACTAAAAAGAATCCAACCTCACCCCTTAGGATTTCAAATCCTTCCACCACAATCCATTCAAATTCTTTAAAAATCCATATGAATTTTGTAGGAGTCTTTAATCCTCTTTAATCCTATCAAATCAATCACTTTTAAAATCCTTTAAAATCTTAGTTTGACTACACCAATGGAATTTGGGGTCGGCCAATCGCAACAGAAGAAGCAGATAAAGAAGATAGCCCATAATCAAACCCTAAAAATGGAGAGATCAGCCAATCGATCCAAGAAAACAGAGAGATAAGAGAAGAAACTGACCTAAGAACTCGCATGAGGAAGAGCCGTCAATCAATGAAAGATACCCAATTTTGGCGAAGCGAAGCAGAGCAGACAGGCTGCGATGCTCTTAGCAGTCCACTTCAATTTGGGGGGTCTCGCTAAGACCTCCTAGCGAAGGAGTTTGTCCATACGAGTCCCTTTAGTCTCATTAAACATAATCTCAGCACCTACCAAACACAGGATTAGATTCATAGGTAGTCCAGTCTAGTCTAAGAAAGGTTAGTGAGGCCAAACAAACACATAAATGTTAATAGCATCAATTTCAAAAAACACTTTAGCAACTTTTAGTAATAACAAGAACAAAAATGTGTAGACGGTGGAGTATCATTAATAAGTTGAAGTTTGACGACACCGACAATTATTTTGTCATAAAACTGGTAACATTAACTTTTTTATGAAATTGCCACCACCTCTTATCCTTCTTATTAAAGAAAATTCGGGAGTGTTTTCGAAATTAAAATAAAGGTTTGTGAGTCCTTTTTCATTGATTTTCTAAAATTATTACCAAGATAGTGTCATTTTAGTTGACCATACAAGCTTATACAAAATACATTACAACGTGTCCATCTCTATAACTATATATTGATAAGGATGAAACCAAAATGGCAAGTAACATCTCGATTGAACTTGGTGGGGAACCACCGCTAGATAGACTTGACCAACAAACCTATAGCTGAAAATTAGACTACGTGACCAACAAACCAAATATAAACTACAAATTATATTTTATTAATTAAAAATAAAGAAATACTATAAATTGCCAAGAAAACTATAAAATTTGAACAGACTACATCTTACGTTGAGGTATGAATTTACAATATTTAAAACATGAGGTATGAGATGAGTGACAGAATTTGCAAAAAGGCATAAAGATTAGGACAGAAGCAATTATGGAAAAAAAATGTAGATGCAAGGTAAGAAACTAGCAACTTCATAATTGGTGAAATATCATTTCAATTTTTTAAAAATAATAGTGGATTGGGAAATAACATATTAGATATTTTAAAAATAATATTAGATGACCACTTAGTACTATGGTTTAATGGTATTCCTCTTTATTTGTAAGTGATAGGTCTTAGGTTTGATTCTCGCCATATACAAATTTGAACAACATTATTGCTAGATCATAATGAGACTTAGAACACCTTCCTTTTTTAGTGTAGATAATATTATTTGTTAAAAAAATTAATAATAATAAGTGAAGAAAAAACAGTTTAATTTTTTTAATTTTTAATAGTGGGTAAAATTAATATTGGCGGAAAATAGGATACTGGGAGGGTCCATGAACCAGCTTTTAAGTAAAACGGCTGAGAATTTCAAAAAGTAAAGTTTTTAGTTTTTAATTACGCAAAATAAAATTAAAATCGAGAAGGCTTTAGCTAAAATAAGCCTCTTCTATATACACGGTCGCACTACAAAATACAAAGGTAAAGCCAGAGTCCAGAGGACTCCAGACACAGGTTTTTAACTCGTAATACAAGGAAGCTTGATCTTCAATTGGGGTTGTTAAGAATCACAGTTAAAGAAAAGAAAAGATGGGCAGAAAATTCTTCGTGGGTGGCAACTGGAAATGCGTATGTCTCTTTTTATTGTGATTCCTAATTTCCTACTGTGCTTTTCGTTCTTGAATAGTGCCTTCCAATTTTAGACGTTGGTTTATTTTGGTGGGTTTTGAATGATGTCTCGTTTTGTATAGATTTTTCGTAGTTTTGAAGATTTCGAATTTGTGTGAATTTTCAGATAAAAAAGTGTTTTGGGTTGGAATCTGTGATAAGTATCACAAACATTGTGGTTTCTGGGGTTTTTTTTTTCCATTTTTTTTTATTAAAATAGAAAACAAAATACACCAAAGCTTGAAGTGTTTTTTTCTCTGAATTGTGATGTTATCAATGGCTTATTTGTTGCAGAATGGGACAACTGCAGAGGTGAAGAAGATTGTTACTACATTGAATGAAGCTGAAGTCCCTTCAGAAGATATTGTGGGTAAGTTTTAGACTTTAGTTTAGCTGGTTGTTTTCGACTTTTTGATTAACAACAGGTAGCCTTTTTTTTACGAAATACAATGTAAAGAAAGCTCATTTGTCGGGAAAGTATTTCGATGTTTGATGTAGCTGTGGTTTTTTCTGTTATTGCAGAGGTTGTTGTGAGCCCTCCGTTTGTGTTTCTTTCTTTAGTGAAAAGTTTATTGCGGTCTGATTTCCATGTCGCGGCACAGAACTGTTGGGTTCGGAAAGGTGGTGCTTTTACCGGAGAGGTTAGGTATGTTTGTGTGCTATTTATCAAACCCTGTCTAATTTTACGGAACAAGTAATTTTCGAAAAATGATTGGTTGCTTGTTTGCTCAGTGCGGAGATGCTTGTGAATTTGGGCATTCCATGGGTAATTATTGGTCACTCTGAAAGAAGACTTATTCTAAATGAGTCCAGTGAGGTAACAACTGATGCAATACGACCTTTGCATCTTCTCTTTCGAGCTTGTGGTAGATTACAGCTTTAAACAATCCTTTATGCACTTGTGGTTCTCTTTTTACACCCAGTTTGTAGGGGACAAGGTTGCTTATGCACTTTCTCAAGGTTTAAAAGTTATTGCTTGTGTTGGGGAGACACTTGAGCAGAGAGAATCAGGATCTACAGTGGCTGTTGTTTCCGCGCAAACAAAAGCAATTGCAGGTGACCAAGAAAGATTTCCCATGTTCATTGTTTTGTATCTTATATTTTTTGGGGTGTCCGGAGACATTCCTGTAGTACTGATTGGTTCCAGGATCTCTGATTTATGCTTCTGTCTGGGTTCTAAGTTTGCAAGGTTTACATCTTCTGACTTTTTCTTTCCTTCATCCACTTGATATCTGACAGCTGATTAGCTCTTTCTTCTCTTCCAGATAAAGTATCAAGCTGGGAGAACATTGTTTTGGCTTATGAGCCAGTTTGGGCCATTGGAACTGGGAAGGTTGCAAGCCCTGCTCAGGCTCAGGAAGTAAGTTTAACATTGTTTTATCTTGTATGTTTTGTTGTTTCAGTGAATGTTATCCTTGTTCTTGCAAGTATGCTGTACCTCGGATGTGACTCCTGTTTATATTTTATATTTTATTGTAAGGGTATATGCATAGAGCAATCTTTCTTTTGAGAATGTTAGCGCTTTGAGAAAAAATCTCATGCTGTATGCATTACAATGCTAATACGTTGCATTGTTATGTTGCAAGAACTGTTATTGTCACATTTGGATTTCCAGTGCCCTCTTCAGTCCTAACTCTGTTACATTCGTAAATAATACATCCGACTATCTTGTGTAACATCACTACATCAGTATCGATGACCTTTATGTAGGACATCAGTCTATATTATGTTAGCTTGTTGAGTACATTTATGCCACATGTCCTAGTTGTTTGAAGTCAGATTTGGAACTTTGAGAGGAGACTCCTTGCACAGTTGCTTGTTCTGTCATACTGATTTACACGATAGTACAACTCCATTGGTTTATTTCGTTTTTTTTCCTGGGAAACAAATGAACAATTTCCAATATGATTTTTCACTTGTGTACAATTTTGTTTACAATCCCATTCTTCGATCCTCAGCTGAATGTAAAATTTATGTTTTGTGTGTTTGGCGTTCTATATTTTGTTAAATTTTAGCATAAACAGTCTTGTTTCTCAAAAGCAGTTGTTAGTTCCCTTGTTACACAAGTCTTGTATATCAAGTTTGCTGAAGAGATTTTTATACCAGGTCCATTTTGAATTGAGGAAATGGCTTCATGACAATGTTGGTGCTGAAGTCGCCGCATCAGCCAGAATCATTTATGGAGGTATTCTTCTTCTATTAGTATGAATACTATGTGTGTCCTATGTCTTTTATCTGGAGAGAAGTGTAAAATTACTGACTAATCACAATAAAATCAAGTTGTGCATTAGTGTTGAAATGAATAATCTTATTATCATGTGCGGCGGGTGGTTGACTATTGCAGTGGTTTGATTCTGTTAGTCATATGTGAATACAGAAAACAGAATACTGAAGATCAAACCAGAATCTGAAATATTTTGATCTCCAAGAATTCAAACTGTTTTCTCCAAGATAAACCGGAATCAATTTTTGTTGTTTGTATTGCTTGAACTTCTGGGCTGAGAATCAATAGAGGTGCACCCTTCACTCTGTTAGTCATATGTGAAGATAATTATCCCTGCGTGGCACAAAATGAACATAATAAAACCAATTATCGAGATGAGGGACTGATTCGATATAATTCCTACTGGTTGTGCAAAATTTTGTTAATCGCATGCAATCACCTTCAGGTTCTGTAAATGGAGCAAACTGCAAGGAGTTGGCAACACAGCCAGATGTGGATGGATTTTTGGTTGGCGGAGCTTCCCTCAAGGTGATAACTTTTCTCTGCGCCGCGTCTCAATTATATGTTTGGTTTCTCTTCAAGTTTGGTTTCTGATTCTTTCACGCGCATTTTCTTTGGTTAGCCGGAGTTCATTGACATTATCAAATCAGCTACAGTGAAGAAGAATGATTGAGGTCAAGAGTAAAAAAATAGCCTTTTGAGTTATAAACTTATAGTTGTATCAGTAGCGAATAAGGAAAACCTTGTGGTTGTGTTGCCGAGCACATTCTCAATGTAATAAGTAACAATTCCTTTCTGACGCATGTAATTTGCTTCAGTTGAAGTATGATTGTGAATTTGTAGAAAAAAATGTTTTTCTCCTACAGAAGGCCTGATTGTTAGAGAAATTTTTCGGGTTGTCCCTCAGGACCGACCACGTTGTCGTCCACTCGCGCACACAAGCACCCGGCTCCGACCTCATTGTGTCTTGTCACGGTATACGACGGGCGGACACAAGAATCTCTCCTGCCATAGAATACTGCCTTCTCTAGTGTGGAAACCTAAAAAGGAGACCTGATTATGTGTACCTGGTTTTGCAGGTTTCATTTGGGATTCTTTTCGCTTTTCATTTTTTCTCTTGGACTGATAAGTAAGTGATGATTTGGTTCTTGGATTGAACTCTAAAGCGATTTATATTTGATGTAAAATCTCAGATTTGGTTAGAATGCGTACATGTATTTGAACCAAACCGTGCACGCTCATAAACTTGCTAATCGAAAAAGAATATTTTTCTGGTCGAAAAAAATATGATAATTTGTTTGCAATAGTTTATTTATTTCAAGTGCGCTTAATGTCAAACGCATTGACCTAATGAGCCTGAGTGCACGATGTAGGTTGACTTTTGTCATTGCAATCATTCATTTGTAGATAAGAGCGGCCTGTAGTAACCGTTTTGTACGGTCCCTAAACATTCATTTGAAGCATGACTATCGGAGGTCTTGTGCCGGGGGTTGTTTCGTCACTTGGCATTTGACTTCTCCTGAGTTACTAAATATCGTCGAGTGAACTTCGCCTTCCACTCGTATACTCCTATGCTCGTATGATTGACACGTAAAAGCAATGCAATTCGTCAATAAATACTACGAGTTGTGCAAGTATCAGTTTTACGTTTGTACAAATAAGTGATAGTGAAATTGCATCATGCACTCACGCACGACTGGTGTTGGAAATCTCCAAATATTATATGTACTCTTTTATTCAGGAAGTGTCAATAACTTGTTTATCTTATTTGTGGCTTAAATACAATGAGGTTTTAATTGCTTTTTTTGGCAATTTACGTTTGCAGTGAAGTGGAAGGAGCACTTTAAGGTGGATATGTGATTTTCCTTTACATGTGTGATTAATACCAATACTAAATAACGACCGACACTCGTTAATCTTAAGTCAAAGTCTTAACACCAACCCATATCTGCTTAGACCAACAAAAACTACTAAAAGCACATGCAGTTTTGAGTGCTTGTTCCACTTGTATAGTTTAGTAGATCCGGTAACATTTATTTGTTTGTTGGCTTAAGCTAAGATTAATCTCTTTTGCTTATTTATTCAAACAGCTAAACCAACAAAAGAAAAATAGGGCAGTCCTGTTTCTTAATATTTAATGTTCAAAAGTATTAATGTACCGAATACACCATAATAGCGTTTATGTTCAGTACAATATCACATTAATTTTACTATACATATAATTATGTATTTTACTATACATATAATTCTTAATATCTAAGTGCTTGTCCCACACGATGGTGAAAAGGAAATTTTGATTCACGCATGTAGATAAGAATATTGGACGTTGAATATGTTCAAAAAGGTTCAAACTCAGTAAGTAGATCCACACAAAAAGAAAAGAAAATCTACCTGAGTAGTTTGTGTTAATTTTGATTTGTTGTCTGCTTGGTGTTCACTTAGGAACATATGACAATGTTATTAGGTACTTAAATTATTTTTTAAGTAAAATAAGTCCTTAAATTAATTAAAAATTGCTAACTTCCATCTCTACTATTATATTCAAAGCTATTTTATCTATTTTTTCATCAACTTAAATCATTTGACACATTTTAAAGTGTAATACCGTCTCTTTCTCGCCTATAAGCCCTTAACGTTTCACATAGGTTACAAATCTAACATCTAATTTACCCTCCAAACAGTGGCGAAGCCATGATTTTCCAAGAGGAGGGGCGAAATTCAAAAGAGTGCAACGTTCAATCGAAGCAGTTGCTTTCATATTGGAGAGTGCAAAGTTTTGAGTTAATATTCATAGTAGAAAATAGTCGTCCCATCAAAACGGTTGTAAGCAATAATATCAAAGCCAATGTAAGAAGCTTAAGTTGGCTAGGATTAGATCTTCTTAAAATATTAGGCGCTAGTCAAAAAACGAACTGGCACCTAGTAGCTAGGTGCCTAGGCGAGATCTAGGCAGGAGTTTAGATGGATTTAAATTATTGCAAAATAAGCATTAAATAATATTTACATTGTTTTTAAAAAGTAATACAATATTTATAAATAATATGAGAGTTTACGATAAATACGAATGGAAGTCTTAAAAGAGAAAATAAAAATACATACAAGAATAAAATAATAATAATAATAATAAATGAAAGAAATGGGTTAATAAACCATAAAAACAAAAAGAAGGTGGGGCCAGACGTAAATCAACTTTAAACCCAATACCAAATTTAAAACAATCTCAAATTTTTCTATCTTCGTAACCAAACGCAAACCAACCCCTTTAAACCCAATACCAAACAGAACTCTTCTTCTCCGATGTCTACTAATCTCCATGCCATGGCTATGGTTTCTTCTTCAGCCAATCTTATTTCCTCCATCTTCTTCCCCCCCTCCGGGGGGCCCCAACCTCTCTCCTTCGTCTTCGTCATTCCTCTGCAAATCCAACCAAATTATCGCCCTTCCTTTACAAATTTGACCAAGACAGCGGAGGTGCTCACGTAGCTTCGCCACTGCCTCCAAAGTTAACTTCATACACTACTTATTTCTGAAAAATTATCAATCTATCATCTAATATGTATCATATGCAAGTAACATGACTTAAATTAACAAAAAATTGAATATATTAGGTTCGATTATAATATTAGGGATGTAATTGGCTGATTTTTTTAATTCAATAACTGATTTTTCTGAAAAAATAGTTTAGAGACCTTATTCACTCAAGTGATCATTCAAAGACTAAATTGACAGTTCATCCATTTTTGTATGTATCATATAATTTCTCTTTGTGATATGAGCATTAAAATGAATTTTTTTACCTGTCACTTGGTTATTGTTTTGGTTTAGGGTTTAGGATTGTAAGCCTTAACTCGAGGTTTTCCATTCCTCAATCATGTGTATTATTATGCATCCACAGCCCTAATCCCATTATTTAGCCACCTTATATCCTCCTTGAATAAATACACTGTCATGTGCGTGGCGACTTAAAAGTAATGCAATGAGAATGTACGGAATCTGACTTTAGTTCCCCGTCAATCTCGTTTTCGAGTCTACGTATTTGGCATCACCTTTTGACTGGTTCCTCACAGTTCTGGCCTTACGTTATATAATGTCATTGCCTTTTATCCATCTCTCTTAAATTGGGGTTGTTCATTTTAACACATCCATTGGACTTTGCTTTCATAAATACATTAATAATGTTACGAGAAGAGGGAAGGTTTACGTAATATTTATTGAAGAAAAAAAAAGGTCACTTCAAATAAGTTATTATATATTCATCTCTAGAAAATGAAACTGTTATTAATACTCTAAAAATCTTATTATATACTTTTTATAAGTGTGTTTTTTTTCTTCTAATTATAGAAAGTTTGAAGAGACAAATAAGATTTTTAAAATGCTAAAAACAATTTCCTTATAAAAAAATCACCATAAAAGAGTGTTTACCTGTAATCTACCCTTCCAATTCATTTCTTATTTCAACTCTTGTTTTTCTTTCTCCTTCAACTCATTTTTGAAACAAAAAACCAATGCTGACTCGTCTTATCTATCCCCTTACTAATCAGTAAAAAATTAACAAATGAAAACGAGATTTTTTTTTTCATAAAAAGATTTTTTAAAACAAAGAAACCCTCACCAAATCAAGTAATTATTGTTTGAATGTCAAGAGAAAGCTAAAATGACTCGGTGAGTCTTTTTGATCTTTTTTCAAAAAAAAAAAAAAATCAAGTAATTATTTTGTTTGTTAATTATTTTATTTTTCGACAAGGATAATTATGGATACGTGAATTAATAATTTGTGGCCAACTTAAATTGCCTTCTCGCTACTCTTCTAATTTACTACGCAAGTTCTCGAAGTCGTCTTGACGGCACCGTTCCAGACAGCCAGCTCAGCTCCCACGGCTTACTCTCGGCTCGCTCCCTCCAGCCGACTTCTGGGCCACGTTCCACAGTTCCGCTGGTACGCCACTTGGCAGACATGCCCCTGCGTGGGACCCTGGCCAAGTGGGTCCCAATACAAGACTTTTCGTGCGTAATCCGAAAGTTGTGGTCGGACGATCACAGCTAAGGTTCATGATGATCACAAATGGGAAAAATGGGCATTTCGGACGACTGTAATTTTGTCAAAATAAGTGTGACGTCATGCGTAGAGGAGGAATACGTAAGGCATACCAATGGAAATACGTCACTTGTCAGCTTAAAGGTGAGCCACCGCACAAGGCAATAGTTGGGAAAATTTTGATTGTGTTGGAACGCAGTCGGTGAACTAAGGTATCGTTTAGCATGCAGACGGAACAGGACGGGATGGAACGGAATGGAACGGGACATGACGGAACGGAACGGAGCGGGAGCAAAGATGCCCTTGGATGGAAACAAGGAGGAAGAAGAAGGAGACGGAGAGATTATAATTTTGTGTTCCACGGATGTGGAACGAGTCGTTATAAGGGGGTGAGGTGGAATGAAAATTCACTCAAAACTCGTCCCGTGAAACAGCTCGTTCCACCCATTTTAGGCGCACCAAACGTGGGACGAAACGCCTTGTCCCACTCTGTTCTATCCCGTCCCACGTACCAAACGGTACCTAAGTGCTATAATATTTTTATTTCACATATTTAATTATTGTATTATGACATTTGATGTATTAAGTCATGTTTTTTGAAACATTGAAAGATCTTTCAATGTTATATTTTATCCACTTTTTCCGTGGAGATTGAAAAAGTAAATATTTTTGGAGAACCTAAAAATCAATGTATTTAGCAAGTAGCATTTTGTGAAATAGTGTTGAGCTCTTGCATGAGGGCGTGTGTTCAAATTCCGTCGGTAGCTAATTTAACATTTGAACTAACAAAATCTATCGTTTACCCAAAAAAAAAAAATCAATGTGTTTAGTTGGTTTTGGTATATGCCACTGCCTCACGGGATTTAGGGTTTCCAAAAGTCGGGAAGAGAAAGCATAGCTAGGGCTTTTCTCCCCTCAATTTTTGTAGGCCTTTATGCCAGCAACTAGGAATTTCTTGCTTTACAAAGATAGCAATATGAGCCACGAGTCATCCATGCCATTTTTCGTGTACATGCATGCAAGAGCACAACCAAAATTTTTTACTGAGGTAGGCTATAACTTTTCTTGCCCCGTTGCCCGTTTATGATGTGCAGTGGTAGATTGACGTTGTCTTGGAAGATGCTATATGTAGATGATATTTACTGGTGTTGGATATGTTGATTTAATAACGGTAAGATAATGGAAGTTCACTCAACTAATAATTCAGATTGATCATATAACGTAATATGTGCATGCATGAATTAGTTAGGCAAACTGCTTTAAACAATAGAGATGATCACAAACGACAATTTGTTAATGTGCATGGATCTCATATACATGGTATTCATCAATAAACCGTTTTTAATAGCTAACATGAACGACTGTATTCATTAATACGACACTTCCAAAAAGTTAAGTATTGAGTATATGAATAGTCAAACTGGTTAGGAGATCTATCAAATATGGATCAATAATGTTGGAAACTTTTGGAATGATTGAGGTAAAAGGAAGGGAAAAACACATGGAGTCACGTAACTATACGTGATCCTTTCAGCACTTTACAGCTAAGTGATTTTCTCTACGTTTTCTTGGTAAGTGAGGCAGATGGTTTTTCAACTTTTGATCGACACTGATCATGGTGTCTCACAAGAATCGCATTAATGGGTGGTGAGGCAACTTTCACGAGGGAACCTTCCTCCATTGGCAATACTCTGCTTGGCTCATATTTGGTGAAACGACATGAAGGGCCAGTAAAATCCAGAAAACTAGAAATTATAAAAAGATGTGGAGGGAGAGCTAGGGAGGGAGGGAGAGTATGAGAAGGTTCAAAGATGGTCCCAGGAACCAATCATTCTGTTTGAAAAACGAATGTTATGGGGCTCACGCCTAAAGTAAATTACTCTTTTGTAGGGCTAGCAAGGCCGCAAGAGTATACATCTTCCTTCATATTATATATATATATATATTTCTTTTTGGGCCAATTACAATGTGCATTCATATAGTTTAGGGCACGTAATTACAATGTCCTATAAACATTGGTAAAAACGATCCTTTAAGTGGTTATATCATTATTGGTTCTCGTCCATGAAACTATCAACTAATAAGTTTTTTAATATAATCGTTATATTGTGACATGATATTACTAAGCTGGTCATATTGTGATATGTATATCTCTATTTATTAGTATTATATCATATTATATAATACATAGATAAGTACTATTACATGACAATGCGACCATGACGTTTAAAAGTTTTCTTTGTCAAATTAACGTTACTCTTGAATGGAACACTCGGTGACCCTATTTTTTGCTTTGGATGGGGGAGTGGTACCCTCTGTTTCTGTGTCTTCTGGACACATCCATAGTTAATATGTGCCATGGCGCCAAAGATGGATGCACATTTTTATTTATCTCTCAGAAGGTTAAGGTTTCCTTTAAAAGGAAAGTTCTTATTTGTTGTTTATAAGGCATGTCGGTAGACATAGCAAATTCACTTGGGACTAGGAGATGGGGACAGTGATTAGGTTTCAGTTTTTTTGCCGACTTTTGAAAGACAATGACAAAACTATCACTAACACCAATCAAGAGGGTTCAAAACATAATTAACCCTTCTTAACCACATATAATTGCATATATACAATCTTAATCAAACAAACCGCAAACTATTTTCCCTTCATAATCATTTCTTTAAATGATAATTACTAACCGATTTTTATAAGCAAAACGTTATATACACGTGTAATATGCAAACAAACAAAAATGGGTCAAAAGAAATTGATGAACTTATTGATGGATGGATTGCAAGTGATGGTATGTTTGCCCACTTGAATTATATTAACATATTTTAATTCATGATGCAAGAATAGCACATGTTTTGCAGATAATATGAGGCTACTTTAACATATTTTCTTGTTGGGTGCTAGGTTTATACTACTATTAAATTTTGATAATATTTTGTTAATTATAAAGTGGTTTTCTTTTGTACGACAATATTTTAGCTTAAAAGAGAAGTGCTACCATGCCCACCAGTCTTTTCTTATCTGCCCCCTCCATATATTTTGCCACCAACCATTAAAGCTAAAAACAATGGAGTACTAATTCAACTCTCAACATAATAATATAATATCTAACTTAATATCGTTATTGTTTGACTAAAAACAAAAAAAACCCACTATAATTTCTAAAATGACCTTAATTTTTGAATTTTTTTTTTTTTTTTTTTGCTTTTCTGCACCGCCTAAAATAACCTAAAAGTAAAAACAACGACAAACCAGCCGAACCATCACCTCCCCCCAAAATCCCAGCCACCCATCCTCCCAAAATCCACCTGCACGACCTCCCCCGATACCACAAGTCCGCCCACCATTTCCCAGAACCCACCCCAGTCCCAAATTTTGCAGAACCATCACAAACTGTCTACCTCCACCCATGTAGGCCTCCTATGTACACATTTCTAGCTGTCGAATTCAAATCAATATGGCACACTATCACGAGAGAGGGGGGAGGGGGGGGGGTGTGTTGTGGATTAGATGAAATATTATTTAATCGTGGAAATGCCATGTCAGGTGCACCTATCAGAATTGGAACAGACCAATTACCAGACATAGGATACCAAATTTGTCATTCATATTAGCTAAAGTCTCACCTACAATGGAGAAAAATGCATTGAACTGTAATATTAATAACGAAAAAGTAATATTTTAAACAATTCTAACCTATGATAATTTTCTAGAGCTGCTAGATCCATCCTAATGTCCAATTTCTTCACTCACATTATAATCTCACTCACCATAAAAAGTTATAAAATTGAAATACTATTTCTCCATCCACTACTGTTCCCAAAAAATTGAAATGTTATTTCCTCAACAACGAAGTTTTTTTCGACAAATATCTACCAGCAAATGAATGACTCTCCAAATGTTTTGCTGTTTTGTGATTAAGCACCCTACTAACTACCATCAATATCCAATCATTATTAGTTGTTAGCTTCTTACCCTTTCATTAGAAAAGGCATCCACATTTTTTCATTCTGGAATTTCTTCTATCCTCGTTCTTTATGTCTTTTTTGTGAATTCTGCTTATATATTGTCCATTCCTTTCACAGCTTAATGTAAGTTTAGGGCTCCTGACTCCTATTACCTTTTCGCACCCAACATATTATTAATTATATCTTTTAAAGTCTTTATTAATTATTTTACGAATAGACAAACTTGCAATTAAATTTTTATTAAAACATGAGTGAAGAGATAAGAACGAGTGCACTACCCTAAGTTTTATATGCATCATTTTCTGCTTTTGCAGCACACCATTTTTTCTATTTTTCTCTCCCACGATACGGTATCCAATAACTCTCACGTGCATGTGCATAGAAGGTGGACAATTAACCAAAATTTTCTTTTGAAATGGACACTTAATCAAATTTGAAAAAGAAAAGGACACAAAAATTCAGTGCTAAATTAAATTAAGTTGTAGAGTGCCAAAGCTCCAAGGCTAAAGCCGAGCCATCTCACTCATTTCTCATGCTTGGAAGATTGGGATCTTTGAAAACCCAATCAAACGGCTAAAAGAAAGATTAAGCAGATATGAGCAGCCTTATCTGCACTGCATCGACTGAATAATACAGAGCAAGAGGAGGAGAGAGAGAGAGGCGAGAGAAAGAGAGAGCGAGAGAGCAAAACCAAAAAACAGAGCAGTAGAAAACGTTGAGCTGAAGAGCTAGCGGGACCAGCTCGCCATCAATGCATTGCTCCCCACCTTCCTTCACAGCCCAATCCTCGCTCCATCAAACCAAAAGCTTTAAGTCAACTTGCGCCTACTCAGAACAAAAAACCTCTTTCTTTTCTGCGTCTCTGCGCATTGGAAAGTAGAAACCAGCACACTAAAAAGCATAAACAGCCCACCTCCCTCTCTGTTCTCTATCTCTCTGATTCCATTCCAGTTTTCGAAAAAAAAATAAAGAGGTTGCTTTTTGGGTTCATGGTGTTGTAGTTCATGGGTTTTTGTTAATTTTTTATTTAGATTTAGAAAGTAAGTTTCTTTCTTGTTTCGGAGAGAAACAAATTGAATTTTCAGTTAAAACCAGTCAATTTTGAAAGCTTTGATACCAACTTTTTCTGTTATTTTCCTTTTTTTCGGGTTGAAAAGTTACTGCTTTCACTCTAGATCTGTCAGTTTTGAAGTTCATCTGAAGTGCTTTCAGCTGAAACAAAATTTGTGTGATCTGCAGGTGGAGAATTTGAAAAAAGCTGGTTGGTTTTTCTAGAGTTAGGTTTCATGGGGATCTGCCTGAGCGCCCGAATCAAAGTTGAGAGCTCTGTTAATACTGGTACTTGCTTTATTTTTTATTTTTATTACAATCGATATTATTACTCCATGGGGATGTTTGAACCCGGGAAACAGTGGATTGAAGAAGGCCTTATCCGCCAGGGCAATCCATCACTTGCGAGCTTGCTTGATTTCGGTTCAGTTGTGTGTTTTCTTATCGATGCCTTGGCGGGGGCTGTAAATTGATTTCCGCTTCACGTTTACTTGTGCAGGTTCAAAATTTGTTAGCAATGATGGGGACCTCAGCAGCACAAGCAGTAAGGTCTCATCATTTTCGGCACCTCCAACTCCTCGGAGTGAGGGCGAGATCTTGAAGTCTCCCAATCTGAAGAGCTTTAGTTACAATGACCTCAAATTGGCCACCAGGAATTTCCGTCCTGATAGTGTGTTGGGAGAAGGTGGATTCGGTTCAGTTTTCAAGGGGTGGATTGATGAAAATTCGTTCACTGCTGCAAAGCCCGGGAGTGGCATAGTTTTGGCTGTGAAACGGCTTAACCAAGAAAGTTTTCAGGGTCACCGAGAGTGGTTGGTGAGTTCTTTTCCCGACTGTATACTTCTCACAGAACGAAAACTTGCGCAGTTATGACTTACGGTTTGCTTCCATTTGGGTTTTATAGGCAGAGGTGAATTATCTGGGACAGCTCTATCATCCGAATCTCGTGAAACTAATCGGCTACTGCTTGGAGGATGAACACCGACTTCTGGTGTACGAGTTCATGCCTCGAGGCAGCTTGGAAAACCATTTGTTCAGGAGTAAGTTCGTTTAGCAACATGTCTGGATGCCTTTGAAACGAGATTGTTTTGAGAAATTAATGTGTTGACAAGTCTTGAACTGATATTGTACCAGGAGGCTCTTATTTCCAACCTCTTTCTTGGAACCTCCGCATGAAGGTTGCCCTTGGTGCTGCAAAGGGGCTTGCTTTTCTTCACAGTGCTGAAACAAAAGTGATATACCGAGATTTCAAGACGTCAAACATCCTGCTTGATTCGGTATGTGACTATCGAATGTGTTCATTGCAATATTTTTTATTTGTGATATCCTGGGAATGTCTTTGATTTGTGATGTAATTCCAGAACTACAATGCAAAACTTTCCGACTTTGGTTTGGCCAAGGACGGGCCAACGGGTGATAAAAGCCATGTCTCTACGAGGGTCATGGGTACCTACGGATACGCTGCTCCAGAATATCTAGCCACAGGTATTATACTTCGATTCCGCCCGTTGGCATCTCCGATCCGAGAGTTTTATGTTAATTTTAAGTGGTCAACTGACTTAGAATCTCTAGTTTTTTTTTGACAATTCAGCTTGGAATCTTGCCATGTGCTTTGGTTCATATTCCTGATTAGCGTATATCAAAATCGATGCCCGTGTAACGGCTCCACTTTTCACTAATTCCAGGTCATCTAACTGCCAAGAGCGACGTATATAGTTTCGGAGTCGTTTTATTGGAGATGTTATCCGGCCGGAGAGCAGTTGACAAGAATCGGCCATCCGGAGAGCACAATCTGGTGGAGTGGGCTAAACCCTTCTTGGCAAACAAGCGTAAGATCTTTCGCGTCATTGACAACCGTCTGGAAGGTCAGTATTCAATGGACGGAGCTCACAAGGCGGCAACCCTTGCAGCACGATGCATATCCACAGAATCCAAGCTCAGGCCAAACATGAACGAGGTTGTAACTGCACTCGAACAACTACAAGATTCTAATGCCACCGGAGGCACTCAGAGTAATGGTCAAAGGATGCGCAGACGAAGTGCAGACGATGCTAGCAAAACCAAGCGCGCAGCAGCACCAGCAGATGATGCCTTAAGGGCAGCTAACAAGGCAACGAATACTGTCGCCTATCCTCGGCCCTCTGCTTCCCCACTTTACGCTTCACAATAGAGTCGAAGTAAATGGAAAACGCTGCTGCAATATACGAATGTTTGTCCGAGATCGTACAGTTTATTCCGGCTAAATGTTAATTCAAATTTCACCCTTTTCTTGCCAAATTAGGTGAGCTTGTAACGATGTTGTATCTTCTTAATCACCAAATTGTAACTTTAGCTGTTCCATTTCCTGCATAGCTGCATTTTTTTTAACCTTCTCTTTATTTCCATATTTTTCTCAAAAGCATGAAAACTCAAGTAATCAACAATAATAAACAGTAAACAAGTATGCAAGCGGTGGATTGCTCAACTGGTTAGGAATTAGGATCTTTCTTTTCAACTCATTGCGTTCCAGGATGGCCCTTGATCTTGTTCCACAGGAATCTCAAATGAGGGAACCCAAGGAGAGCTGCCGACTCCAACTACCGTCCATGTACTACTAGACTTGACCAATTGGTGACGAACTCGCTTTGGGAGAAAAACATATTAGTAGTTTATATGTCATGGGAAGGTTACAATTCTGAAGATGTGGTACTCATCAGTAAGCGTAGGCATGGAGATGGGATTTCAAGGAAGATGGACGCATGGAGAACCCTAGAGCAAAAGCTCACGGACGACATCGAAAATGGACATGTGTAGCAATAGTACTGGTCATGTCATTTGGTGAGAAAATGAGGTCCTGCTTGGTCAGGGATGTTTCCTTGGGCTTAATTAGGCCCAGGGATATTCTATCGTTTTTGGGCTTGGGCCTCAAGGCCTCCTTTTAATGGTTCAAAGAAACTATATACGGGAGTGCAGTGAGCTTGCTGTAATTTGAATTCTTCTTTGAACGTAGAGACATCTATAATGAAAGATTTCACATTTGGATTACAAAACTCATTTGACATTGGACTGCCATCGTTCCCGCTCACCTCTACGACGGTGAGTCCTTGTTACACGGAAGAGAGAATGAACTTGTGCCACACATTTTGTGCATTAATGAAACGGACGCGTGCCTCAAATGTGCAGCGTCCTTCTACAAATTATATTTACAACCATCTACTGAAAAAGAAAAAGAATGGATTGGAATCCTGTACCTCCGTAAGATTTGAACAACAAGTATCTGTTGTTCTCAATGTCAAGGTCGAAATGCGCCTGTTGGTTCTTTTCTGCTACAGGCTGGCTGAATGCTTGATCACCAAGTTCTTATCAAACCCGGGGTCCAGTTTCTCCAATCCAACTTCCCAATAGATTTGTTTCTAAAGGTGGCTGTTGTTTCCGCGCAAACAAAAGCAATTGCAGGTGACCCAAGAAAGATTTCCCATGTTCATTGTTTTGTATCTTATGTTTTTTGGGGTGTCCGGAGACATTCCTGTAGTACAGATTGGTTCCAGGATCTCTGATTTATGCTTATGTCTGGGTTCTAAGTTTGCAAGGTTTACATCTTCTGACTTTTTCTTTCCTTCATCCACTTGATATCTGACAGCTGATTAGCTCTTTCTTCTCTTCCAGATAAAGTATCGAGCTGGGAGAACATTGTTTTGGCTTATGAGCCAGTTTGGGCCATTGGAACTGGGAAGGCTGCAAGCCCTGCTCAGGCTCAGGAAGTAAGTTTAACATTGTTTTATCTTGTATGTTTTGTTGTTTCGGTGAATGTTATCCTTGTTCTTGCAAGTATGCTGTAGCTCGGATGTGACTCCTGTTTATATTTTATATTTTATTGTAAAGGTATATGCATAGAGCAATCTTTCTTCTTAGAATGTTAGCGCTTTGAGAAAATGTATGCATTACAATGCTAATACGTTGCATTGTTATGTTGCAAGAACTGTTATTGTCACATTTGGATTTCCAGTGCCCTCTTCAGTCCTAACTCTGTTACATTCGTAAATAATACATCTGACTATTTTGTGTAACATCACTACATCAGTATCGATGACCTTTGTGTAGGACATCAGTTTATATTATGTTAGCTTGTTGAGTACATTTATGCCACATGTCCTAGTAGTTTGAAGTCAGATTCGGAACTTTGAGAGGAGAATCCTTGCACAGTTGCTTGTTCTGTCGTACTGATTTACACGATAGTACAACTCCATTGGTTTATTTAGTTCTTTTTTCCTGGGAAACAAATGAACAATTTCCAATATGATTTCACTTGTGTACAATTTTGTTTACAATCCTGTTCTTCGATCCTCAGCTGAATGTAAAATTTATGTTTTGTGTAATTGGCGTTCTATATTTTGTTAAGTTTTTGCATAAACAGTCTTGTTTCTCAAAAGCAGTTGTTAGTTCCCTTGTTACACTAGTCTTGTATATCAAGTTTGCTGAAGAGATTTTTATACCAGGTCCATTTTGAATTGAGGAAATGGCTTCATGACAATGTTGGTGCTGAAGTCGCCGCATCAGCCAGAATCATTTATGGAGGTATTCTTCTTCTATTAGTATGAATACTATGTGTGTCCTATGTCTTTTATCTGGAGAGAAGTGTAAAATTACTGACTAATCACAATAAAATCAAGTTGTGCATTAGTGTTGAAATGAATAATCTTATTATCATGTGCGGCGGGTGGTTGGCTATTGCAGTGGTTTGATGCTGTTAGTCATATGTGAATACAGAAAACAGAATACTGAAAGATCAAACCAGAATCTGAAATATTTTGATCTCCAAGAATTCAAACTGTTTTCTCCAAGATAAACCGGAATCAATTTTTGTTGTTTGTATTGCTTGAACTTTTGGGCTGAGAATCAATAGAGGTGCACTCTTCACTCTGTTAGGCATATGTGAAGATAATTATCCCTGCGTGGCACAAAATGAACATAATAAAACCAATTATCGAGATGAGGGACTGATTCGATATAATTCCTACTGGTTGTGCAAAATTTTGTTAATCACATGCAATCACCTTCAGGTTCTGTAAATGGAGCAAACTGCAAGGAGTTGGCAACACAGCCAGATGTGGATGGCTTTTTGGTTGGCGGAGCTTCCCTCAAGGTGATAACTTTTCTCTGCGCCGCGTCTCAATTATATGTTTGGTTTCTCTTCAAGTTTGGTTTCTGATTCTTTCACGCGCATTTTCTTTGGTTAGCCGGAGTTCATTGACATTATCAAATCAGCTACAGTGAAGAAGAATGATTGAGGTCAAGAGGAAAAAAATAGCCTTTGAGCTATAAACTTATAGTTGTATCAGTTGCGAATAAGGAAAACCTTGTGGTTGTGTTGCCGAGCACATTCTCTATGTAATAAGTAACAATTCCTTTGTAACGAATGTAATTTGCTTCAGTTGAAGTATGATTGTGAATTTGTAGATAAAATGTTTTTCTCCTACAGAAGGCCTGATTGTTAGAGTAATTTTTCGGGTTGTCCCTCAGGACCGACCACATTGTCGTCCACTCGCACACATAAGCACCCGGCTCCGACCTCATTGTGTCTTGTCGCGGTATACGACGGGCGGACACAAGAATCTCTCCCGCCATAGAATACTGCCTTCTCTAGTGTGGAAACCTAAAAAGGAGACTTGACTATGTGTACCTGGTTTTGCAGGTTTCATTTGGGATTCTTTTCGCTTTTCATTTTTTCTCTTGGACTGATAAGTAAGTGATGATTTGGTTCTTGGATTGAGCTCTAAAGCGATTTATATTTGATGTAAAATCTCAGATTTGGCTAGAATGCGTATATGTATTTGAACCAAACCGTGCACATCCTTAAACTAGCTAATCGAAAAAGAATATTTTTCTGATCGATAAAAGTATGATAATTTGTTTGCAATAGTTTATTTATTTCAAGTGCGCTTAATGTCAAACGCATTGACCTAATGAGCCTGAGTGCACGATGTAGGTTGACTTTTGTCATTGCAATCATTCATTTGTAGATAAGAGCGGCCTGTAGTAACCGTTTTGTACGGTCCCTAAACATTCATTTGAAGCATGACTATCGGAGGTCTTGTGCCGGGGGTTGTTTCGTCACTTGGCATTTGACTTCTCCTGAGTTACTAAATATCGTCGAGTGAACTTCGCCTTCCACTCGTATACTCCTATGCTCGTATGATTGACACGTAAAAGCAATGCAACTCGTCTATAAATACTACGAGTTGTGTTAGTATTAGTTCTATGTTGGTACAAATAAGTGATAGTGAAATTGCATCATGCACTCACGCGCGAGTGGTGTTGGAAATCTCCAAATATTATATGTACTCTTTTATTTAGGAAGTGTCAACAACTTGTTTACCTTATTTGTGGCTTAAATACAATGAGGTTTTATTGCTTTTTTTGGCAATTTACGTATGCAGTGAAGTGGAAGGAGCACTTTAAGGTGGATATGTGATTTTCCTTTATATGTGTGATTAACACCAATACTAAATAACGACCGACACTCGTTAATCTTAAGTCAAAGTCTTAACACCAACCCATATCTGCTTAGACCAACAAAAAGTACTAAAAGCACATGCAGTTTTGAGTGCTTGTTCCACTTGTATAGTTTAGTAGATCCGGTAACATTTATTTGTTTGTTGGCTTAAGCTAAGATTAATCTCTTTTGCTTATTTATTCAAACAGCTAAACCAACAAAAGAAAAATAGGGCAGTCCTGTTTCTTAATATTTAATGTTCAAAAGTATTAATGTACCGAATACACCACAATAGCGTCTATGTTCAGTACAATATCACATTTATTTTACTATATATATTATTGTGTTATTGAATCGAAACACTACTGTAACAGTGTGTTTGGTCTATCTAAGTACTTGTCCCACACTATGGTGAAAAGGAAATTTTGATTCGCGCATGTAGATAAGAATATTGGACGTTGAATATGTTCAAAAAGGTTCAAACTCAGTAAGTAGATCCACACAAAAAGAAAAGAAAATCTACCTCAGTAGTTTGTGTTAATTTTGATTTGTTGTCTGCTTTGTGTTCACTTAGAAACATATGACAATGTTATTAGGTACTTAAATTATTTTTTAAGTAAAATAAGTCCTTAAATTAATTAAAAATTGCTAACTTCCATCTCTACTATTATATTCAAAGCTATTTTATCTATTTTTTCGTCAACTTAAATCACTTAACACATTTTAGAGTGTAATACCGTCTCTTTCTCGCCTATAAGCCCTTAACGTTTCACATAGGTTACGAATCTAACATCTAATTTACCCTCCAAACAGTGGCGAAGCCATGATTTTCCAAGGGGAGGGGCGAAATTCAAAAGAGTGTAACGTTCAATCGAAGCAGTTGCTTTCATATTGAAGAGTGCAAAGTTTTGAGTCAATATTCATAGTAGAAAATAGTCTCCCCATCAAAACGGTTGTAAGCAATAATATCAAAACCAATGTAAGAAGCTTAAGTTGGCTAGGATTAGATCCTCTTAAAATATTAGGCGCTAGTCAAAAAACGGACTGGCACCTAGTAGCTAGGTGCCTAGGCGAGATCTAGGCAGGAGTTTAGATGGATTTAAATTATTGTAAAATATTAAATAATATTTACATTGTTTTTAAAAAGTAATACAATATTTATAAATAATATGAGAGTTTACGATAAATACGGATGGAAGTCTTAAAAGAGAAAATAAAAATACATACAAGAATAAAATAGTAATAATAATAATAAATGAAAGAAATGGATTAATAAACCATCAAAAAAAAAAAAGGTGGGGCGACGTAAACCAACTTTAAACCCAATACAAAATTTAAAACAATCTCAAATTTTTCTATCTTCGTAACCAAACGCAAACCAACCCCTTCAAACCCAATACCAAACATAACTCTTCTTCTCCAATGTCTACTAATCTCCATGCCATGGCTATGGTTTCTTCTTCAGCCAATCTTATTTCCTCCATCTTCTTCCGGCCCCCCCCTCAGGGGCCCCAACCTCTCTCCTCCGTCTTCGTCATTCCTCTGCAAATCCAACCAAATTAGCGCCCTTCCTCTATAAATTTGACCAAGACAACGAAGGCGCTCACGTAGCTTCGCCACTGCCTCCAAAGTTAACTTCATACACTACTTTCTGAAAAATTATCAATCTATCATCTAATATGTATCACATGCAAGTAACGTGACTGAAATTGACAAAAAATTGAATATATTAGCTTCGATTATAATATTAGGGATGTAATTGGCTGATTTTTATAATTCAATAACTGATTTTTCTGAAAAAATAGTTTAGAGACTTTATTCACTCAAGTGATCATTCAAAGACTAAATTAACAGTTCATCCATTTTTGTATGTATCATATAATTTCTCTTTGTGATATGAGCATTAAAATGAATTTTTTTACATGTCACTTGGTTATTGTTTTGGTTTAGGGTTTAGGATTGTAAGCCTTGACTCGAGGTTTTCCATTCCTCAATCATGTGTATTATTATGCATCCACAGCCCTAATCCCATTATTTAGCCACCTTATATCCTCCTTGAATAAATACACTGTCATGTGCGTGGCGACTTAAAAGTAATGCAATGAGAATGTACGGAATCTGACTTTAGTTCCCCGTCAATCTCGTTTTCGAGTCTACGTATTTGGCATCACCTTTTGACTGGTTCCTCACAGTTCTGGCCTTACGTTATATAATATCATTTGACACACCCCAACCGAGATCAGGGCATGCTGGCCGTCACGTGGAAGTGACGTAGCCATGTGCATAGTGCGGAAGCTAAAAACAGTAATGTAAAAGTACGAATAATTTAAAACTAGCAAATATAATGTGATAAAGTATGTGCTAGCAAAAGTAAGACGCTGAATTCAGAGTTTTAAGCCTACAGCAGTCCAAAAGAAACGATACAACAATAGTGCACCCGAAGGTGACCCTATGTAGGTGAGTGTCTGTCAGAATGCCGGGACGTCCTCCGGGAAAACCACCAAACCCGCTAAGCTACTAGAACCTGGAGGGGCGCAAAACAAAAGCGTGAGTGGGCAAAAACAAATTCTTTGAAAACCAATTCATAAAATACATTCTAACCCCTCGCCGTAAAACCTGTATACTTCCCAGAAAATAAACACATATACGTAAATATGCCAAGTCATGCTCAAGGGTAGGCCAATCACAAAACCTCATAATATCATGCATGTGCTCAGGTATAAATCACATCAATAGCATAATAAACTGGCAGCCGGAGTCCCCTAAGTGACCTGTACGGCTGATCTAGAGCTCAAATCTCCACTAAATCACTAAACCTGCCCACGAGTCGGAACCACCTATAGTGGTCTGTACGACAGGCCTGGGTGTAATACATATGAACGCTCTAGTGCTACAATCACGTGAAGGCTGTGCGAATAATCGCGGGTCACCTACGAGTCGGAACCACCGATAGTGGTATGTACGACAGGACTGTGCACCTAACTTGGATTCAAGCTGAGCGTGTGGTGCGGGAGGTGAACAACACGTGAAGGACTGTGCCCTACTCTGGGCAGGAGCACTAACACCGGGGGTGCAGGTTATGAGCTCTCTAAGCATCTCTAACCACTATTTAATGCAATCGTTAAATAACGCTTACCTGGCACTTACCTATGCCTCCACAGCACCAACAATTATATATATGACATATGCATAATCAAATATATAATTAAACGTATATGCCACTAATCATGCATAACCATCAATCATATAAAAAGAATGGCATAAAACGAAGCATTTATACTAATTTCTGGGAAATAATATGTATATAGGTATATACGGAAAACAAAAGCCCACTCACTGGTATGTGGAAGGGTCGTAGCCCCCTTGCCTCGAGTGTGCACGCTCGTCCTCGGGAAACGTGTCACCTATATGCGAATTAACTATAAAAACGTTAACTTTCAAGCACATAACCGTCCGTTCAAAATAACTTCTCATACATTGCTCAAAATGGACAAATGAATATACCAACGTGATCTACACAACCTCACGATCACACCCATATTTTTAAAATAATTTTTGGACCTCCCACGCGCCCTCACGCGCCAAAACAGGCACGGACCCACGCGCCCCCACGCGCGGTCACGTGCCAGGCACACTGACGGCGTCAAGTGATGCCGTCAGGAATATTCCGTTGAACTGACGGAATATTTCGTTAACCCTAAACTGACGCCGTCAACGTCCGTTAGGAATATTCTGTTAAACTCAACGGAATATTCCCCTTTCTTCTCCGGCCAGTCCCTCTCGCCGGCGCCGTCACTGGAAAACCTGCAACTCGCCATAACTCGCTCGTTTTTCCACCTTTTTTCACGTTTCTTGCACCAAAATCAACCTTAGAGCTAGTAGAACACGATCCTACAAGTTTTAAGGCCTAAAACTACAAGATTATACCTGTCCAAAACTCCAAAACTCGGCCAACTTCGAACCAAGCTTTCCCGACGTCCAAATTTGTCCAACGAAGCACTCCCAAGCTCCTGGGAACCTCACAAACACAACTATAAGCTTCAAATGTCCAAAAACTCACTAAATTAATCTTGCATGAACAGTAGCTAAAACGGACATGGCAATTTCGACGTGAAAACGTCGAAGTTCTTACCTGAAAATGGCACCACTGGACTCCTCTCAGGCTCACAAGCACGATGGTGGTCTTGGATCCCTCGATCTGTGATGTTTTAGGGTAGTTGTGTGTGTGTCTGTACACTTTCAAAGGGAAGAGGAAGGATAGAGACTCGGGAGAGAGAGAGAGAGGGATAGGGAAAGAGACTGAGAAAGGGATAGGGACAAGGTGTGTGTGTGTGTGGTCCAACTCTGGCCAACACCACACAAAACAACCAAAACATAACAAAAACAAACTAGGGGTAAAATGGTAATTTCACACGTACGTTTCAATAATTCCAGGACGGGATGTCACATCATTGCCTTTTATCCATCTCTCTTAAATTGGGGTTGTTCATTTTAACACATCCATTGGACTTTGCTTTCATAAATACATTAATAATATTACGAGAAGAGGGAAGGTTTACGTAATATTTACTGAAGAAAAAAAAAGTCACTTCAAATAAGTTATTATATATTCATCTCTAGAAAATGAAACTGTTATTAATACTCTAAAAATCTCATTATACACTCTTAATAAGCATGTTTTTCTTTCTAATTATAAAAGTTTGGAGAGCCAAATGAGATTTTTAAAGTGTTAAAAACAATTCCCTTATAAAAAAATCACCATAAAAGAGTGTTTACCTGTAATCTACCCTTCCAATTCATTTCTTATTTCAACTCTTGTTTTTCTTTCTCCTTCAACTCATTTGTGAAACAAAAACCGATGCTGACTCGTCTTATCTATCCCCTTACTAATCAATAAAAAATTAACAAATGAAAAAGAGATTTTTTTTTTTTCATAAAAAGATTTTTTAAAACAAAGAAACCCTCACCGAATCAAGTAATTATTGTTTAAAATGTCAGGAGAAAGTTAAAATGACTCGGTGAGTCTTCTTGATCTTTTTTCAAAAAAAAAAAAATCAAGTAATTATTTTGTTTGTTAATTATTTTATTTTTCGACAAGGATAATTATGGATACGTGAATTAATAATTTGTGGCCAACGTAAAATTGCTTTCTCGCTACTCTTCTAATTTACTACGCAAGTTCTCGAAGTCGTCTTGACGGCACCGTTCCAGACAGCCAGCTCAGCTCCCACGGCTTACTCTCGGCTCGCTCCCTCCAGCCGACTTCTGGGCCACGTTCCACAGTTCCGCTGGTACGCCACTTGGCAGACATGCCCCTGCGTGGGACCCTGGCCAAGTGGGTCCTAATACAAGACTTTTCGTGCGTAATCCGAAAGTTGTGGTCGGACGATCACAGCTAAGGTTCATGATGATCACAAATGGGAAAAATGGGCATTTTGGACGACTGTAATTTTGTCAAAATAAGTGTGACGTCATGCGTAGAGGAGGAATACGTAAGGCATACCAATGGAAATACGTCACTTGTCAGCTTAAAGGTGAGCCACCGCACAAGGCAATAGTTGGGAAAAATTTGATTGTGTTGGAACGCAGTCGGTGCACTAAGGTATCGTTTAGCATGCAGACTGGACAGGACAGGACGGAACAGAATGGGACGGGACATGACGGAACGGAACGGAACGGAGCGGGAGCAAAGATGCCCTCGGATGGAAACAAGGAGGAAGAAGAAGGAGACGGAGAGATTATAATTTTGGGTTCCACGGATGTGGAACGAGTCGTTCCAAGGAGGTGAGGTGGAATGAAAATTCACTCAAAACTCGTCCCGTGAAGCAGCTCGTTCCACCCATTTTAGGCGCACCAAACGTGGGACGCAACGCAGGACGAAACGCCTTGTCCCACTCTGTTCCGTCCCGTCCCACGTACCAAACGGTACCTAAGTGCTATAATATTTTTATTTCACATATTTAATTATTGTATTATGACATTTGATGTATTAAGTCATGTTTTTTGAAACATTGACAGATCTTTCAATGTTATATTTTATCCACTTTTTCCGTGGAGATTGAAAAAGTAAATATTTTTGGAGAACCTAAAAATCAATGTATTTAGCAAGTAGCCTTTTACCATAATAGTGAAATAGTGTTGAGCTCTTGCATGAGGGCGTGTGTTCGAATTCCGTCGGTAGCTAATTTAACATTTGAACTAACAAAATCTATCGTTTACCCAAAAAAAAAAAAAATCAATGTGTTTAGTTGGTTTTGGTATATGCCACTGCCTCACGGGATTTAGGGTTTCCAAAAGTCGGGAAGAGAAAGCATAGCTAGGGCTTTTCTCCCCTCAATTTTTGTAGGCCTTTATGCCAGCAACTAGGAATTTCTTGCTTTACAAAGATAGCAATATGAGCCACGAGTCATCCATGCCATTTTTCGTGTACATGCATGCAAGAGCACAACCAAATTTTTTTACTGAGGTAGGCTATAACTTTTCTTGCCCCGTTGCCCGTTTATGATGTGCAGTGGTAGATTGACGTTGTCTTGGAAGATGCTATATGTAGATGATATTTACTGGTGTTGGATATGTTGATTTAATAACGGAAAGATAATGGAAGTTCACTCAACTAATAATTCAGATTGATCATATAACGTAATATGTGCATGCATGAATTAGTTAGGCAAACTGCTTTAAACAATAGAGATGATCACAAACGACAATTTGTTAATGTGCATGGATCTCATATACATGGTATTCATCAATAAACCGTTTTTAATAGCTAACATGAACGACTGTATTCATTAATACGACACTTCCAAAAAGTTAAGTATTGAGTATATGAATAGTCAAACTGGTTAGGAGATCTATCAAATATGGATCAATAATGTTGGAAACTTTTGGAATGATTGAGGTAAAAGGAAGGGAAAAACACATGGAGTCACGTAACTATACGTGATCC
This sequence comes from Pyrus x bretschneideri, assembly GCF_019419815.1. Classification (NCBI taxonomy): domain Eukaryota; kingdom Viridiplantae; phylum Streptophyta; class Magnoliopsida; order Rosales; family Rosaceae; genus Pyrus; species Pyrus x bretschneideri. The sequence goes on along the minus strand of NW_025999712.1, from coordinate 3,728,421 downwards.
TTTCAGCACTTTACAGCTAAGTGATTTTCTCTACGTTTTCTTGGTAAGTGAGGCAGATGGTTTTTCAACTTTTGATCGACACTGATCATGGTGTCTCACAAGAATCGCATTAATGGGTGGTGAGGCAACTTTCACGAGGGAACCTTCCTCCATTGGCAATACTCTGCTTTGCTTATATTTGGTGAAACGACATGAAGGGCCAGTAAAATCCAGAAAACTAGAAATTATAAAAAGATGTGGAGAGAGGGAGGGAGGGAGAGTATGAGAAGGTTCAAAGATGGTCCCAGGAACCAATCATTCTGTTTGAAAAACGAATGTTATGGGGCTCACGCCTAAAGTAAAATACTCTTTTGTAGGGCAAGCAAGGCCGTAAGAGTATACATTTTCCTTCATATTATATATATATATATATATATATATATATATTTCTTTTTGGGTCAATTACAATGTGCATTCATATAGTTTAGGGCACGTAATTACAATGTCCTATAAACATTGGTAAAAACAATCCTTTAAGTGGTTATATCATTATTGGTTCTCGTCCATGAAACTATCAACTGATAAGTTTTTTAATATGATCGTTATATTGTGATGTGATATTACTAAGCTGGTCATATTGTAATATGTATATCTCTATTTATTAGTATTATATCATATTATATAATACATAGATAAGTACTATTACATGACAATGCGATTAGGGGTGGAAAAAATTCCCGAAAATCCCGAACCGAACCGAAAAAATCCCGATCCCAAACCAAAAATTTCCCAAACCGAAATTCCCGAAATTTTCGGGATGCTATCCCAAACCAATCCCAAAATTTCGGTATGGGATTCGGGATTGGCTTCTCGATATTTCGGGAATCCCATACCAAACCGAAAATATATAATATTAATTATTATTTTATATATATATATATATATATATATATATTTATACATATATATATTATTCTTTTATAATTGATGCTAGTAGTTTCTAATTCATACTCGGCAACCTGGAATGCCCTACACCTTGCATATTTTTCATATTCTGTTTGATATTCATGTGGATATTATTATTGCTGCTACTAGGGCTGATGATTTCAGAATGCTTGATTCTTTTGTCTCTCAACAGATTGCAAAAAGGATTTAATTAATTTGAATTTTGACTATGATAAAAATAGTCAAGCATGCCAGTGTTCAATTAAATGGTAGTGTGAATGAAATGAAATTCCTAGTTCATGAATGTGTTCTTGAATTATATATTTGAAGAACAATTCATAATTTCATATTTCAATTTGGGATTCCCAATTTGTCCCAAAATCCCGAAAATATTTCGGGATTCCCGAAATTTGGGATTCCCGAAAATTTGGTTTGGGATTGGTCTTCAAATTCCCATCCCGAAAATTTTCGGTTTGGGATTCGGGATACTAGTTTCGGTATGGTATCCCATACCGAACCACCCCTAAATGCGATCATGACGTTTAAAAGTTTTCTTTGTCAAATTAACGTTACTCTTGAATGGAACACTCGGTGACCCTATTTTTTGCTTTGGATGGGAGAGTGGTACCCTCTGTTTCTGTGTCTTCTGGACACATCCATAGTTAATATGTGTCATGGCGCCAAAGATGGATGCACATTTTTATTTATCTCTCAGAAGGTTAAGGTTTCCTTTAAAAGGAAAGTTCTTATTTGTTGTTTATAAGGCATGTCGGTAGACATAGCAAATTCACTTGGGACTAGGAGATGGGGACAGTGATTAGGTTTCAGTTTTTTTGCCGACTTTTGAAAGACAATGACAAAACTATCACTAACACCAATCAAGAGGGTTCAAAACATAATTAACCCTTCTTAACCACATATAATTGCATATATACAATCTTAATCAAACAAACCGCAAACTATTTTCCCTTCATAATCATTTCTTTCAATGATAATTACTAACCGATTTTTATAAGCAAAACGTTATATACACGTGTAATATGCAAACAAACAAAAATGGGTCAAAAGAAATTGATGAACTTATTGATGGATGGATTGCAAGTGATGGTATGTTTGCCCACTTGAATTATATTAACATATTTTAATTCATGATGCAAGAATAGAACATGTTTTGCAGATAATATGAGGCTACTTTAACATATTTTCTTGTTGGGTGCTAGGTTTATACTACTATTAAATTTTGATAATATTTTGTTAATTATAAAGTGGTTTTCTTTTGTACGACAATATTTTAGCTTAAAAGAGAAGTGCTACCATGCCCACCAGTCTTTTCTTATCTGCCCCCTCCATATATTTTGCCACCAACCATTAAAGCTAAAAACAATGGAGTACTAATTCAACTCTCAACATACTAATATAATATCTAACTTAATATCGTTATTGTTTAACTCTCAACCATTAAAATGCCCCATCCACTACTGTTCCCAAAAAATTGAAATGTTATTTCCTCAACAACGAAGTTTTTTTCGACAAATATCTACCAGCAAATGAATGACTCTCCAAATGTTTTGCTGTTTTGTGATTAAGCACCCTACTAACTACCATCAATATCCAATCATTATTAGTTGTTAGCTTCTTACCCTTTCATTAGAAAAGGCATCCACATTTTTTCATTCTGGAATTTCTTCTATCCTCGTTCTTTATGTCTTTTTTGTGAATTCTGCTTATATATTGTCCATTCCTTTCACAGCTTAATGTAAGTTTAGGGCTCCTGACTCCTATTACCTTTTCGCACCCAACATATTATTAATTATATCTTTTAAAGTCTTTATTAATTATTTTACGAATAGACAAACTTGCAATTAAATTTTTATTAAAACATGAGTGAAGAGATAAGAACGAGTGCACTACCCTAAGTTTTATATGCATCATTTTCTGCTTTTGCAGCACACCATTTTTTCTATTTTTCTCTCCCACGATACGGTATCCAATAACTCTCACGTGCATGTGCATAGAAGGTGGACAATTAACCAAAATTTTCTTTTGAAATGGACACTTAATCAAATTTGAAAAAGAAAAGGACACAAAAATTCAGTGCTAAATTAAATTAAGTTGTAGAGTGCCAAAGCTCCAAGGCTAAAGCCGAGCCATCTCACTCATTTCTCATGCTTGGAAGATTGGGATCTTTGAAAACCCAATCAAACGGCTAAAAGAAAGATTAAGCAGATATGAGCAGCCTTATCTGCACTGCATCGACTGAATAATACAGAGCAAGAGGAGGAGAGAGAGAGAGGCGAGAGAAAGAGAGAGCGAGAGAGCAAAACCAAAAAACAGAGCAGTAGAAAACGTTGAGCTGAAGAGCTAGCGGGACCAGCTCGCCATCAATGCATTGCTCCCCACCTTCCTTCACAGCCCAATCCTCGCTCCATCAAACCAAAAGCTTTAAGTCAACTTGCGCCTACTCAGAACAAAAAACCTCTTTCTTTTCTGCGTCTCTGCGCATTGGAAAGTAGAAACCAGCACACTAAAAAGCATAAACAGCCCACCTCCCTCTCTGTTCTCTATCTCTCTGATTCCATTCCAGTTTTCGAAAAAAAAATAAAGAGGTTGCTTTTTGGGTTCATGGTGTTGTAGTTCATGGGTTTTTGTTAATTTTTTATTTAGATTTAGAAAGTAAGTTTCTTTCTTGTTTCGGAGAGAAACAAATTGAATTTTCAGTTAAAACCAGTCAATTTTGAAAGCTTTGATACCAACTTTTTCTGTTATTTTCCTTTTTTTCGGGTTGAAAAGTTACTGCTTTCACTCTAGATCTGTCAGTTTTGAAGTTCATCTGAAGTGCTTTCAGCTGAAACAAAATTTGTGTGATCTGCAGGTGGAGAATTTGAAAAAAGCTGGTTGGTTTTTCTAGAGTTAGGTTTCATGGGGATCTGCCTGAGCGCCCGAATCAAAGTTGAGAGCTCTGTTAATACTGGTACTTGCTTTATTTTTTATTTTTATTACAATCGATATTATTACTCCATGGGGATGTTTGAACCCGGGAAACAGTGGATTGAAGAAGGCCTTATCCGCCAGGGCAATCCATCACTTGCGAGCTTGCTTGATTTCGGTTCAGTTGTGTGTTTTCTTATCGATGCCTTGGCGGGGGCTGTAAATTGATTTCCGCTTCACGTTTACTTGTGCAGGTTCAAAATGTGTTAGCAATGATGGGGACCTCAGCAGCACAAGCAGTAAGGTCTCATCATTTTCGGCACCTCCAACTCCTCGGAGTGAGGGCGAGATCTTGAAGTCTCCCAATCTGAAGAGCTTTAGTTACAATGACCTCAAATTGGCCACCAGGAATTTCCGTCCTGATAGTGTGTTGGGAGAAGGTGGATTCGGTTCAGTTTTCAAGGGGTGGATTGATGAAAATTCGTTCACTGCTGCAAAGCCCGGGAGTGGCATAGATTTGGCTGTGAAACGGCTTAACCAAGAAAGTTTTCAGGGTCACCGAGAGTGGTTGGTGAGTTCTTTTCCCGACTGTATACTTCTCACAGAACGAAAACTTGCGCAGTTATGACTTACGGTTTGCTTCCATTTGGGTTTTATAGGCAGAAGTGAATTATCTAGGACAGCTCTATCATCCGAATCTCGTGAAACTAATCGGCTACTGCTTGGAGGATGAACACCGACTTCTGGTGTACGAGTTCATGCCCGGAGGCAGCTTGGAAAACCATTTGTTCAGGAGTAAGTTCGTTTAGCAACATGTCTGGATGCCTTTGAAACGAGATTGTTTTGAGAAATTAATGTGTTGACAAGTCTTGAACTGATATTGTACCAGGAGGCTCTTATTTCCAACCTCTTTCTTGGAACCTCCGCATGAAGGTTGCCCTTGGTGCTGCAAAGGGGCTTGCTTTTCTTCACAGTGCTGAAACAAAAGTGATATACCGAGATTTCAAGACGTCAAACATCCTGCTTGATTCGGTATGTGACTATCGAATGTGTTCATTGCAATATTTTTGATTTGTGATATCCTTGAGAATGTCTTTGATTTGTGATATGATTCCAGAACTACAATGCAAAACTTTCCGACTTTGGTTTGGCCAAGGACGGGCCAACGGGTGATAAAAGCCATGTCTCTACGAGGGTCATGGGTACCTACGGATACGGTGCTCCAGAATATCTAGCCACAGGTATTATACTTCGATTCCGCCCGTTGGCATCTCCGATCCGAGAGTTTTATGTTAATTTTAAGTGGTCAACTGACTTAGAATCTCTAGTTTTTTTTGACAATTCAACTTGGAATCTTGCCATGTGCTTTGGTTCATATTCCTGATTAGCGTATATCAAAATCGATGCCCGTGTAACGGCTCCACTTTTCACTAATTCCAGGTCATCTAACTGCCAAGAGCAACATATATAGTTTCGGAGTCGTTTTATTGGAGATTTTATCCGGCCAGAGAACAGTTGACAAGAATCGGCCATCCGGAGAGCACAATCTGGTGGAGTGGGCTAAACCCTTCTTGGCAGACAAGGGTAAGATCTTTCGCGTCATTGACAACCGTCTGGAAGGTCAGTATTCAATGGACGGAGCTCACAAGGCGGCAACCCTTGCAGCACGATGCATATCCACAGAATCCAAGCTCAGGCCAAACATGGACGAGGTTGTAACTGCACTCGAACAACTACAAGATTCTAATGCCACCGGAGGCACTCAGAGTAATGGTCAAAGGATGCGCAGACGAAGTGCAGACGATGCTAGCAAAAACCAAGCGCGCAGCAGCACCAGCAGATGATGCCTTAAGGGCAGCTAACAAGGCAACGAATACTGTCGCCTATCCTCGGCCCTCTGCTTCCCCACTTTACGCTTCACAATAGAGTCGAAGTAAATGGAAAACGCTGCTGCAATATACGAATGTTTGTCCGTGATCGTACAGTTTATTCCGGCTAAATGTTATTCAAATTTCAGCCTTTTCTTGCCAAATTAGGTGAGCTTGTAACGATGCTGTATCTTCTTAATCACCAAATTGTAACTTTAGCTGTTCCATTTCCTGCATAGCTGCATTTTTTTTAACCTTCTCTTTATTTCCATATTTTTCTCAAAAGCATGAAAACTCAAGTAATCAACAATAATAAACAGTAAACAAGTATGCAAGCATTGCTCAACTGGTTAGGAATTAGGATCTTTCTTTTCAACTCATTGCGTTCCAGGATGGCCCTTGATCTTGTTCCACAGGAATCTCAAATGAGGGAACCCAAGGAGAGCTGCCGAGGAGAACCCTAGAGCAAAAGCTCACGGACGACATCGAAAATGGACATGTGTAGCAGTACTACTGGTCATGTCATTCGGTAAGAAAATGAGGTCCTGCTTGGTCAGGGATGTTTCCTTGGGCTTAATTAGGCCCAGGGATATTCTATCGTTTTTGGGCTTGGGCCTCAAGGCCTCCTTGTAATGGTTCAAAGAAACCATATACGGGAGTGCAGTGAGCTTGCTGTAATTTGAATTCTTCTTTGAACGTAGAGACATCTATAATGAAAGATTTCACATTTGGATTACAAAACTCATTTGACATTGGACTGCCATCGTTCCCGCTCACCTCTACGACGGTGAGTCCTTGTTACACGGAAGAGAGAATGAACTTGTGCCACACATTTTGTGCATTAATGAAACGGACGCGTGCCTCAAATGTGCAGCGTCCTTCTACAAATTATATTTACAACCATCTACTGAAAAAGAAAAAGAATGGATTGGAATCCTGTACCTCCGTAAGATTTGAACAACAAGTATCTGTTGTTCTCAATGTCAAGGTCGAAATGCGCCTGTTGGTTCTTTTCTGCTACAGGCTGGCTGAATGCTTGATCACCAAGTTCTTATCAAACCCGGGGTCCAGTTTCTCCAATCCAACTTCCCAATAGATTTGTTTCTAAAGTTAACCATGTCTTTTATGTCGAAAACCCTCTTTTTGTTTCCTTGTTTGTTAGACTCGATCTCAGTCTCCTCCACGGTTTCTTCATTTGATTCTTCTGTTTCAATCACAGGTTCAGGGACTACTTCGTCTTGAGGTGACAGCTCATCTATGATGCATCCCAAAACCCCAACCACCTCACTCATTTTTGGGCGAGACTTTGGTTGTTTTGATAGACACCGGTTAGCTAATGATGCAAGGTTTTGAGCTGATTTGATGCAATACTGTCCTTCAAGCCGAGGGTCCAAAATAAGGTGGAATTTCTTTGAGTCTGGAACATAGGGCTTGACCCATTCCAAAAGCTTTTGCTCACTGCGGGGCAAATTTCTCTCCACCGCCCTCCTTCCTGTGATGAGCTCATACAGAACCACTCCGAAGCTCCACACATCACTTTTAGCAGTCAGCTTCCCCGTATGTACATATTCAGGAGCCGCATAACCTACTGTTCCCACAACCTATAAAAGCAAATATTCATGGTAAGTAATGCATTTCCCAGGATGTAGGACTTATAATTCACCAGAAACAAGTAAAGAAGTTGGTTTCCACCATTAACAGGTCCCATTTCACAAGAGGGTAGCCATGGGTTAAGTTTTTCAAGAAATTTTGGAAGTGGCAAAGAGGGCCTAGAATCTTCAGACAACCATTTACTTTTACTTTTATCACTAATATCTCCTTGGTGAAACACTGAAACGAGTGACTTGTGTCCCAAACTCCCAACACCTAAAGAGCACGATCTGCCCAAATACATTCCAGAAAGACAAACTGCTCTACCCAAAAGATAATACAACTTACTGTTGTTGAAACGTGACTTGTCCCCTCCGGAGGTCCCTGCCTGGCTAGTCCAAAGTCTGAAAGCTTTGCAATGAAGTCCTCATCTAGCAGAATATTTGATGGTTTAAAGTCGCGGAATATTAGCTGCACCAGTTACAAGGAAGATCCAAATCATATCAGCGAACAGCTAAGTAACCTAAACAAAATACAGGCTACCGGATATAAGAAAAGTAATGGGAAGCATTTACTTGCAGATATCATCTGCTATATAAATGGGAAAATTTAGGCATAAAAGACTGTTTGGAGGAGGGATTTGCAAGTGCCAAGGGATTTAGGCTAAGTTAGTTAGAAATGCACTACAGACAATGTATATAACGTGAGAACAGTGTCTTCATGTAGCGTATTTTTGATATAAAAAGTAAACAATATAGCGTACCTGAAAATCCATCTCTTCATGTAGATATGCCAATCCGCGGGCTGCATCTTGAGCAATTCTTAGTCTTGTCATCCATGGGAGAGATGATGAAGATCGAACCAATAGATGGTCCTCCAAGCTTTTATTACGCATAAGTTCATAAACCAATAGCCGTTGAATCCCCCTTTCATCATCTTCTGCACAGTATCCTACTAACTTAACAAGATTTGGGTGTTTGACAACGCCCAACAAGTTTACTTCATTAATCCATTCCTTATGCCCCTGAATACTAGAATGTAAAATACTGCAACCCCCGTTAGACAACCTCAAAAACTTGAAAACCTACAATCTCAAATATAGAGCATGTAAAGTAAAGCTACATTCAGACCGTTCAAATAAATCCTTAATCGAAACCAACCACTAATCAAATTATTCTACAAGCAAAACACACTTGCAGCATAAGATCTCGTTTGGAAGTGCTTTTAAAATGACATAAAACACTTTTAGAGATAATTTTCTAGGTTCCAAAAGCACTTCGAAGTGCTTTTCATTGATTCACTTGCATTAAAAACATTTTCACAGAAAAAGCTTTCAGCCATTTTAAAAGCAGTTCTAAACGAGCCCTAAATCTATACAACGGTCAGTATACCAGCAATGTTAACAAGCTTTATACTTTAGAATCACGACTCCTTTCTAAATTTATGGTTTATCGCTCAAGTTTGCCGTCCCCCAACCCGAATTCAACTAGCTGAAATGATACAAATCATAACTCTAATTCAAGCGAACTTTCCAACTCCAACCCCACAAATTTACAAGAAACAAAAACAAAGCAGAATCCACAAAGCAAAAGCCACAGAAGAAAAAAAAAAGCACAAAGGTGAACACTGAAAAAAATTGATTCCCAAACAGTTAAAGTGAAAGGCTTGAGAAATTCAAATAAAAATATACAAAATTGCCAAATAAAAATTTGTAAAACTGCAATCCCATACAACATTTTTCTAGTTATTAAAACACTAAAAATTCCAAACTTTTCACAAAACCATCAACAGTTTTTACAATTACAAACCCAAAAATTCAAAGCAAAAATTGAAAGGGGATCAAAGAGCATGCCTGGAAGCCATTCCGATTCAACTGTTTGATAGCAACGTCCATTTTCCCGTCGCCGACATTACAGCCTCTGACGATTCCTCTGTAAACGCACCCAAAACCTCCTTCTCCAATCAGTAACGCCCTGCTGAACCCCCTGCTCGCCGCCTTCAGCTCCGAGAACGTGAACACCCTCAGAGCATTGGCCCGCCGCAGACTCAGCAGCTCCTGGAACGCCACAGAGTCGGACAGGTCCCTCGAGTCCGAGTCGAACTCGGACCGCCGAGTGGTGCCGTAGCTGCTGGAGGCCACACTGAGGGAGCGCACCCACGACACCTTCGACGTCGCCCGGGGAACGACGCCGGGTTCCTCGTTGTCCCGCCCCTCCCCATTAGTGAAATGGAAGCACTTCATCAGCTCAGAAGAAAATCCGGCGAACTTCAAAAGTTGCAGAGAGAAAGCGTCAAGAGAGAGGGGCTTGGAATTGGATCACAAGTCAGACCGACGAAGGTGGACAATGTATTTTTGTCTTTATATTTTAAAATGCTGAATTTTCAGAAATTGGGCCGCGATTTTGTTGAGAAAAAAATAAAAAAGCGAGATTTTTGACGTGACGCGAACATCCCTATTACATCAAATATTATAATATAATTAATTAAAAAAATTATTTTAAATATTCAATTACTTTTTTTATGATATTTTATGTATCGAAACGTTTTTTCATAAAAAATTTCTCAAAAAAGGCAGATGCCAACAAAAAAGTGGGTTGTTTTTACATGAAGGCAACATTGGAGTACAATAATCGAAACAAGCTAGTTTTTGGTAGGGATGTAATCGGTTGAACTTCGACTCGCGTCCGCTTTGTTTTTGACTTGGTCAAGTTGGATTTGTAAAAATAAATGAGCCAGGGTCGAACAAATATTAAGCTCGCTAGAAAAATAAGTTCAGTTTAAGCTTATGTATTTCAGACAAAAAAAATGAAAGAAATTATCGAGAAAATTCTTATTAACACTTCAAAAATATTATCATAAATTTTTCAAATGTCGTTTATCGTTTCTATTTGGAAGACGAATCTCATTCTATTTTTCACTAAATGCCCACGTATTCTCAATACTTTTATAAATTCATAACGACATATTTGATGTGCCAAGTAACCATACAGACTGGAAATATTGTTTCAATTGACAATGATTTAGTTTAGCCTCCACCATGTGGAAGTGTTTCACATTTTTTCTCTATCTATTTATTTTCTCTTTTGTTGTATTTTGTGTGTCGTTTTTGCAGTGGATCACGAGCGACTGCAGATTTTGCTGCTCTGACGTGTCAGCTTTTGTTAGAGGGCCCCCCATTAGTTCGTTGAAGGGTATAATAGGTGTTTTACATGTCTGCTGGTTTGGTCTTTTGAATTTTGATTAGGTCAAGTTGTTTGCCAACAATAATCCTTTTGATGAGGATAATTGGTGAAGATTCTGGTGATTCGTAAATCGTGTTTGTTTATTTTGTATATAGTGCAATCAGTTTATATCAAGTATTGTTTGTATTTAATTTTAAATAATAAATATTTAAAATGATTCATGAAAGTACGATGTACGATAAACAGATATGATTCACGAACTCCTAAAATCCTTACAAAAAAAATCCGAATCCGAATTCGGTTGTTTGGTCACCTCCAAGTCTCTCTTTCTTTATCCTCAAACTTGTCCTGCTGTCCATGGCTTCTAGAAATGCGTGCGCAAAGTCATTCCTTTGAAAATATGAAACTTTAACGAAAAACTACCAGTACTGTTCATTTTAACGAAAAATCACATTTTTACACTAAAAAGTCAATCCTACTACTATTCACTTTACCCTTTATTTTGTCCTTATCGTTAAAACTCAAAATTTTCAAACACTTTTAATTAGTTTTCCTTTAAAAATATGGTATAAAATTATGCATTTTTATACCCATGCTTAATGCATTTGTGTTATTTAGGTTAATAATCTAATAATTTAACATGTTAATCTTTGTTAATCGAGCATATAGAGGCTACCTACTTCTTTTTTACGTTTTATTTTAAAACGTTAGTAAAATGATTAAAACTATTCATTTGGCGAGATCTTTTTTGAATGATTATTTCGGTGAAAGACTATTATTTTGGAGTTGCTAGGTCATTACAATAACCTAAGATGTCTTCGTCTCCATCAATAGATCCAAACTCCGGTCTTCTTCCCCCGAGTCTAGTTCTAATCGGACGACACAAACGACGGGAAGAACTGATCAGACTATCCAAGCTCTGGCCTTTTTCTCGTCTAGCTATGAGGATGGTGAGGTTTGAAAGAAAAGGCATGCAAAAGAGAAGTGGCCACCATAGCCCCACTGAGAAAAAGCAGGGGAGAGGAAGGAGGGGAAACAGATTGATGGGGCAATTTATTATACGGTGAAGATGTACTCGGACAATTACTGTCTACTAAAGTAATAATTGCTTTTGCTCAATCAATAGCCCGGACAGCAATTGACATAGTAAGTTGGAGTTGCTCTCAGACAATGATGAATTGATCATGAGGATGTACAGCTCGATAGGCAACGATAATAAGTTGTGTGACTGAATGCATCATATCGGGGGAGGTTGCCCCAAATACAAGGATAAAAACATATATGATGATGTACACCAATGATATTTTACTATCTTCTTCATGAGTCTTCGTCTTCCCAGCATTACAAGCAACTGCCCACATTGATTAACCATAAAAATGGGGTGCAATATCATGATCGTGTCTCCTAGTCCTCACAATGGTAACTAAATCCCACTCCTTTGGCAGAGCTAACATGGTGCATTGGTTGCAACTGATCCCAACAATTTAAATTATCTCCGTTTTAATTTTGGATAAATTACATTTTACATTTTCAAATTTGTGTACAATTGCAACTTCATATGTTTTAAAACATTGCAATGTCATACACAAATTTACAATTTGTTCCAGTGTCATAGATTCATTAATCAATTTGTTTGTATGACCGTTAAATGATGATTTGACATACTTAGAACTCACATTTACGCTGATGTGAATGTCAAAATTTTGTCACAAGGAAAATCAATTTAGAAAGAAAATAAATTAAAACAAATAACATAAAATCAAAAAAAGGTAGACCACCCCTTCAATCCCACCACCAATCCAGCCCCAGCCTCCCCGACGACACCTCCTTCCCCAGCCTAACCTCCCCTGCAACCAACCACCGCCAGCCCTCACCTCTTCCCCGATTCGTTGACCTTCTTCAGCCTTCACCCACTCCCACCCCGACCCCAACCAGCTCATTCCCTTCTGCTGCATCCTCAGCAGCAAAGTCTCAATCAACCATCTCTTCCAAGCTCCAGGTGGGGCCTCTGTGATGTTGGGGTGTTTTCTGCTTCTGGGTTTTCTTAATGTATTTCACCCTATAATTTTTATATGACCCTATACTAGATGAGGCAAACAAAATAGAGAGACCATTTTTTAAATTGAAACATACCAAAATTATAACCTTCCCAAAATAGAGAAGTTTTTACTATTAATATTGTGAAGAATTCACGTTATACGAGAAATCAATGGTTGAATGATAATTTGATTGTATACAATGAAAAATATATTTCATTTTACTGATAATTATGTTGTGATACAACATTTCTATAACATGAGAACATGTGATGGACAATTAATTATAAATGAAAGTATGATTAATTTTTAGAAGCTTCTTGTTCATGACTTGTTTGTACCTGAATTTACAATTCCACTCTTAATTGATTATAAGTTTTAATCTAGTGGTCCAAATGTTCATATTAAATCACACAGCCATGACTTAAGTGATTCAAATGATTTTCATTTCGTATTAAGGTGATGCACACAATCAAGGTCGCCCTGTCCGTAGTGGCAGAGCCATGATTTTACGTGAGGAGGGGCCTCATGTAAATGTTAAAAAAAAAAAAAAAAAAAAGATAGTATTTATAAGAAAGTATAATACATGCTTGGAGTTTGAGCTAATTAAAATTTTTGAGGCGCTACATACTTTTTCATGTTGAAATTAACCTTCCAATATCTAGTTAATATAGAGAGTAGTTAAATTAAAGATGATCAAATCAATTAAAAATGCTAGGAAGACATGTTTTTTAGGCCATATTTTAGATACCACATAATGTGACGGTTAATTATTAGATTTATTCTTTATTGATTTAAAGTACTAGTTCAACCATTAACAACTATATCATCACGAGGTCTCAAAAGATGGCTCCAGGAGATGGTCATTGTACCCAAGTTAGCATAGAATAAATTGGCAAATTTTATTAGTTTGAGGACTGATTTTTTCAAAAAAAAAAAAAAAAAAAAAAGGTTTAAAGACCTACTTTTCACTAAAGGTAATAATTGAAGGACTAAATTGACAATTCACCCTATTTTAATTATTGGTGAATCATTTAAGAAGTATGCTACTAATTTTTTTTTATAAATATAATACTAAATATTAAGAAAGGCTGAAAGAGTGAGGGTAGGCCTTGGCCTATACTGGCCTATTAGTGCCTCCGCCCTTGCCTGTCCGATTGAAAAGAGGGAAATATAGCCTAGTATTGTAAATTTTTGACTCCGTCATTGACTTTAAATACATCCAAATAAGAAACAAACTAATAGATCAGGGACATAATTCCAGGCATTAAATCAGTTATTTATATTTTAGCACATTCTTATTTACTTAACTTCTTTAATTATCTTTTAATTAATTTAAACAATTTAAATTGCTGACATAAACATGGGTATGCATGGAGAGAAATGATACATGCAGAAGTCCATGGATTACAATTTTAATGTACTAACTGTACATACATTAAAAATGATCTTTGCTGGTTATAAAAAAATTTCTTAGTAATCACTAACCAGACACATACAAAACCATTAGTCATTAGTTCCATCTGCATACTCTATTGATATTGGAAGAAATCTCAAATTTGAACATTGATTTCCACTGCCTACCTACCTGCAAAGAGACTTGGATTGATAGGGTCTCACATCTTTATCACTTGCGCTTCCGATAGTGTGTGGAGAAGTTATATATTTCAACAAATACTTGAGCGACTTTAAGCTCTGGTTCAGTAAAACAAATGTTGTTAGGGAATTATGCAGATTCCAGAACGTTTATACAAACTGATGTGTGCATGTTGTCGTCCTTTAAGACTTGGATTGTTGGAGTGGGTGGGAGAAGTTGTCATCGACTAATTACTTGCACAGAGGATAAATTCCAGCTGACTCAAAAGTCAAAGACAGAATTTCTAATGATAACTGCGGTCAAGAATGTCTTCTTATTTATTTATTCTATTTAGTTTTCTTCCAATGAATCATAAATTTTAATACACAAGCAGAAGGATGACTCGGGTACCAGAAACGAGTCTTCATGAGCAGTCAAATTGAAAACCTACAAGAAGGTCACTACAAGGGTTTTTTTTTGACCAGAAGTTAAGAAAAGTACGTGGAATTAGAACGAGTATTCGCAACGGATCTTAAAACCGTACATATGAAAAATTAGTTTGAAAATAACACTAGAAAGAGCATGCAAAAACAATTAATTGCTTATCGATTCCTCGAAGACTTGTATCCGAATTCATAGTTTGATAATATTGTCATATTTGCAGATTATTCGTTCATGGATAGATAAACAGTTTATTATTTCAATATTTATATTTTGTAAAATTAATTCAAATCCACATCTTGCTTTACTATTTGCTAAGTAGCAACAATGTTATTTAAACATACAAATTTAATCACATTCTAATAAACTGATCACGTTGCAAAAATATTGTCAATTAGATCATAAGCTATTGTATGTGACGCCTACTTGTACTAGAGGGTTCATCAATAGTGTGATTAATTTCGTGAGTCTAAATAACATTATTCTAATGGCAATACTGTTTTTTTCACAGTTGATTATACGTCATGAAGGCATTACAATTTGCTCACTAAACACTACTTTCTTTTTTTTTCACCAACACCATCATGACTTTATTGAGCAAGATTATGTTAAATCCATCAATACGAGTTTAGTGGTATAAATTTCCGCTTTGTTTGAAAATGGTACCAAATTCACACCCTCTCATCATATAATCAAGATTGTTAAAACACAACTGAATATGAAAGACTAAAATAGAACTAGTCCACTAAACTTGGATTGTAAATTTTATACGGAGGAGGATTCTCTTTTCTCCTAATCTCTCTCCTCTTTCCTCTCCTTCTAATCTCTCTCAAAAGCAAAGTGTGATAGGGGGTGAGAGAAAAGAATGAGAATACGATCAAGGGAGAGAATCTTACTCCATTTTATATATGGGGCTTCCTTTGTGCATTTCCATCCATTTTGGTGGATTTGGATCTAGGATTAGACTTGGGAAATATCATTCATTTAAATAGTAAACTGCCATGACAGTTACTATTCACTCTCCACACATTGTGAGTAGTGACAATTACAATGATTTATTTATTTCTAATGTACAATTCAATTATTGAACATATAAGATTAATTTAGAATATGTGATTACAATTGTGCCACGTGTCCATGTTTATCAATATATATATATATATATATTTTTTTTTTTTTTTTTACGTTTTTAAAATCTATTATTACAAAAAATAATAAAAACCAATGGATTAAAGTAAGAATTTGTAATAGAGGTCTGAGATTTGGCCATGTGTCAAATAGAAGTCTAAGATTTGGCCTTTTGTCAAATGGCCGTTGGTAGCCAATACACCGTTGTGGCGAGACCCATGCAACATAATCTGTCGCGCCACTCTTTGAGCTGGGAGCGTATGGTGCACACACCTGGCAAAAAAAAACTTAAAAGGCACTCGCTGACATTAGTGCCAAGGATTTGGACATGGACTCAAAATGAACATGGGTGATGAGCCTTTGTGATCCAAAAATAGGGCGGAGGTGTGTTTTCAGTTGGAAGTGCTCTTAGGGCCTTAACCTTTGTTTCTTTTCTTTGCACGTAGGTTGGTCGACTAGCATGAATAGTTGGGGGTCATTTGACAACAAGCCTTCACACATCTAAAACCCTAACTCTTAATTGTCTATGCGCATAAGTATAAAACTAGGGTTACAAAAAACTAAGGTAAAACTAGCTTGTCGCCTCTCACCACTTCACCTGGGCAAGAAACACTGCAATATTCCAAAACTTGCTGGAGTGTGAACATTTTTGCTCATGCAGAATTACATAGCAAAGGAAAGCTAAGTTTGATACTCTAGTCTTCACACTATCTAATTTAATGATAAGTGCAGTAGTGTACACAAGTAGATTAATGTCAAAATAAATAATTTAATGATAAGTGCAGTAGTGTACACAAGTAGATTAATGTCAAAATAAAAAACCCCTAGCCGGGCAATGTGCATGCGTAGCACACGCATAAGTGACTCATGGATTAATGTAAAAAAATTAAATCCTAACAAAGAAAACTTCTAAGCCGTCGACCCCTACTTTTGGTCTTGGATCGACGGAAATACTTCTTGATTTTTCACATCTCCTTTTATCTGCGTTTCTGGTAATGATTGCTCTCTCACTTTGTCAAGTAGAGCTTTGCAGTTGTGGTCACTCTCTCACTCTGTCGAGTACAACTATTTGTAGCGGTTAGGGCTCACTGCTCAACTTCAGATGTTTCAAAGTTGAGGTGGGTAGTTTTTTTATTTTTGCGCTTGGTAAAAGACTATGAGGAGGAGGCTCAACATTAGTGGAGGTAAATCATAAGAACGCTTATTTTTCAACGATTGCAAGGTCATTAGAGGGCGTTGCAGTCTTTTATTCGTGGTAACTTTACGTTAGTTCTCCGACTTGCAAGGTTTTGTCCTCATGAGTGTTATATGTCATGTTGATTGCATTTTGGTCTCCATGGTTGAGGAATATTTCTTATTTGTTTAATTGTGAATTTGTGTTGTTTCTTTTGGCATGTGTGGCCTCTTGGTTTGCTCTAAAGATCGCTCTAAATATCACGTTTGTCGTATCTAATGTAAGTTCTTAACCATTCTTAATAAAGTTTCTTTTAATTAAAAAAAAAGATTAATGTCAAATTATGCAAAATAATCAAAATGGTTAACCATTTAAAACAAGGATAAAAACTCGTATTTAATCCTTGGTAATATCATACTCTAAAACGTATACAATTGTTCTAATTGCATACACATAAGATATGATATATAATCTTTGGCTAACTTCCACTAATCTGTCATGTTTTGCACATATAGAAATAATTAACCAATTAACAAGAGTTAAATGCAATATTTAATAGGAAAACTAATAAAAAAATGTTTGAAAACTTTGAGTTTTAACGATAAGGACAAAATAAAAGGTAAAGAAAATAGTACTAGAATTAACTTTTTAATGTAAAAATTTAATTTTTCTTTAAAATTAACATCATTGAAAATTTTTCATTAAAATTCTTATATCTAATTGATGAACAATAAGGCTACTATAGCGTATCATCAAGGTTGACCAAAAGCTGAGCCTAAATATTCATTACTGTACGTTATGCAGATGGTTGTGACACCTTCTTGAATTGAGCAGCTCGATGTGTCTAATCACGAGCTAGCTAGTTTGTTACGTGGAAATAAACTTAGACATGGTGCTGTATTATTAATATAAAACATAACAGTAAGTTAGTAACAGTATATTCGTACGTAACGTGTAAGTTATTTTCCTCTTTCGTGCTCTATTGCTCCAATATCTCATTTCCCAGGCTGTCTGCCCTCGAAGATTCCACCAGATCCATATCCAATGGGGCCACTTCAAGATTCGAACCACACACCTTTGCACAAACCTGATTTTCTTTGACCATAGAGTGAGATGAACAGTCTTTGATAATTGAAGTGAGAGAGAGAGAGAGAGAGATATCGAGAGAAGATCATTACCGGATTCTCTAATTATATTTGTTCATCGTATATCGTATGATCAGTTATTGTCAGATACTATTTATATTCAATTTTAAATTAAAAAAATTACAATAATTGCTGATCACACAGTATACAATAATTAAATGTGATTGGAGGATTATCAGGATATTCATAAAAAGAATATGACGAGGATCATCGTGGGAGATACCCCATGGGCTGGAAGGCAGGGAAGGAAAGGATATATCACCATATGATCTGCGTTTACGAAGCTGTAGCGCTAGTTTTCTACTACTACTGAGAGCTTGCAGTAATGATGACCACATCATACATGGTACAATTAACATGGGTTATGTTCAATATTTTTAAGGGAATTTTAACGAAAAGCTTACAGTACTATTCATTTTAACGAAAAATCATATTTTTACATTAAAAATCTAATCCTGATACTATTCATTTTACCTTTTATTTTATCCTTATCATTAAAGCTCAAAATTTTCAAACATTTTTCATTAGTTTTCCTTATTTTCATCACACAGCAAGTCAGCAACTACCTAGTCCTTAAGGCAGCTTTTGCGAGCGCGCATATATATTCTTGTGTTTTAACTATTCCATATATACCTTCTGCATTAATCTACAGCTTGCTGCTGATTACTTCTGCCTTCTGAAACTAACAATCAAAAGGAAATGGTAGCGAGCTAGCTACAGGTTCTTGGTGACTATAAATTTCATAATCCCAGTTGATTTTTTTCTTGGTTTTGATTAACAATCATTAATGCATGCAGGGGCTCGCTTGTTACTCTCTCAGTCTGAGAAATGCTACTGCTTGTGATCATAAGGCTTCTCCTTTTAACCTTTTAGGCACATGCATGCAAGCACTTAAAACAAGCCATCAAAATGGATATACCGTATCTTTGGGGAAGACTTACCTATACCCCTGGGTATGTGGTTAGTCTCCTTCTTATCTTAAGATATCAGAACCTGACATACAGCAATTATCTTCTTTTGTTACAACATTCATTATGTAATATCACTGTCGACCTAGTGGCACATCGCTTTTCCCCTATCCTAATTCTTACAAGAAAATTAGATAATAAGTAACTAAAAACTATTTTAATAATCATTTCGTACTTAATTTTTATATTTTCTTTTTAAACTGAAAACTTGTTTAATAACTTTTTTTTTTCTATTAAAAAAAACTGAAAGCTAAATTATGAAACTCAAGAAAATAGCTTTTAGTTTTTTTTTTTTCATTTTTTAATTTTCAAAGTAACCAAACAAGTTTTCATTTATCAATTTTTTTTAAATGAATACAAAAATTAAAAAAAAATAAAATAAAATAGTTACCAACTAACCCTAAAAAAATAAAACACAAACACCAAATAATAAAATTGAAAAAGAAAGACTGAAAAAAACTGGAATCAAAGTTATGTAAATTTAAAAAACTTGACTTCAAAAAATTAAAAAACATGCACCAATATTACTTACTAGTAATACTAAAAAGACCAAATTTTGTAAACCAAATGATGTGGTTGTTGATGATTGGTTTATTACTTAAGTGTTGATTAAAGCGCTTATTTTCTATTGATGACACATCATTGATTTTAAAATTTAGTTTTAAAATTTTAATCTACTTAGAATTATCCTTATTATTATTGTCATAAGTAATGCTAAAGAGACTAAATTGGTAAACGAAATTTTGTAAACTAAATGACATGGAAGTTGATGATTAAATTATGACTTAAGTATTGATAAACATGCTCATTTATATTGGTAACACATCATTTGATTTGTAAATTTTGTCTACAAAATTAGTCTCCTTATCATTACCATATTGTCACTGTTAAATTGGTGACGCAAACTTGGTATTTTACATGATGAATGAAATATGCATGTTGATGATGGATGAAGCACCACAAATATATTATGCAGCAGGGTCACGAACTTCAAAGAAGGAGCGATTCTTGACGACGATGTCGTACATCTGGAAGGACTTGAGGTTGGCAAAATTCTTGGGGAGCGAGATGAGATGGACTGAGTTCTCGGAGCGGTGGAACTGGAGGAGGTCAGGCCGACACGAGTTGGGATAGCGAGTCCAGCCCAGTTCAGTGAGTCGCTGCTCGAGTTCGGGGTAGGAGCGGATGACCTGGTTGGCTGGGAGGTAGACCAAGACTCGGGGCCGAGCACCAGGTGCGGTGGCTGTGCCCGGATTCGGCGGCTCTTTTTGCTCAAACGACTCCCGAGTTGGGTTCGTGATCAGCCGAACGACGCCGTGTTCGTCAAATATCCACACTCCGGACATTGTTGCGTGTAACGGGACTGGTGAAGATATTGAAGGCAATGTGCGACAGGGAGAGTAGAAGAGGAAGTATGGTTGGTCAGGAGGAAGTATGGTTATGTCTTTTGTAGGGAAAGTATGTAAAACCCTATTCTACTTATAGCTAGCCGAAGGACACAACCAATAGTATAAATGATTTCAAAATTGTCAGCAGTAATGCTAAGGAAATCACCTTCAACACATTTTTCTAACAGAGGTGGGGTTTACAATACAAGTAAGTCTCACATTTATTAGAAATATGATACAAATGTGGTTTATAAAAGTCTGTTCTTCCTAGTATTTCAAAATTATTTGGCATCTTTGCTTGGAGTTGTGGGATTGACATTGGTTTAGCTTCTAGTCATACTGTTAAGATGCCTAGCAGAAACTCTCTCTCCCTCACTCTTTGTTTGATAAACTTTTCTTTCTCCCTCTAAGATTTAATTCTCTTATTTGTTGTATATGTTGTAGCTAGGGCTGTGTAAGGCCCTATTTATGGGAGTTTTAATGATACACTTCCGGTACTGTTCATTTTAACAAAAAATCACATTTATACTTTTCCATGGTACTATTTATTACACCTTTATTTGTCTTTTTTCATTAAGACTAAAGTTTTTGTTTTTTTACTTTTCGTTAGTTTTCCTCTAATTTATATGAGATTATTTCTTGCCCTCCAAGTAAGAATATGAATGTTTGCTTAGATTGACCTTTAACTTTAAGTAATTAGATTACAATTCGAATAAGAAATCAAAGCTAAAAGCAACATCAAAATAAATAAATAAAAATGATAGAATTGCTATATCTCAGTTGTAACCCAACATGGAACAACCAGTGGGCAATATAGAAAACAAGAAATATTTATTAAAGTAATTTAGTAACAATAAAAAATAAACTCGCTTCATGAATCTCTTTCTCATATTTGATGTGTGTGAGTTAAAACAGTTGTGATAAGGATATAGAACCCGTCTTTTAACCATGAACTTAAAAGTTTCTTTATGTAAATTAAAGTAATTTATTGATGCTCGTGTAACATTGTAATAAAAAATAAAAAAAACTAACGAAAAATACAAAAAATATGATTCTGTTGCGCGTCATTATCACTTTTACTTATCACTAAAAGCAAAGATAAAGATATTTTGGAATGTGCTATTTCAAAATAGTGCTTGTTTGGGGCTGCTTTATTGGAGCTATTTCTTCCTTTTTCAAAAGTTTTAAGTTGCTATAGTGTTTGGTTTGTTGTAGTGGAAGAAAGTCGAATTAAAGCTTGAGTTAAAAGCAGCAAAAATGCAACTTTTAGGTGTGTTTAGAAGTACTTTTAAAATGATTGAAATTATTTTTAACAGAAGTATCTTTGAATGTGACATCCCGTCCCGAAACTATCGAAACGCATAGGTGAAATGACCCTTTTACCCCTAGTTTGTTTTGTTATGTTTTTGGTTACTTGGTGTGGTGTTGGCAGGTGCTGGGCCACCCACACACACCCTCATTGTCCCTATCCCTCTCTCAGTCTCTTTCCCTGTCTCTCTCTCTCTCTCCCGAGTCCTTTATCCTTCTTCTTCTTCTTTCAAACTCGTACGGACACACACACAACTACACTATTTCACCACAGATCGAAGGAACTAAGGGCACAGTTGAGATCGTGAGGTCGAGAGGAGCAAGATCATACCAATATCAGGTAAGAACTTCGACGTTTTCACGTCGATTTCACAAGGTCCGTTTTAGTCACTGTTCATGCAAGATTAATCTAGTTAGTTTTTGGACTTTTGAAGCTCTTAGGTATCTTAGTGAGGTCCCAAGGAGCCTCGGAGTGCTTCGTTGGAGGTGTTTGGACATCGGATTAGCCTGGTTCGAGTTTGACCGTTTTTGGTGGTTGGTGACAGGTGAGTTTTCGTGAGTTTTAGTCCTTAAAACTTACATGGACGTGTGCTACTAGTTCTAAGGGTTAAAATGGTGCAAGAATCATGGAAAATGGTGGAAAAATGAACGAGAAAACGTAATTTACAGGTTTTCCAGTTTCCGGCGCCGGCGACGGCGTCGGAGATTGAACGGAGAAGGAGACGGAATATTCCGTCAATTCTGACGGAATATTCCTGACGCCGTTAACGGAATCTGTCAGTTTTGACAGAATATTCCTAACGGCGTCAGTTGACGCTGTCAGCGTGCCTGCGTGTGGCCGTGCCTTGGCCGGCGCGTGCGGCGGTGGAAATTTTTTCTAAAAATATGGTTGTGATCCTGAGGTTGTGTAGAGCACGTTGGTATATTCAATTGTCCATTTTGAGCAATGTATGAGAAGTTATTTTGAACGGAAGGTTATGTGCTTTAAAATTAACGTTTTTATAGTATTTTCGCATATAGGTGACACGTATCCCGAGGACGAGTGTGCTCACGCAAGGCAGGGGGGCTACGACCCTTCCACATACCAGTGAGTGGGCTTTTGGTTTTCCGTATATACCTATATACTTATAATTTCCCAGAAATTGATTTAAATTGTCATTTGCCATATGCCATGCATTAGATTATCGTTATTTGTGCATTGTTAGTTACATTATTAGTGGTATATATATATACATATGCATATTGGGTGCTGTGGACGCGCAGGTAAGTGCCAGGTAAGCATTATTTAACCTTTGCATTAAATGGTGATTAGAGGTGCTTAGAGAGCTCATAACCTGCACTCCCGGTGTTAGTGCTCCTGCCCAGAGTAGGGCACAGTCCTTCACGTGTTGTTCACCTCCTGCACCATACGCTCAGCTTGGATCCAAGTTAGGTGCACAGTCTTGTCGTACAGACCACTATAGGTGGTTCCGACTCGTAGGTGACCCGCGATTATTCGCACAGCCTTCACGTGATCGTAGCACTAGAGCGTTTATATGTATTACACCCAGGCCTGTCGTACAGACCACTATAGGTGGTTCCGACTCGTGGGCAGGTTTAGTGATTGAGATTGAGATTTGAGCTCTAGATTCAGCCGTACAGGTCACTTAGGGGACTCCGGCTGCCAGACGTTTTGCTATTGATGTGATTTATACCTGAGCACTTGCATACCATTATAAGGCTTTGACATAGCACATTCTTGAGCATGATTGGCATATTTATACATACGTATATATATTTATTTCTGGGACGTATACAGGTTTTACGGCGAGGGGTTAGAATGTATTTTACTAAATGGTTTTCAAAGAGCTTTGTTTTTGCCCACTCACGCTTTTGTTTTGCGCCCCTCCAGGTTCTAGTAGCTTAGCGGGTTCGGTGGTTTTCGCAGAGGGCGTCTCGGCATTTAGACAGACACGCACCAGTGTAGGGTCACCTTCGGGTGTACTACTGTCGTATCATTTTCTTTGGACTGCTGTAGCCTATATGCTCTGAATTCAGTGTCTTACTTACGCTAGCACTTATCTTATCACATTATATATGCTAGTTTTTAAATTATTCGTATTTTTTTTTATTACTTCCTATAGCTTCCGCATTGTGCACATGGCTACGTCACTTCCACGTGACGGCCAGCACGCCCTGATCTCGGTCGGGGTGTGTCAGTTTGGTATCAGAGCCTAGGTTCGGCAGTCTTGTGTCTTTTGTGAGTATTCTAATGGTTTTGGTGCCTTCTGTCAAAATTATGCCGCCTCGTCGGGAACCACGTCGCTCCGATGAGTCTAGTTTCCCCGATATTACTCAGCTGGGGGAAGCTATTGCTACCACTATCCAGGCAGTTATTCGCCCTCCCCAGAGGACTCATCTGGAGACTATGTACAATCTGAAATTGGATAAGTTCCACGGTCATGAGGGGCACGAGGAAGCAGAACGTTGGTTAGAGCATATTGAGAAGACTTTCCGAGTATTGAATAATCAGGGGAATCTTCCTGTTGAGAGATGGGTCGAGACGACCTCATGGTTTCTGGGTACGGAGTCTGCATCCTGGTGGGAGCAGGAGCTTCGTCGTTTGACTCCAGCCGAGAAGACTGACTGGAATGTTTTCATTAGGTTATTCAAGAGGAGGTTTGTGCCCCCTGAGTACATCGATCGCAAGAAGCAGGAATTCACTGAGTTGAAACAGCGGAAGATGACAGCGAACGAGTACTATCGGAAGTTCACCGACTTGTCTCGCTACCACCCTGAGATTGCTGGTAATCCAGCAGAGATGCTTCGTCGTTTTCGCATAGGCACTAAAAAGAAGTGGCGTTCGATGGCGACCTCTACTCATTGTGATACTTATCAGGAGTTCTACGAGGTTTTGCTGAGAGTTGAGGACTCTGAGAACATGACGAGCGAGAGTGATGACGATGAGAAGAATGGTAATCAGAAGAAAAATGTCAAGGGTAAAGGTCAAGCGTCGCTCGGGCCTCGTCAGACTCAGAACTTCAAGCGGGGTGGTAATAGTTCTAGCTCTTCTAGTGGTGGTTTCAGTGCCACTGGTCAGGGACGAGGAGGTAGATTTACTGGTGGCGCTCGAGGCCAGAGACAGGGTGATGGTGGCCGAGGTAGGGCCCCATTTTGCCGAATGTGTAATAATCGGCACACTGGCGAGTGTAGGCGGGGCAGTAGTGGTTGTTTTACTTGTGGACAGATGGGACATCGAGCCGCGCAATGCCCCCAGAGTCAGCAGCAGAAGCCGCAGCAGACTTTCTTGCCGCCACCTGCACCTATTCAGCAGATTCAGGGTCCGAGTAGTTATGGGCAGGCAAGTCGAGGTGGTGCCTATCACTATCAGGGTGATGCTGTTCCTTATGCCCCGGGACAGTATCAGTATCCCAGGACCCCTATTCCCAGGGTGGTTACCCTCAGTATTCTGGCGGCTATATGTCGTATCCTCCAGCTCCAGCCGGTGGTTCTCAATGGTATCAGGGAGGACAATTTCAGCCAGGAGAAATTGCTACTAGCAGTGCAGGGTCTTCGAGACAGACCGGTCAGCCCAGTCAGGGGCGTGGTACGCAGGGTCGCGGTGTTCAGGCGAGCAGAGGTCGCGGGGGACGACAGCAGACCCAGGGGCGTATTCACAACATTTCTCTGCAGGATGCTCAGAACAACCCGGATCTGATCATGGGTACGTTAAACATTCTTGGTTATTTTGCTAGAGTATTAATTGATTGCGGAGCTACTCATTCAGTGATTTCTCATACTTTTGCTCAAGTGACACAACCTCGCCCCACACCTCTAGGGTTCGATTTAGAGTTCGCTATGCCTAGAGGAGAGAGATGTGTTGTAGATTATGTGTACCCTGGGTGTCCAGTGATAGTTGAGGGTGTGGTTATGCCAGCTGACCTTATCCCGTTAGATATTGTTGACTTTGATGTGATTTTGGGCGCGGATTGGTTGCACCCTAACCGTGCCAATATTGATTGCTACGGGAAAATAGTTACATTTCGTCGTCCTGGACTACCCGTGGTTACTTTCATGGGTGAACAGAGTGGGGTGAGACATGGTGTTATTTCGGCTTTGCGAGCGAAAAGGTTGTTGTCTAAAGGCTGCCAGGGGTACTTAGCCCATGTAGTATTGGATGAGGCTCCTCCTAGTAGAGTTGAGGATGTGAGAGTGGTCAGACACTTTCCTGATGTTTTTCCCGAGGATTTGCCTGGTTTACCACCAGATCGAGACATGGAGTTTACTATTGAGTTGCTTCCAGGTACTAATCCTATTTCTTTGACTCCTTATCGTATGACACCTGCTGAATTTAGGGAATTGAAGGTACAGCTGCAGGAATTAGTGGATAAGGGTTTCATTTAGCCTAGTACTTCTCCGTGGGGAGCTCCAGTATTGTTTATGAGGAAGAAAGACGAAACTTTGAGGCTGTGTATTGATTACAGGCAATTGAATCGGGTGACGATTAAAAACTGTTATCCGTTGCCACGTATTGATGATTTGTTTGATCAGCTTCGAGGTGCTTGCATGTTCTCTAAGATTGACTTGAGGTCTGGGTATTATCAGTTGAAGATTAATAGGGATGACGTTCCTAAGACGGCGTTCAGGACTCGTTATGGTCATTACGAGTTTCTGGTCATGCCATTTGGGTTGACGAATGCACCGGCGGCTTTTATGGATTTGATGAATCGGGTTTTCCAGCCATACTTGGATAGGTTCGTTATTGTTTTCATCGACGATATTCTGGTGTATTCGAAGTCGAAAGCGGAGCATGTTCGACATCTTACTTTGGTGTTGAAAAGGTTGAGGGAACACTAATTATATGCTAAGTTTAGCAAGTGCCAGTTTTGGCTAAACCAAGTAGCGTTCCTGGGGCACGTTATTTCTGCTCAGGGTATTCTGGTTGACCCTCAAAAGGTCGCAGCGGTGGAGAATTGGGAGCAACTGCGAACCGTCACCGAGGTGAGGAGTTTCCTTGGTTTGGCGGGGTATTATCGGAGATTTGTTAAGGATTTCTCTGTGATTGCCTTACCTTTGACGAGACTAACGAGGAAAGATGTAAAATTTGAGTGGGATGATAAGTGTGAGCAGAGTTTCCAACAGTTGAAGCATTGTCTCACTCATGCACATGTTTTGGCATTCCCGGACGATAGTGGTGATTTCGAGGTCTATAGCGATGCTTCCTTGAATGGTCTGGGATGTGTGTTGATGCAGCATGGTAGGGTGATTGCTTATGCTTCGCGTCAGTTGAAACCCCATGAGTTGAATTACCCTACTCATGATTTGGAGTTGGCTGCTATCATTTTTGCGTTGAAGTTGTGGAGACACTACCTTTATGGTGAGAAGTGTAGGATCTTTACTGATCATAAGAGTCTCCAGTATCTTTTTACTCAGAAGGAACTTAATCTTCGTCAGCGGAGGTGGCTGGAGTTGCTCAGCGATTACGACTGCACGATTGATTATCACCCTGGTCGTGCGAATGTAGTTGCTGATGCACTTAGCCGGAAGTCTCAAGGCCACATTAATGCGTTGTACGCAAGTCGCATTCCTCTTTTGGCGGACTTGCGTGCTACGGGAGTGAGGTTAGAAGCAGAAGATCGAGATGTGGCTTTACTTGCTAATTTTCAAGTTAGGCCAATCTTAGTCGATCGGGTGCTTGCAGCTCAAGTGGATGATGAACTGACTCAAGATTTAATCCAAGCTCGAGAACAAGGAAGGAGGAGAGACCTCAGAGTACGTGAGTCGGATGGCATGTTGATGCAAGAGGGAAGAATGTTCGTGCCAAATAATCTGGATTTAAAGAAAGAAATTCTTGATGAAGCACATATTTCGGCTTACGCCATGCATCCAGGAGCTACGAAAATGTATCATACCATTCGACCATTCTATTATTGGCCGGGCATGAAGAGGGAAATAGCTGAGTACGTGAGTAGATGTGCTGTTTGTCAGCAGGTTAAAGCAGAAAGGAAGAAGCCGTTTGGGTTGTTGCAGCCGTTTCCCGTTCCCGAGTGGAAATGGGAAAATATTACCATGGATTTCGTGTACAAGCTTCCGCGTACACATAATGGTTTTGATGGTATTTGGGTGATCGTTGATCGGCTCATTAAGTCGGCACATTTTATTCCAGTGAGGGAGAAGTATTCCTTGAGCCGATTAGCAGAGTTGTTTATTTCGAAGATTGTGAAATACCATGGTGTCCCGGTGAGTATTGTCTCGGATCGTGATCCACGATTTACATCTAAGTTCTGGGTGGCTTTTCAAGAAGCTTTGGGTACGAGACTATTCTACAGCACGGCGTATCATCCTCAGACAGACGGACAGTCAGAGAGGACTATTCAGACTTTGGAGGATATGTTGCGAACTTCGGTGTTGCAATTTGGTGATGCTTGGCACCAGCGGTTGGATTTGATGGAATTTGCTTATAATAACAGTTTTCATTCGAGCATTGGCATGGCGTCATTTGAGGCATTGTATGGTAGAGCTTGTCGCACATCGTTGTGTTGGTCAGAGGTTGGAGAAAGAGTCTTAGTGGGTCCGGAGATTGTTGAGGAGACTACTCAGAATGTTCAAGTAATCAAGTCTAACCTGAAAGCAGCCCAGGACAGGCAGAAGAGCATAGCAGATCGACATGCTACGGACAGAGCGTACGAGGTCGGAGATTGGGTATTTTTGAAACTTTCACCGTGGAGAGGTGTAGTGAGATTTGGGAAGAAAGGCAAGTTGAGTCCCAAGTACATTGGACCCTACATGGTCACGGAGCGAGTTGGTGAGGTAGCTTACAGGTTGAAGTTACCTCCGGAGCTAGCCAGAGTGCATAATGTGTTTCACGTGTCTATGCTCCGACATTATGTTACTAATCCCTCTCATGTGATACCCCCGCAACCATTGGAAATTAATCCAGATTTGACGTATGACGAGGAGCCGGTGACGATATTAGATTGGAAGGAAAAGGTTCTAAGGAACAAGACGGTGAACTTAGTGAAAGTTCTGTGGAGGAATCATTCAGTTGAGGAGGCTACGTGGGAGACAGAAGATCGGATGAGGGATTTGTATCCTAGATTGTTCTTTGGTCACTAGGGGTTGTTATTTGGTTGTTTTGAATTTCGGGACGAAATTCTATTAAGGTGGGTAGGTTGTGACATCCCGTCCCGAAACTATCGAAACGCATAGGTGAAATGACCCTTTTACCCCTAGTTTGTTTTGTTATGTTTTTGGTTACTTGGTGTGGTGTTGGCAGGTGCTGGGCCACCCACACACACCCTCATTGTCCCTATCCCTCTCTCAGTCTCTTTCCCTGTCTCTCTCTCTCTCTCCCGAGTCCTCTATCCTTCTTCTTCTTCCTTCAAACTCGTACGGACACACACACAACTACACTATTTCACCACAGATCGAAGGAACTAAGGGCACAGTTGAGATCGTGAGGTCGAGGGGAGCAAGATCATACCAATATCAGGTAAGAACTTCGACGTTTTCACGTCGATTTCATAAGGTCCGTTTTAGTCACTGTTCATGCAAGATTAATCTAGCTAGTTTTTGGACTTTTAAAGCTCTTAGGTGTCTTAATGAGGTCCCAAGGAGCCTCGGAGTGCGTCGTTGGAAGTGTTTGGACGTCGGATTAGCCTTGTTCGAGTTTGACCGTTTTTGGTGGTTGGTGACAGGTGAGTTTTCGTGAGTTTTAGTCCTTAAAACTTACATGGACGTGTGCTACTAGTTCTAAGGGTTAAAATGGTGCAAGAATCATGGAAAATGGTGGAAAAATGAACGAGAAAACGTAATTTACAGGTTTTCCAGTTTCCGGCGCCGGCGACGGCGTCGGAGATTGAACGGAGAAGGAGACGGAATATTCCGTCAATTCTGACGGAATATTCCTGACGCCGTTAACGGAATCTGTCAGTTTTGACGGAATATTCCTAACGGCGTCAGTTGATGCCGTCAGCGTGCCTGCGCGTGGCCGGCGCGTGTGGCCGTGCCTTGGCCGGCGCGTAGCGGCGCGTGCGGCGGTGGAAATTTTTTCTAAAAATATGGTTGTGATCCTGAGGTTGTGTAGAGCACGTTGGTATATTCAATTGTCCATTTTGAGCAATGTATGAGAAGTTATTTTGAACGGAAGGTTATGTGCTTTAAAATTAACGTTTTTATAGTATTTTCGCATATAGGTGACACGTATCCCGAGGACGAGCGTGCTCACGCAATGCAGGGGGGCTACGACTCTTCCACATACTAGTGAGTGGGCTTTTGGTTTTCCGTATATACCTATATACTTATAATTTCCCAGAAATTGATTTAAATTGTCATTTGCCATATGCCATGCATTAGATTATCGTTATTTGTGCATTGTTAGTTACATTATTAGTGGTATATATATATATACATATGCATAGTAGGTGCTGCGGACGCGCAGGTAAGTGCCAGGTAAGCGTTATTTAACCTTTGCATTAAATGGTGATTAGAGGTGCTTAGAGAGCTCATAACCTGCACCCCCGGTGTTAGTGCTCCCGCCCAGAGTAGGGCACAGTCCTTCACGTGTTGTTCACCTCCCGCACCATACGCTCAGCTTGGATCCAAGTTAGGTGCACAGTCTTGTCGTACAGACCACTATAGGTGGTTCCGACTCGTAGGTGACCCGCGATTATTCACACAGCCTTCACGTGATCGTAGCACTAGAGCGTTTATATGTATTACACCCAGGCCTGTCGTACAGACCACTATAGGTGGTTCCGACTCGTGGGCAGGTTTAGTGATTGAGATTGAGATTTGAGCTCTAGATTCAGCCGTACAGGTCACTTAGGGGACTCCGGCTGCCAGACGTTTTGCTATTGATGTGATTTATACCTGAGCACTTGCATACCATTATAAGGTTTTGACATAGCACATTCTTGAGCATGATTGGCATACCCTTGAACATGAGTGGCATATTTATACATACGTATATATATTTATTTCTGGGACGTATACAGGTTTTACGGCGAGGGGTTAGAATGTATTTTACTAAATGGTTTTCAAAAAGCTTTGTTTTTGCCCACTCACGCTTTTGTTTTGCGCCCCTCCAGGTTCTAGTAACTTAGCGGGTTCGGTGGTTTTCGCAGAGGGCGTCTCGGCATTTCTGACAGACACGCACCAGTGTAGGGTCACCTTCGGGTGTACTACTGTCGTATCATTTTCTTTGGACTGCTGTAGCCTATATGCTCTGAATTCAGTGTCTTACTTACGCTAGCACTTATCTTATCACATTATATATGCTAGTTTTTAAATTATTCGTATTTTTTTTTATTACTTCCTATAGCTTCCGCACTGTGCACATGGCTACGTCACTTCCACGTGACGGCCAGCACGCCCTGATCTAGGTCGGGGTGTGTCATTGAAACCAATTTTTGGTAAAAATGCAAATGAATCATGAAAAAACATTTTCATTAAAAACACTTTTAGTCATTTTAAAAATGGAGTAGGATTCTCTCCTCTCCTATTTATAGAGAGAAAGACAAAAAAAGAAAGTGAGAGTGGACCGTAGGGAAAGGGAGGGAATTAAGAGGGAAGAAAATCCTACTCCTTTAAAAGTACTTCCAAATGAGTCATTTGTTAGTGCGTTTATGTGCAAATCAAAAATCTCAAAGAGGGCTAAGAATTTTAAAGAAATTTCAAAATCTTCATTGAGTATTTACCAAATATAATCAAAAATTAAGTCTTAATTTCAAAAATGTCACTTTTTATAAAAACTTCCAAAAATATCCAAAATTTCACTTAAATAGGCACAAATGCCCTCAAGTTTAACAATTAAATATGTGAAACCCTGCCCTAAACTAATTGTAATTTCATTTAATGGGAATTATGAAATTACCTTTTTGTCCCCAATCTGGTTTCTTTTTGGGATTTCCTCATAACTCTCTTCTTTTCATTGCCTGCCGCGTGGCACACCCATCTCATATCTCCCTCTCTCTTCTTCTCTCTTCTCCCCCGGGTCAACTCTCTCTTTCTCTCTTTTTCAGCTCACACATTCTCTCTCAGACCTTTCTTTCTCTCTCTTTCCCGGCGACACCTAAACACCCACACCCTAAATCTTAACACCCCGACAACGATGGCTGCACCATCATCATCACCGCATTAGCTTTCTCTCTCATTCTCTTTCTTCGTCTTTGTGGAGCACAGAGGATCTCCTGCGAGTCCAATGACTTCAAGCACCAAATTCGGCCACTTCCCAGCCACGACGAGGGACTACGAAGGTACAAATTTGTCCCTTTCATTTCTACCTTCATTTTTATAGGTAGATCGTAGGGTTAGGTGGTGAATCGACATCAACCGGAGCTCGGGAGGCTCTGGCCTTCTTCCTCGATGGGAAACGGGTCAGTTGACCCAAACCTGAAACCCTTAACCCAATTAACCAGGGCCTTTGGGCCGTGCTAGCTCGGGCCTATGGCTAGTTAAACCCCAAACCTAAACCCATTTATATAAACCCAATCCAAAAACCCTTGGCTCGGGCTTTCAGGCCTAAACCTAGGGCCTTCAGCCCATTAAACCCAAAACCCATTTTCCCTTGGGACGGGTTACCAGCCCAAATCCAATAGGCCCAAGCCTAGGCCCAGACCCGGATCCGACCCAACCCAATCGGATCCCAGGACCCTAGGTCGCGCATAGGGGAGCATGAGGCCGAGCCAGTGTCAACGCGTGGAGCGCACGCGTCGTCAGCGACCCACAGCGACGAATGGCTACCGGAATCGCCACCTTGCGACTATTAACGGCGATTTTGTCTTTTCAATCGTTATGATAGAGTTTTATTAATTGGACTCTTTATGTGCTTAAGTGCGACTATTAACGGTAATTCTGTCTTTTCTATTTCTCATGGCTCATCGAAGACGAAGTATTTGTGAGTGGACCCTTTCTAAAATACATGTTTTAATAATAGAATGCATACATGAAAAACATGATTTAATGGTTACATTTTATGAGTAAATTAGATTTACACTTTATGATTATCATGCTTTACTGACAATATTTTGGAATACCATACTTTATCGAATTTATGTTCTTTGTAGTATATATGATGGATGACTATATACTATTTATGAACATATTTTTACACTCTTTGTAGTATATATGATGGATGACTATATACTCTGTAGATGATTTCAGATATATTTACTTATGCTAGAAAGATTATATTCAATGTTTTTGTGCGCATCTAGTGATCACTGTCCTGCCTACGGGCGTATGTTCTACCTATAGGTGTATGTTCTTCCTACGGGCGTATATCCTGCCTACGGGCAATGGTTCTGCCTACGAGCGTATGTTCTGCTTACAGGCGCGTGACGGTCCTGCCTACGATGTATGTTCTGCCTACAAGCGCGTGATGGAGAGCCTTCGGGCGATTATAATATCACTAGTTAGCACACTATATATGATATATGTTTAATGAAAGGTTTTTATTTTTATTTTTATGACATGCTAGGGTTTTCGGAAAACCTATCATATATTGTGCTATTAGTTGTCATAAACTTTGAGGGTTAGTATGTTGTTGAATAACTGTTTTCGTATTACATATATATCAACTTGGTCCACTCATGTTTGTTTTGCGTCTCCTCAGGACACAGGAACGAGGCTTATGATCTGAGCTACGAGGCATTCCCCTACCAGTGACATCGTGCCATCCTGTCTGCTTGTCATCACTTGTAATAGCACATTCCGCTTGTATTCTTATTTATATGTATGCTCTGAATATGTCATGCATTATCACTCTCATTATCATTGTTGGTAGTTGAATATTATTATATTATTTTTATAAGGCTTATGTTGGAATATTATATTGCGTAGTTCACGCGAAATTTACATGCATGTTTCACATGTTATCAGCATATGCATTCATTAAATAGCTTGCGTCACCCTCAGGTGTCGGCCATCACGTGGCCATCCCTACGTCCCCCGGACATTGGGATCGGGGTGTGTCAAAATAAATTAAAGGCTTTTTAGCTATTGTCGCCTCAAGCTCCAGTCCAACTTCACATTTGTTTCTACACTCCACCACCACAACCCTATCCCTTTTGACCCCTCATCACCAACATTGAGCGCCGCCGTGGGTACCGTAAGTGGGAACAACATAATTTCAATTATGCCTTCAACGCTTTTTTCTTACTAATATCATGTTTAATTTTAAATATAAAAATATTTTTTAAAGTTAATCCACACGTCGTTATATGATTGTATTTGTAAGATCCACGTGGCGCCACATTATCACACTGACAGAGCTTTCATGAAAAAACTAAAATGATCACAATGGACAAATTCAAAGAAAGACTAAAATGATTCACGATAGACAAATTCAAGAACATTACTATTGATTATCGTTAATTGTTAAGGACCAAATTAAGGAGTTATGTTAATGTTACAAATCATTTTGACTTAAAACCTTTAATTTATTTAATTGTTAAATTTGAGGGTATTTGTGTCTATTTAGGTGAAATTTTGGATATATTTGAAAGATTTTATAAAAAGTGACATTTTTAAAATTAAGAATTAATTTTTGACTATATTTGAAAAATACTCATCTTCATCAAGTTATTAGTTTACATATATTTCCAACGCTTTTATTACGCGGTCTCATCTTCCACTCATATTTGTCATTGTTCTCTCCCCATCCGTCAACTTCACTTCCTTGCAGAGTAACTCTCCAGGAGCTACTAAACTAAAGGTAATTTTAATTTGGAGATGATTTCCTCTCTTTTAACTCCTCTTTTTCATTACAAATTTCTGATTTAATTCAGTGCAATCTTTTATGTGGTCCGCTCAAATCGTCAATTTCTCTAACGTGTACGTTTGTTCTTCTATTTAATCTTTGATTTGTATGTCTAATTTGGTTTCTACTTTAGGGTTTTTGAAAATTATGTTCTTGTATTTTCTGCAATACAATTGCAATGGGATAACATAAATTTGTGTTTTAGTTGTTCCATTGATTTGTATGTCTAATTTGTTGGACGTTGGACCATAATCCAACAATTAATAGGTCTACACAGTTAATTTAAGGATTACTTGGAATATAAATAAGATTATGATTTAGTTAATAGCTATAGCTTGTACCCTAAGTAAAGCAAATATATTCCGGATTTCCTTGGGGAATAAAGGCGCTTAATTCTATCGTATTTGGAATGAGATTTGGTGTATCAATTATCCTTGGACTGCAAGGAATCCTAATGACATTATTATGGGAAGATTCATTAGGGTTATGTCCATATAAATACATGGTTAAGATCCCTGCTCACAACACACAGAAACTCATATGAACGTCCCATTAGTTCGAGTATAAAGGAGTGTTGAGTGTGCAAAAGACTTTGGTCAACTAACATAGTATTCGGCAGGATTCCAATACAATTTCCACCAAAGGAGAAGTCCATGGTTGAGCATATTCTGCATCGTTTTGTCAAATATGGTTCATCTTTCCTACATGCCATGTTGACTTCAAGTACTCTATCAACTGAGTATAATTTATGGACTCTTTCAAGTGAGTGTTTTTATTTGTTTATGAAAAATATAAAATCTAACATAATTTGGTTTCTATTATGAATTGTGTTGAAGTTTGTGGAAAAAAAAAATTAGCTTTTAGTTTTTGTTCTATACTATATTAGTTTTATGATCATAATATAATTATTCAATATATTGTTAAATAATGTGAAAAGTTCTACCGCCATCATATAAAACAAATAATAATTTATATTAAATAGTTCTACTTCAAGTTACAATTTGACATTTTTTATAAAAACTCGACACTTAATAGACGCACAAGTGGCATCAATGCGATTAATGATAAACTATTTCCCATTTTTCTGAAATTTTCATATTATAACAATTTACACTTTACAACACAAAAATTGCAGTGCGTTAGCAACAATGATTATTGGGATTGACATAACTTCTCATTTTGATCATTGAGAATGAAAATCGATAAATGTAATTATAAGTTTGTTCACTGTAAATCATTTTATTATTTTGTGAAAAATCTTCACTATCCTTTTTAAAAGTATTAAACTTTACACAATGAGGATGGTGACAAATTTTTTACGAAAGAACTAAATTGATTTATAGTTGATAAACTTACGAAACACTTCTATTAATTTTGACTAACAAAAATCAAAATAAGATGTTATGTAAATATGAAAGATCGTTTTAACTAAAAAGTCGATCAAGAATTCTTACACAAAATGGTGGTAATATGATTTTATCCAATTTTCAGCAATTTTTTTCTTGGGTCAACTGTTGGTACCGTACTCGCCAATAGGCTGTCCATTATCTAGCCTCCACGTGTCGTCCATGCCCCCACAAGGTTGGTCACACAAAGCATGTGGTAGACCCACCCCCAACGCCACTAGTTTCCCTAAAATCCGCTCTCACTTTTTTTGCTAACATCTAGCCGTCCGATCAAGAAGTCACTAAAATCCCGCCTAATCCGTAGCGAGTACAAGAAAATATTACAAACTCGCAAAGATGGTTCTAGAAATGGCAAAAGCCAAAAATGCGGAAAATAGAGAGAAATTCAAGAACGGATGTTTTCGGGAACGAAAGGGAAAATGGTGTGTTGAATTTGCAGAGACCCCTTCTCCTCTCTTTCTCTCTCAAACTCCTCACTCTTCACCGCACTCTCTCTCTCTCTCTAAAACCCAAAACGCCATTTTCTCTGCCGCAGTCTCGTCCTTTCCGCCGTCGTCTGGCCGCCAGCACGGCCACCGTTTCGTTTCAGGTTCCGATTTCATCCCTTTTCCTGAGTTTTTCACTGATCGTCGTCCGAATGGCCTTCTCGTAGGCGACTTCAACGGGAGCGTCGTTATCTCCTTCGTACCTCAGGCCACGCCGTCGTTTTAAGCTCCGAGGCTGAAATCAGTGCTTCGTCAACATCAACGGCGTCGTTTGGTTGCCGGTCCGGAACTTCAGATTTCCGATACCGGCTAGGGTTTCGAAATGTCTGTTTCCAAGAAACCAAGGTATGAGTTTCGAACTCAAATGCATGTCGTTTAGCGCTGCTTGGCTTCCCGAGGAGAACAGAGTCGGGACTCTGTATTTTTGGGTAACCAAACAGAGTTTAGCTCAGATATTTCTGATTTTGTGCATTGATCTTTGTGATTCTGCTGTTTTTGTTGTTTATACTTTGTAATGGACTGTTTGGTTGCTGAGAAAATTTGGGGGGAAACGAAAGGAAAATGAGTGTTTAAGTCTTACTGAGCTGATTAGGTGGGTTTTATTGAAATCTAAACCAGACACACCTTGACACATTTACCCTTGCAAATGCTATGCTTGTTAGTTTTAAGTAATAAATTGCTCATGGTCAGTACGATCTTCTTCCCGCGTAGATTTGAGTTGTTTAGATTATCGCCTTTTAAGAAAAAAAAAATTCTTAAAAGAATGTATATAATAAATAGCAGATGTGCGTTAGACCGTTTGGCTAGAACATTGTGTTCTCACCCAGGCACCCGAGTTGGAATCCCCTCCATGTGTAGTTTAGATTTCGAGTTATCAACATTTAAAAGATTGTTGTTTAACTCTACAACTAAGTTAGATGGAACCATCTTTGAAAACATGTTTAATTACGAAACATGAGTGCAGTAAATTATGTTGTGTTATCAAACATTTACGACACACAGCAGCAGGAGGTCTATGGTTAGAGGTCAGACAGATAAAAATTGGGAGAAATCAGATGCTTGTCAAGTTAATGTATATGCTGCCACTAAGGTGGTGACATTCTAACTAGTAGTTTAAAGAGTTCAAACCCCGGTATTTGGTCCCGGGAAAGTAGAAGAAATTTTGGTTGCTGAAGGTGTTAAGTGAGATAAACATATTCGCTGTGGGATAGAGATTGAGTGCGTCTAGATTGCCTTTATGCAATGTCAGGAAATGGATTATACTTGGCGATTCATGCCTTGGTGAAATGCAGCTAGAAGAATTTAGATATGTAAAATAATGGAAAAAGGAAATGACAAAATGATAGTGGTGAAGTGTGTATTCCCTTGCCCCTAACCATGATTACTTTGTTTATATATGTCAGCGAAATGTTTCTGAAGTTTTATAAGCTTGGATTTTAAAATGTTTTTATTGTTAATGACAAAGGGAAGATAACAGATCATATCATAGAAGACCGTTATTCAGTAATTGGTCAGACATTTTGTTTGCGTTTAAAGTATGTTCAATATTTAGCAAGCACTGAAAGTCCAATCTTTATTTCATAGTACATGTGTTGGGGTTTGTTTTTCATCTGGATATTTTTGTACCTTATTGCCTTGTTTGGTTGCTTTGAAGTGATAGAAGTGACATGTCTCACAGATTGAAAGAAGAAAAGGGTTTTAGCCGGTCTGAACTAGAAGACTATGAGTATGACTATTACGATCTGTTAAAGAAAGGCAGTTATAAGGTGAAAAATTCTGATTCAACTTACAGATGCCCATTTTGTGATGAGAAGAGGAGGCGTGATTACCGACTAAAAGAGCTTTCACTACACGCTTCTGATATTGGCAGAGACAGCAGGGTTTTAAAAGAGAAAGCAAAGCACTTGGCTTTGGAGAGGTATATAGATAGATATCTTGATGTGAAGAGTCGGCTAGAATCAACTCCTAATGCCGGACGAAAATCGCACAGGACTGATGCAGTGGCTGGGGTGGTCTCTAGCCAACCCCAAATCAGAGAAAAATGTAATCATTCTGAGTCTCCAGCCGAATCCCATCTTACTGCTTGCCCGCCCCTAGCCCCCAAGCTTCCCACCCCCTATCCCAAGGCCAAACCCACCACAGCTTCTTCAGCTGGTGTTCTCCCTACTGTACATGACGATGACCAATTGTTTGTATGGCCTTGGATGGGTGTTGTGGCAAATGTTAAAACCGAATTCAAGGACGGGAGACATGTTGGGGAAAGTGGTACCAAACTCAAAACTGAGCTGGCAAGTAAAGGTTTTAACCCTGTGAGGGTTCATCCTTTGTGGGGTAGAAGGGGTCACTCTGGGTATGCCATTGTTGAGTTCGAGAAAAGCTGGGAAGGTTTCCATGATGCAAAGTCCTTTGAGAAGAGTTTTGAAGTTGATCACTGTGGAAAACGGGACTATATTCTAGCTAGGAATCGAAGAGATAACTTATATGGATGGGTTGCTCGGGATGATGATTACAGCTCGAGTAGCATTCTGGGTGATCATCTTCGTAGGAACGGAGATCTGAAAACTGTTTCTGCTCAACAAGCAGAAGAACAGAGGAAAAATTTAAAACTGGTTTCCGATCTAGCTAGCACCCTGGAGACGAAGAATTCACTAGTAGAGGAATTGGAAAGAAAATACCGCAAGACCGACAATGATCTAAACAAATTAGCAAGCGTTTTAAATAAAAAGGAGGAGATGCTCAAAGCTATCAATGAAAGTATGCCGCTCAAAACATACCCAGCTTTATGAAAATACTTTAAATTGTCTTAGTTCCTCGTTTTATTCCTGTGTTTGCTTACTTTATAATATATTTATTATGTTGTTAGAAAGAGAAAAAATGCAAAAAGCTGCCCGTGAAGACCTGGAGAAGATATGCTTAGACCACAAGAAAGCCGCATTGAAGTTGGAAGCTAAAAAGAAAGAGCTTCAGCAACGTGAGAAACAACTGCAGGAACACCGTGCACAAAATGATAGCGAGAGAAGGAAACTCTATCACGAAAGGGAAATGGTAATCTAGTTGTTTCCATCTTAAATTTAATAAACATAGGCTCTGTTTGAATATTGTGCAGATGTACCAATGGCATTGACTACTGACTTGTATTAATTTAAAGTGATGTAGCTTGTAAGTAGATACACTAACATCTGGGAATCAGAATTTCAGGAGGAGAAGAGAGAAAGAGAGAACAAAGAGAATAAGATTAACAAATCAGAACATGTACATTTAGTTTCCTTTTACATTTTTCTGCTGTTCCACGTATTTGGTATTCCATGGGAATAACACAGACTAGTTATATACACGTGTCCCACATGCTTCTGGTGGAGTCAGTAAGGTAAGTTGAGATTGTACAGAGTTGACCTATGGCATAGCAGTTATCGTTGTGAATGTCTGGTTTCGTTTGCCTTAATTTGGCATCTATCTTTGCTTGTGATATTCTTGGCAATTATTATTCAGTACAGCGTAATATAGGGTTTTTTTTTTTGGGCTTTTAGAATGAGCGCGCTACCTTGGAACAAAAGACAGCTGATGAGAAGATGTTATGGTTAGCAGAAGAACAGAAGGTTTGTTTTCCATTATTATTTTGAAACTTTGGGAATTGAATGAATGAAACTCTGAACATTTTTGTATGCTGGTTTAATTTCAATTGCAGAAAGAAAAGGAGATGCTTCGCAAGAGAATTATTGAATTGGAGAAGCAGCTTGATGCCAAACAGGTACTGGAGCTTGAGATAGAGCGAATGAAAGGTGCTGTAAAGGTGATGAAACACATGGAGGAGGATGAGGATTTGGAAGCCAAGAAGAAGGTGGAGGAAATTCAAAGCCAGTTAAAGGAGAAGGAGGAGGAGTATACTGATGTAGAGGAACTTTACAAAACACTTCTTGTTAAGGAGCGGAGGAATAATGATGAAGTGCAGGAGGCTCGTAAGGAACTAATCAATGTATGTGCATTTATTTTTCTGGTTTAGATCTTGGGGGTTTTATTGAATTGAACTCTGCAATTTGGCAATTAATTATTTTCTTCTTCTAAATACCTCCGTGCATTCGATATAGAATTAATTTTTTATGAAACAATTATGCCTTGATAAACTATAGACTATGGACTATACAGTGCATGAGTTTGAATAGCATGTATATATTAGCATGCTGAAAGCATGATGAATGCTGCTCTATGCAGTTTCATAGGCTTTAGTTTCTCTTTTAAGCTAGAAAGTCACATTAGCAATGTGATGATCTTTTCTCATCAGTGTGGGTCGCTGATCACAATCTATGCTTATGGTTTGTTGATCTGGGTCCTTGCTTATCAATATGGTTTATCAAATGCGGTCTGTGCTCTTGCGGTGTTGTGGGAGTCTAACTTTTGTTATATGCAGGGACTGTGGGATTCAACCCACCGAGCTACTATTGGCGTGAAGAGAATGGGAGATCTTGATCAGAAGCCATTTCAAATTGCAACCAAGGAGAAATACTCCAATGAAGAAGCAGATGAGAAGGCCGTGGAGTTCTGCTCTCTGTGGGAGGAGTATCTTAGGCATCCAAACTGGCATCCTTTCAAGATTATCACGGATCAAGAAGGAAAGCCTAAGGTATACATTCAATAAATCAAGCAATCTTTGTTGGTTCCTTTCGATGAATAAATACATAGAATACCATTGTTGACGACTATCGTGTACATGTTGCTCTTGTCATAACAGTTCAACTCATAATGAGTGCCAGTGGTTTATAACGATTGAGGTATTCCTGTTGCTCTTACTTTCCATTAACTGGGTTATGCTGGATGTGGGTACAGGAAATTATTGATGAAAATGATGACAAATTGAAGGATTTGAAGAATCAGCTGGGTGATGAAGTATACAAGGCAGTGACAACTGCTTTGATGGAATTGAATGACTATAATCCCAGTGGACGCTATATAATACCTGAGCTGTGGAACTTCAAAGAAGGAAGGAAGGCTTCATTGAAGGAGGGAGTAGTATTTATGCTAAACAAGTGGAAACCGCTTAGGAAACGGAGAAGATAAACAAGGCATGCATTTAAAACTTTACTTGCTATGCAAATCTATCTTGAATCATACACAGCTTTCAGACTGCGAGATATTCGAATTCCTTCAAGAACATTGCTTAATAATTTGATGTTGAGGTCAGTTACATTGTTGAAAATAGTAATCATTTAGTATATGCTTAAACGATACAAATCAATTTCGAACTTGATAGATTAGTATGAAGACTGTATATTAGGAAATTATGACATCATACATAGCATGTAACTCAACTGTTGCTTGTCGCTGTATGGTGGTTTCACATTGTAATTCGACTGTTGTTTCTTATGCATGGGTTTATTTCCTCGGCTAACTCTGACCTGAATGTGGTTTTTGTAGGTGACACAGCGGGCTTCGGTTACTGCTAAGTGTCGATTGGCCGCTGATAAATCTTCTTTTGTTGCTTCATCCAATGTCAGATTGCGAGACTG
Organism: Pyrus x bretschneideri; assembly: GCF_019419815.1. Taxonomy (NCBI): domain Eukaryota; kingdom Viridiplantae; phylum Streptophyta; class Magnoliopsida; order Rosales; family Rosaceae; genus Pyrus; species Pyrus x bretschneideri. Next base: position 3,686,634 of record NW_025999712.1, on the reverse strand, counting down.
AACAAATTTAAGAATTCATTTCAGCATCAGATATAGTAAGATTGGTGAGGACAGATTTACCATTCAAATTTGTATTAGTTTTTGGATGTTGCAGCACAATACTTTGCATGTCATATTTGGACCACAAAAATAGGCTTCAGGTTGGTCTTTTGTCTCAGAGCTTTTCGACAAAGGAAGTGAAAACCCCATAGTTCTGCCAAATCGTTTCATTTTTCAGTGACAGGTTGCACTCATTACTTGGCATGTTTATATTAAAATATAGCGTTTATGAAAATGGAAATGATAAACAAACCCTTTTTAACCTTTCACAAACGCCTGTTTAATTGCCGCTATTTTTGTTTCATTCTGATGGCAAAAAAAAAAAACGAACACGGTGTGTGAGAGACTAAAAGCAGGGTGTGAAAATCATCTCTCATATGAATCAGTCCAAGACAGAGTTTCTCTTTAGTCCAAAGAAAGATAGATTGTTTTGGAATTAAAGAAAGTCTTGGGTAAGGATAGTTGTGTCGTATCCGCTCCAAGGACACACATAAGGTCATCTCTAACCAATCGGACCAGATGGTCGAAAATAGCCCGAAATGACATGAAACCGTCTTCAACTGAGAGCTAGACCAAAGAGCTCGTGGGCCTTATCGGGCCAAAAAAGGGAAAACATGCCAACTAGCTGGCCTAAAGGAGCCAGCCAGCTAGCCCCAGGCCAGCCCAAGCATTTGAATCCAACGACTGGCGTCAACATGACGCCAGGTGACTGTTGGATTTCTTTTTTTTTTTTTTTTTCCTAACAAAATTTTTTTAAAAATTTCCAGTTTTTTTCCCTATAAATACCTAAGCCATTCCTACACCATTTCTCACATAATTTTCACCATTCCATACTATCTTACTTCATTGTATTTCAATTCCTCACATTTTGTTCTCTTACATCTTCCAATAATCTTTCCTTCAATATTTCAATAATTTTCAAATGGTCACATTTGCAATGAAAGGTAGGGCTTGAACCCGAAAAGAAGTTGAAGCTCTTTTCAGGGCTTATAGATTGGTCTCGAAAGATAGTGTGATGGGGAGTTCTCAAACAAGTGAAGGTGTTTGAACTCGTACGTCCAAAAAAATACTATGAGTTCTACGAAGACACCACTCCACTGAATACCCAAAACCACGAGAGTTGTTCTTCAAGATGGAAGAAACATCTTCATCCAAGTTTGAATAAATGACATCAAGTACTGGTAAAGGCCGCAAGTAGACATGAAAGCGGCGCCAATTACTACGACGAAGTAAGTATTTTCACAATTTATTTTAAATTTTTAATTATATTACATTTAATTTCGTAAATTAATTTCCTTTAATTTTTGTAATTGTATTTTCTAGGTACGCCAAGCGGAGGAATTGTATATGGAGGACAACTCGAAACCCTTTAATCATCATGGTTGTTGGGAAATTTGTAAAGGGTGGGTGTTATTTGAAGATCCACCTCAACAAAGAGTTGGTCCTATGCCGGTGTTCGGAAATGCATCCTTAACTGCAGATGGGGATGAAGATAGATCTCCTACCATTCAAGAAACAAGGGTATAAAATCTGTCTCCTGGTGAAGGTTCCATACCTAGGGCTATGGGACGAAACAAGGCCCGAAAATTGATGGAAAAGGGTAAGGCAAAGGATGGTTACGCCTTTCAATAGGAAATGGCGGCCTCTTTGTGATTAATGGCGAAGCAAAATGCCATTGCCGCAGAAGAAATGAACTGTAGGCATGAAGAACGGGCCAAACAAATACAAAAAAAGATGGATGATAGGAATATGCAAAGGAACACTTCATATTACACTTTAATGAGTAAGGCATATTTTGATAAAAAAAAAAAAAAGGGATATTATGGCCCGACTGGAGTTGTTGACCTCAGACTATAATCCTACAATGGCGGATAATGATGATGATGATTATAGACTTTAAATTTAAGTTGTTGTAGTTTTTAAATTTAAGTTGATGTAGTTCTTAAATTAAAATAATAAATTATGTTTGGCTTATAGCCCTTTGGCCCCCTCAACTGGAGATGGTTTTTTGTCACATGACTATGTTTGGCCTATGGCCCTCTGGCCCCTCAATTGGAGATGGTAAGAAATATGGTATGTCACTGTTCATTAAAATATTAATTTCTTGAGTGGCTATAGGGCTAAAACGAGCCATCTGACCCTCCTTCGGTTGGAGATGGCCTAAGAGGATCCCTTGCATTCGGGTCCACATGAGAGCTTATATTGGTATAGTAACAAACATAAATTAATTTGAAGGAAAATTTAGACAAACACGATTTCTTAGTGTATTAAGTCATACTAAATATGAAATTCGCTTATCTCCGAAATTCAAACCTAAAAAGAAAAATTTAGCCAAACACCTTGTAAAGAAAAACTTCCAACTACCTTGTCTCTTACGAGAAAATTTTTAATATGCCGTGAACACTATCCATTACATTAAGTGTAAAAGTACAATTTGTTGAGAAGCAATCACAGCTTCTTGCATTCGCATTCCTGAGCATTTGAGCAATCTTCAGGCACAATTCCACTAGCCACCACAGCAATAGTACAATTTGCTGAGAAGCAATGACAGGTTCTCACATTTGCATTCCCGAGCATTTGAGCGATCTTCAGGCACCATTTCACTAGCCACCCCATTAGTTGTACTTTAGTTTAATTTCTGCTACATAAATTGAAAGAAATATTTTATTTTTAATATAATATTTTTAGAGTAATATAAAGAAAAACTAATGAAAATAGTTTGAAAACTTTGGGTTTTAATGATAAGAACAAAATAAAGGGTAAAATGAATAGTACCAGAATTGACTTTTTAGTGTAAAAATATGGTTTTTCATTAAAGTAACAGTACCGTGGGCTTTTCGTTAAAACTTCCTTAATATAAATATATTTAAATAATTTTAATTTCGAATAAAAAATAATAATGGCTTTACCTGACGAAACTTTTGTTGTATTTTTATTTTATTTTTGTTAAACAGTTGCCTTCGTCTGGCTAAAGTATTTAATTTCTAGAAACTTGACGCAACTATGTCGTCGAGCAAGATATATTCGTCGGGCAAGGATGGTGAACGCTCCTTTACCCAAAGACTTTGTTTCATCGGCTAAAATGTTAGGCGACTAATCCTTATTTGATCCGAAAAAATTATTTCATCTGACAAAGAGTTTTTTAAGTGTTGATTGAAAACAATTTAAAAAGAAGAAAAAAAAGGGACAAAACTAAGGGGGCGTTTGTTGCGCTGGACTATCTCGGACTGGATTAGCTTCAAGGACTAAGCTGGACTGGCTTAGACTAGACTAAACTGGACTAACTTAGTGAAGCGTTTGGTGCAGTATTGGACTAAGAAGCTGGATAATAACAAATTATAATATTATATTATTTAATATATAAATTATTAATATTTTATTATGATCTTATCTTTTTCTTCATTTTTTCCTACCATTTCCTTCCCACTCTTTTCCTCTTCTCTCATCGTCCCACCCTCTCCCTCTTTTTTTCCTCTTAGACCTCTCAATTCATGTCTCTTTCTCATTCCTGGTCAAACTCCTTATTGATTCCAGTCTCTATTTCTCTGTACTCCCTCCCTCTCTAGCTATGCGTTGTTCGAATGGGACCTCACGGCTCCAATTTTCCCGACGAGTTGTAGGTTTCCCGATGTGTTTTCCGGCCAACCCTTGTTAAATTGGATGAAGTTAGCACCGCCAAAAAATTCATCACCATCCCTGGACCGAGATCTTAGCTTTGAATGCTCGAATCTGTCATGGATTTGAAGAAGCCCAAACAGGCAGAGACTTCCAGGCCATTTTCCAGCCACATTCGACTACATTTTGGCCTCGATTCAGGTAAAATCGTAATCTTGTCACTCCCAACTTCAATTTGGTATATTTTGTATGAACATGTACTCAATGTTAAACAGTATTAAACTAATACCAATAAAAAACAGCCTAACTTCAAAAATGTATTCAATAAGAGCTTTCTTTGAGGAAATTGCTTTTACTTGGGGTTTATCCATATCAACAAAATATCAACAACATATCAATGAAATCTCAACAAAATATTAATAAAATCTTAACGTTTGGACAACATATGGATACATATTGAATTTTAGGAAGAGGGCTTTGCAATAGGGTCTTTGAACCAATTTCCCTAAACTAATGTGCCTTTAGCTTCGATTTTCAATTATTCTATCCATCCAGTACCACTTGAGTCTTGAGTTACATCATGACCTTATTAACTAAGTTTGTCTTAAGTAAAAACCATAACACTAAACTTTGTTCAATAATCTTCAACTTATTGCATGACAAATTAACCATAATCTTCAATTATGATCAACGCCCCTTGCTAGCTGATCTTTCTTCCAGCAATCGAAGGCCAACATACCTGCCCAAAGAACAAAATTTGGAGTGGGAAAACAACACCAATATATTCTTATAAAAAAAGGAAAACAAAATAAACAAATAATTTCGGAGGATTTAGTAGATATTATGTATTATGTACAGGTAATTTCTTATGGTTTTCTTTGAATGCATGAGCATGCATACCTGCCTAACATCATAAGAGTGGCCTGAGGATTGGTCCCTGGTGATAAACTTTTGAACACAGATCCATCAACAACACGTAATGCCTTGATCCCCCTGACCCGGAAATCTCCATCAACTACCTTTCCGACGAGGCATCCACCATGGTAGTGCCAAAATGTGGCTACTGTATCTCGACAGAATGTTTCAAAAGATGCAACATCTGACTGGTTCATTGGTAAAGGCGGTCCAAAAAGGTTAAAACCATCTTCGCCTGGCAAATCTCGAGTTTTAAATGGTTTCAATGCATTTGTTTTTAATAAATCACCCATTTTTCTCACAACACTAACACAACGAGAAAGGTCTGCCTTCTTTGCAAAGTAGTTGAATTTGACATTTGGGCTGACTTTGACATCATAGGATGATTGCAGTTTAAGAGAACCATAGGACAAGGGTGCTGGATTTTTGGTAACAATTTGCCCGAAAGTTGAATTTATCGTCATGGGAATAGTTGGATTAGGGAAAAGACTAAAGGCCATAGTAGAAAATGGCAAGCCGGACACAGTCTCTATATAGAAATGACTTGTGATACCAGCAATCTGTGCAGTAGAAGGTTCTAGTTCAGATGGGGGCAAAATGGTAACGTAATTACGAGGATTGTCACGCATAAACTGCCCAACGTAAGGTTGTGGGTGAACAACTGGGATTTTAAGAGATGAAAGGTAGGACTTCGGGCCAACACCACTAAGTAGCAGAAGTTGAGGACTCCCAATTGCCCCTGCACTCAATATAACCTCACCTTTACCACGTATCAATGCCTGATGAGACCTCCCATAGGAATCAGTGTATATGATTCCTTTAGCTGACAAACCTGCATTCAACCGATAGTAGAATTGAACATATATTTAATTTACAAGTTATTAAATATATAGAATAGATTCAAATTCTTCAAATACATCAAGGAGTTTTTTTTAACGCCCTGATAGATTTGATTTTTGTTTTTCGGTCGAAACATATTAACGTACTTACACGTATGTATATTCACAGTAATATGTACGCAACATACAAGATCAAAATCAAAGTCCAATCAAAATCCAATCTAAAATGGATTTAATGAAAAAAAAAAAAAAAGGAAAACCTTAATTCGTGTTATCGAAGGATGGAAATCTAAATGGCCTTTAATTGTATATATCAAATGTTAGCATACCTGATGATTTGGAAGAGAAAATGATCCTCTCTACTGCGGCATGAATTGCAACTCTCAGGTTTTTTGGATGTCCTTTATTTAGCAGTTCCACAGCACCATGTCTTCTTCCACGATCGTCAAAGATCGTACCCGTGATTTTAGTTCCCTGAATGTGATCCAAAGTAAGTCCATTGTCTGGACGAACACCAGCTTCTAACAATGCATCTTTCACAACAGATTGCCAGTGTGATAAATTCGGACGGAACACTAGAGTGTTTTCAACCCATTCATATGAATTATTGACTAAGTTCATGTCCAATTTAATTCCTGATTTCTTGAGGAATTCACTGCCGGCTCTTGAGTAAAGACCAATATTGATCATACTTGACCCGCCTAGGACCCGTCCTCTTACAAAAGCTACACCATCTTCTGATGTGAACCTCTGGGCCGGCGTCTTACCGTCATCTTCTTGCATGAAATTTGCAAGAATCCCAGCGTTACTCAACACGTTTGGATATGCTGTGGGAATATCTCCCCTTTCTAGGAGGAGCACGGAGTAATTTGCGGATAAAGTTGCTGCCAATGGGCACCCTGCCGTGCCCCCTCCAACCACAATGTAGTCATATTTTTCTTGCAATGGTAGATCAGTTGCGTTACGTACAAATTTCAAGTAGCTAAAATCTGCAGCATATAAATAAAAAGATGAGGGAAACAAGATTATATAACGATAACTGTTTGTTATTAAATTTATTATCATGTAAGTTACTCGAAGAACCAATGAAACTTTAAAAATATATTTAGTACCTTGGATGTTAGAAGGTGTGGCAAATGAGTGAACCCCTAATTGAGGGCAGAAGACAAAAATGTACAAAAGCAATAATCTAGCAGCAATTGCTGATTTCTCCATATTGTTTTCGAAACAAGATTTTCTTTTTTTCTCCTGAAAATAAAATATTAAAAGAAAAATTAGTTTCTTGTTCCTCAAGCAAAGACTTTTGGAGTAAAATTGCTCTCGAGTCATACTCTAAAACACACAAGGTCCGACAAGTTTTTTTTTTTTTTGAGCTCCATATATGGAGTTGAAAGAGCTCGACTCTAAACTTAAGAGTTTAGCAACCAAATCCTATCCCAACCCAAGTCCATTTGGTGCTAAAAATTCAATTTCTACATTCCCAAGTTTTAGAACTATTGTTCAAGTTGCTATTTCTAACGGTTCCCACCATTCAGAAGCACTTGAATGGTGTGACTAGGCTTGATGTGGATGCGCTCGGAGGCACGTGCCCACCCAGAGGCTCGCGCAAACGTATGGTGAGTTGAGCACCCAAGTTTTAGAACTATTGGTCATGTTATTGCAGCATATATAATATATTCCTTGTTTTTTTTTGCAAACATTTCCTATTTTCAACATTGAAGTCAATATTGTCACAAATTGTGCAATTTTGAATTCTTGTCACAATTTAAATTTTTTAAGTTAAAATGTTCGTAAAAATAACTTAAGATAACAAAATTTATTGGAAAAAAAAAAAGTTAACAAAAGAAATTTGAGACTAAACTACTTGTTTGACATTTAAAATAGCTAAGGTGCTAAATTTTAGCATTGCAGGGTTGGGGGAGAAAAACAGTTTCGCAACATAAAATTTGTCTTTTGTTTGCCAAATTTTGCATTTGGCAACTCCCCCCTAGAGTTGGTCTAAAGAAATCTTATTTTCCTTCAATCATTTTTGCATTTTAACTAATATTCTATCATAATTTAAAATAAAAACATTCCTTCTCTCAAGAAAATTATACGATTACAAATTTCTAATAAAGATTTTTTTTTTTACAAACGATAGGATAATATTTTAATCCTTTAGATATAAACTAATAAAATCTTGTGGTTAAATGAGTGCAAGAGAGAATACTCTTAACCAACTGAGTTACAAGCCACTTTCTATTAAGATCTTTAATTTAAGCCTATAGGTGAAAAATAAAATGAGAAAGAGGATGAGGTGTGAGTGCAATTATAAATGAAGCAGAATATTTTCACAAAAATAAAAGGGGTGTGATGTCCACACACCCTCTTAATTTTTAGTTGTTGGATCGAATGAATTAAAGAAGATCAAAAAACAAAAATTAATAAGGAGTGTGTGGATTTCACACCCCAAATAAAAATAGAACTAGAAAATAGAATTTTGTTGGAATATTTAATTTTGAAGTGTGAAATATGGAGTATGATTGGACAAGTAAACTTTTAGAGTTGGAATAATATGAGATATTATTTATAAAATTACATTTATAATTCATGATTGGTTGTTATATTTTGGATTTGTCGTTGCACTATATCATTATTGATAATGTCATCACTTATATCAACATATACAACCAAATTATAACAATTATAATCACATATTAACTTTCACTAAGTAATTAGACTATTTTCATTTAAGCAATCACAACCATTAAGGACTGGTTTGGCATTTCTGATTTTTTTTTTTTAAAGTCGTTTTTAAAAAAAGTTTGAGCTAAAATTGTGTTTGGTAAATAAAAAAAAACTTTTTTTTTTTCAAAACATGGATCCAAACCAGCAGAAAACTCTTGCTTATGAAAACAATACTTTTTTTTTTTTTTCACAACACACAAACCCCAAACTAACCCTAAAATAGCCAATGCATTTGCCACAATATTGGCCTCCCTCCACACATGAACAAATACAACTTTTGTGAAAGTCTATTCATCAATCCTCTCAATTGATTGAACTTACTATGAAAGACTATTGATGAATAGAGTGTTGAGAAATAATGGAAATCAAATAAGAAATTTAAACGCACGAAGACTATTGCATAAAACTTACACTGAAGCTAATTATTGGAAGTTCTTATTAGGGTATTGGGATCTGTAGCAAAAATTATGTTGGAATTATATAGAGTTTTTGGGGTCAAGTGAACCCATTGATCCCTCCGCCTTCTCCTTCCCCTCGCTACCGCATGTGAACTTCACGCTAGTGGTGGATTTAGAATTTCAATATCGGGTGTTTCTAATATAAAAGTTTCAAATACAACTTAGACACAATTAACTTTTAAAAAAAAAAATTTAACAATAAATACTTTTCATTCCTAAACCATGATAATACAAATACTAAATTTGTCTACGACAAGGTTTCATACTTCGAAAACGTTTCATTATATTTCATTATCGATACAAGAAAAAAAAAAATCTTACTACACAATTAAACTATCACTTAACCATTAATTTTTTACTTTGTTGAGGAGTGAATGCTTAATGATATTTATAGCGAAAAATGTACTATTCACTAACGCAACTGCAACTGATAAAACCGAAGTCAATTATTCAGAATAAAAAATAATAAATCATATTCACTAATGAAGACATAAAAATGTATATATGAATTAACCAGCATATGATCAAATTAGTAAAAAAAATAACAAACCATATCACAATAATTATATAAATATTTTCATCTAATACACATAAGACAAAAATTATAAAATCTCATGTGATGGTGGAGAGAGTTGGATTGATGGTGGTGGGTTACCGTTGGGATTAGGTTTGGAGGGGTGGATTTGGGATTTGTGTTAATTAATGAGGGAATCGCGCGAAAAATAGTTGGGCCTCGGGTTTGTAGACGAAAGAGAGTTTTAATTTTTTTCTAGAATGGCCTACCCAAAACCATGCTGTTTTGGCCAAATCATTAAAAACAAAATTAAGACGAGTAATACTACACTTAGCACTTATTTTTATCATCTTTCTAGTGGAGGTAGGGTTGGCCCATCAACACATGTAGGTTTCATATCTATTAGAGATATGATACAAATAATAGTACAATGGTAAGAGTACCATTTTTGAATTAAGACTTCTTCATCTTCTTCATTAACCCTATGCTAGTTGTTGCGCTGCAATCTATAGAGTTCTAAAACCAGCACATATTCAGACCATCGGGTGGTCCTTAAAGATCTTCACTGGTGCTTCTCAGAGCTTTCATAAGGTTTCAAGACCACCCGGATCCATTAATAAATTCGCCTTTACTTCACTCATGAATCAATGTGACTCAAAGACCATGTTAAGCATAAAATCTCAAATACCATGTTAAGCATAAAAGAAAGCAGAGAAGGAAGAGAAAAGCAGAAGAAAAACCGTATATTTCATACACTGAAGGGAATGAATAACAAACTTAGCCTTCCCTTTCTCAACTTATTCATGGCTCTTCATTTCTTACACTTGACAACAATAACATGTTTAGTATCGGATTAGATTGTTAGTGAAAAAAAGAGACAAGATTTACCCGAGACGACAGTTTCACATTTGGTTTTGAAGCTATTTCCAAGAACTCCTTACCCGCAAGGCAATGGCATAGATTTGCTGTATCTTATTCCTTCTTATATAACTGCTCGCTAGGCCGCTGAAGGTTCTAAGCATCTGTTGTTGGATGCTTATCAACAGTTGATGACAATTTACATATATAAATAAATTTGAATATACTAATAATAAATGCAACTCAATAATATGAACAAAATGAAATTAACTTTAAACAGATAAAATAATGATCGAGGCTTATGTACCGCAATATTCTTAAAACAGAATTTTGTCCCTACTTTGTGCTTGTAATTCGTTGGACGTCCGTTTCACCAAAATTCAACGATCTAATTAAGTCAAGATCCCAACATCGGAAAACTTGACTTCTAGTAGAATGAGATTTCTACTAAAAAAACTCCAACATCTGTCACTTATCTTTTATTACATGAGTCTTCGTTCTTCACTTTTTTATGTAAGGACATCTCCAACCGAAGAGTACAGAGGACCAAAAATAGCCCGAAAACCGTCTCCAACCAAGGCTAGGCCAAAGGGCTCGTGGGCCCCACAGAATATGAAAGGGCCAAAGGGCTGGCCACGTGCAATCAGCCAGCCAGCCCTGGCTGGTTGGAAATTTTTTAAGTAGTGTTGGTTTTTCTGTTGGTTATAACTGACAGAAATAAGAGAAATGGTGTCAGTTATAACCGACACAAATAGCCAGAAAATTTTGAAATAAATGGCTATCTGACAGAAGTAGTGTCGGTTATAACTGACACAAATATGAAAATTTTTTAATATAACGACTTTTTTTTTTTACAGAATTTTTTTAAATTGTTTTTTTTTTTTTAATTCTATTTGTTTCCTATAACTTCCTAAGTCATTATACAACATTAAATTAAATTAAGTAACATGAAACAACATTAAATAACATTAAATTTAAATAATAAATTATGTTTGGCTCTATGGCCCTCGGTTAGAGACGGTTTTTTGTGGCCCTTTGGCCCTCGGTTGGAGATGAAAGCAAATATGGTTTTGTACTGTTCATTAAAATATTAATTTTTTGAAGGACCAGAGGGCTAAAACGAGCTCTCTGACCAGCCCTCGGTTGAAGATGGCCTAAGACATGGGAAGGAGGACATGGTCTAGGATTTGTCCTGTTCAGCCTTTACTTGGGAAGGAGGAGGACCAGGTCTAGGATTTGTCCTGTTCAGCCTTTACTTGGTCCCCGAAGTTGGTTGGCATTTTAATTTTAATAACGGAGAAGTACATGTGTTACAATGACTTTGGCCTACAAAATAATTGCTAAGAGAATCTCACCAATTAAGCGTAAGAGAGAGATTTGTTACGAAAGAGACTGGTGTGGATTTGAAACCATGACTTGTTTGTTTGTTTTTTTGTTTTTTTTTTTTATAATAAATGATACTGTTTACATTGAAGGAGAGTGATGTAGGTTAAGCCTAGACTTCTTACTTATAAATAAAGAATAATACTACTAGACCGTAATACTAAGTAACAAAGATATATGGTTTTTTTCTTAATAGTCGGATAAAACTTATAGCCTTGCACTGAACTATGGTTTTATTTTTGTTGCCAAAAGTCATCATGTCTGCCGTCAGCACTTCCACCGGTGACCAACGGCCGTGATTGCGTGTAACATCAGTGTTATATTAGAATTTTAAGGTTTTATTTTTATTTTTTTGGTGAATTAGAATTTTAAGTTTTGCAGATGCCTTTGACCTTTTGTTATTTATTTAATTTTGTTCTTAACTTAGAATCTTAGGAACTTCTCGGCCTGCATTATCTTATCAATATCATTGACATTGCGGTCACTCATAAGATGTCTTTAAAAAATGCAAATAGCGATTAAATTAATAGGTACAGTTTGAAGAAGGTACCCCTTGAAAAGTCGACTTTGTCTATGTCAGGTAAATAAATTATTTCCATCCAACCGAAAAATGGCGTGGAATGGAATTCTGCAAATCTGACTAAACTTTGTTTATTTCTATACACACACACACACATAATTATTCCTCCAGTCTGCGCCTGGACATTTGTGGTGCCTTGGGGGTTACGGCTTAACAACACATACATTTCTTATATGAAATTACTTTTTAAATCGTCATTCTATATAGCCGACTGATTGAACCACACGATCTGACCTGCAGGTTTAGACCCTGACCAATGAATTTCATTGAACAATAAAGTTCACGAAGATGATCGATGTTGCATGAATAGTAGATTGCTCAGTAGTTGTGATATACCTTATGACAAGGTTTATACAAGCTGATCAGCTCGGAAAATATTAACCAAGTGGAACCGGACGTTGCATTGCATCAGTAGTAGATTGGTCATGATTTGGCTAAGCATGGATGCCATTATATACAATTAGGTGTCACTAACACTACAGTTCTTTATTTTCTTATTCATTAAGTTTAGAGCACAAACTTGTATATTTAGAGTTTTTAAATCCTGTGAATAATTTCATCATTTGGTTATCCGAAGTAGCATAGTTTCATTCATTTGTATTTGGACTCTATTTCTTGTAGTCTTAGGGCCACCGACTCGGATCCAAACTTTTTAATTCCAAATGTGCTGGAGTAACTTCATTCCTTTGTACTGGACTATTATTTGGGATTTGTAATCAATTGTCATATTAGGTCGTTAGTATCATTTCTTTAATTTTTTTCGTTAAGGAAAAACATTAAAAGCAATTATTCGCCCTGTTAAGGAATACAGAAAATCTTGCCTTATAATTTGGATGAAAAAAAAGGCCCACCGAATATATATATATATATATATAAAGCTAAGAAGAGTACATAATGGAGACAAAGCTATCTTGGCCAAAATCCAAATCATTTGAGTTCTAAAGAGGTATGCAAATGCAAGAGTACATTTCTTGCAAAAAAATCAATTCTTGTATTGTGCTTGGAAAGTTGTGATTTATTTTAGTTTTGTAGATTAATAAAAATAGATTTAAATAATTTAAATTAAAGATTATTTTAATTTCCAATAAAAAAATTAATTGCTTTACCCGATGAACAGATTCGTGGAGCAAACTTTTATTGCATTTTTATTTTAGTTTTGTTAAACAGTTGCTTTCATCTAGCTAAAGTATTTAATTTGCAAAAACTCGACGAAACCATGTCATCGAGCAAGATATATTCGTCAGCCAAGGGTGGACGCTACTTTACCCGAAGACTTTGTTTCGTCCATTGAAATTTTAGGTGACGAATCCTTATTTAGCCCAAAAAAAGTATTTCGTCTGGCAAGGAATTTTTTGTAGTGTTAATTGAAAACAATTTAAAAAGAAGAAAAAAAAATACCCGATAAAACTAAGGAAAATGTGGTCGCCTTGGTAAAAAAATACCTATAAAACCCTACTTCTATTCAATAAGAGCTTTCTTCAAGGAAATTGCCTTCACTTAGGTTTATCCATATCGACAAAATATGAATAACATATCAATGAAATATAAACAACATATTAATGAAATATCAACAACTTAATGAAATATCAACGTTTGGACAACATATAGATACATATTGAATTTTAGGAAGAGGGCTTTATTGCAATAGGGTCATCGAACCAATTTCCCTAAAACTAATGTGCCTATAGCTTTGATTTAATTTCAATTGTTCTATCCATCCAGTACCACTTGAGTCTTGAGTTACATCATGACTTTATTAGCTAAGTTTGTCTTAAGTAAAAACCATAACACTAACCCTTGTTCAATAATCTTCAACTTATTGCATGACAAATTAACCATAATCTTGAATTATGATCAACAACCCTTGCAAGCTGATCTTTCTTCCAGCATTCGAAGGCCAACATGCCTGCCCAAAGAACAAAATTTGGAGTGGGAAAACAACAATACCATATTATTAGGGGAAAAAGAAAAAAAACCAAATAATTTATATTTCGGATGATTTAGTAGATATTATTTAGTTAAATATAATTAAGTTGTTGTATTATGTACAGGTAATTTATTATGGTTTTATTTGAATGTATGTAACATGCATACCTGCCTAACATCATAAGAGTGGCTTGAGGATTGGTCCCTGGTGACAAACTTTTGAACACAGATCCATCAACAACACGTAATGCCTTGATCCCCCTAACCCGGAAATCTCCATCAACTACTTTTCCGACGAGGCATCCACCATGGTAGTGCCAAAATGTGGCTACTGTATCTCGACAGAATGTTTCAATGGATGCAACATCTGACTGGTTCATTGGTAAAGGCGGTCCAAAAAGGTTAAAACCATTTTCGCCTGGCAAATCTCGAATCTTAAACGGTTTCAATGAATTTGTTTTTAATAAATCACCCATTTTCCTCACCGCACTAACACAACGAGAAAGGTCTGCTTTCTTTGCAAAGTAGTTGAATTTGACATTTGGGCCGACTTTGACATCATAGGATGATTGCAGTTTAAGAGAACCATAGGACAAGGGTGCTGGATTTTTGGTAGCAATGTGCCCGAAAGTTGAATTTATCGTCATGGGAATAGTTGGATTAGGGAAAAGACTGAAGGCCATAGTAGAAAATGGTAAGCCGGAGAAAGTCTCTACATAGTAATCACTTGTGATACCAGCAATCTGTGCAGTAGAAGGTTCTAGTTCAGATGGGGGCAAAATGGTAACGTAATGACGAGGATTGTCACGCATAAATTGCCCAACGTGAGGTTGTGGGTGAACAACTGGGATTTTAAGAGATGAAAGGTACGACTTCGGGCCAACACCGCTAAGTAGCAGAAGTTGAGGACTCCCAATTGCTCCTGCACTCAATATAACCTCACCCTTACCACGTATCAATGCCTGATGAGACCTCCCGTTAGAATCAGTGTATATGATTCCTTTAGCTGACAAACCTGCATTAAATCGATATTAGAACTGAACATATATTTAATTTACAAGTTATTAAATATATAGAATAGATTCAAATTCTTCAAATATATCAAGGAGTTTTTTTTTTTTTTAACACCCTGATAGATTTGATTTTTGTTTTTCAATAGAAACATATTAATGTACCTACACGTATGTATATTCACAGTTATATGTACGCAACATACAAGATCAAAATCAAAGTCCAACCAAAATCCAATCTAAAATGGGTTTATCATATGAAAAAAATAAGAAAACCTTAACTCATGTTATCGAAGGATGGAAATCTAAATGGCCTTTAATTGTATATATCAAATGTTAGCATACCTGATGCTTTGGAAGAGAAAATGATCCTCTCTACTGCGGCATGAATTGCAACTCTCAGGTTTTTTGGATGTCCTTTATTTAGCAGTTCCACAGCTCCATGTCTTCTTCCACGATCGTCAAAGATCGTACCCGTGATTTTAGTTCCTTGAATGTGATCCAAAGTATGTCCATTGTCTGGACGAACACCAGCTTCTAACAATGCATCTTTCACAACAGATTGCCAGTTTGATAAATTCGGACGGAACACTAGAGTGTTTTCAACCCATTCGTATGAATTATTGACTAAGTTCATGTCCAATTTAATTCCCGATTTCTTGAGGAATTCACTGTCGGCTCTTGAGTAAAGACCAACATTGATCATACTTGACCCGCCTAGGACCCGACCTCTTACAAAAGCTACACCATCTTCTGATGTGAACCTCTGGGCCGGCGTCTTACCGTCATCTTCTTGCATGAAAGTTGCAAGAAGCCCAGCGTTACTCAACACGTTTGGATATGCTGTGGGAATATCTCCCCTTTCTAGGAGGAGCACAGAGTAGTTCGCGGATAAAGTTGCTGCCAATGGGCACCCTGCCGTGCCCCCTCCAACCACAATGTAGTCATATTTTTCTTGCAATGGTAGATCAGTTGCGTTACGTACAAATTTCAAGTAGCTAAAATCTGCAGTATATGAATAAAGAGATGAGGAAACAAGATTATATAGCGAGAACTGTTGTTTATTAAATTTATGTCATGTAAGTTACTCGAATAACCAATGAGACTTTTAAAATACATGTAGTACCTTGGACGTCAGAAGGAGTGGCGAATGAGTGAACCCCGAGTTGAGGGCAGAAGACAAAGAAGTACATAAGCAACAATACAGCAGCAATTGCTGATTTCTCCATATTGTTTTCAAAACAAGATACACGTTTTTCTCCTGAAAATAAAATATTAAAAGAATAATTAGTTTCTTGTTCTTCAAGTAAAGACTTTTGGAGTAGAGCCATACTCTAAAACACACAAGTTCCCACAAGTTTTTTTTTGAGCTCCATGTATGGAGTTGAAAGAGCCCGACTCTAAACTTAGGGTTTAGCAACCAAATCCTCTCCCAACCCAAGTCCATTTGGTGCTAAAAATTCAATTTCTATATTCCCAAGTTTGAGAACTACTTTTCAAGTTGCTAATTCTAATGGTTCCCACCATTCAAAAGCACTTGAATCATGTGACTGGGCTTGATGTGGACGCACTGGGAGGCACGCGCCCACGTATGGGGAGCTGAGCCCACACGCTGTCGCACTTAACATGCAGAAAACTTGAAAAAAGTTTGCGCCCAAGCTGGGTCAAAGCAAGGACCAAGTCTCTTGTGTTGGTTATGCTATTGCAGCATATATATATATATGGTTTTTTTTTTTCCAGACATTTCCTATTTTCAACATTGAAGTCAATATTGTCACAAATTGTGCGATTTTGACTTCTTGTCAGAATTTAAAATTTTTAAGTTAAAATATTCATAAAAATAACTTAAGATAACAAAATTTATTTGAAAAAAAAAGTTAACAAAAGAAATTTGAGACTAAACTACTTGTTTGACATTTAAAATAAGTGGCTAAATTTGAGCAATGCAGGGTAGGAGGAGAAAAACAATTTGACAACATAAAATTTGTCTTTTGTTTGCCAAATTTTGCATTTGGCAACTTCCCACTGGAATTGGTCTAAAGAAATCTTATTTTACTTCAATCATTTTTGCTTTTTAACAAATATTCTATCATAATTTAAAATAAAACGTTCCTTTTCTCAAGAAAATAATACCATTACAAATTTCTAATAAAGATTTTTTTTTTTTAAAGATAGGATAATATTTTAATCATTTAGATATAAACTAATATAATCTTGTGGTTAATATAAGTGCAAAATAGAATACTATTAACCAACTAAGTTACAAGCCACTTGCTATTAAGATCCTTAATCTAAGCCTATAGGTGGAAAATAAAATGAGAAAGAAGATGAAATGTGAGTACAAGTAAAAAGGAAGAAGAATATTTTCACAAAAATAAAAGGGGTGTGCTATCCACACATTTTTTTTTACTTCTCACACACTTTCTTAATTTCCAGCTTTCGAATTGAATGAATTGAAGAAGATCAAAGACATAAATTAATAAGAGATGTGTGAGAACTAAAAATGAGTGTGTGAATTTCACACCCAAATAAAAATAGAACTAGGAAATAGAATTTTGTTGGAATATTCGATTTTGAAGTGTGAAATATAGAGTATGATTGGACAAGTAAACTTTTAGTGTTGGAATAGTATGCAGTTATATTATTTTAAAATTACATTTATAATTCATAATTGGTGGTTATATTTTGGATTCGTCGTTCTACGATATTATTATTGATAGTGTCATTATTTATCTTGACGTATACAACTAAATTATAACAATTATAACCACGTATTTACTTTCACTATGTAATTAGACTATTTTCACTTAAGTGATCACAACCATTAATTTGGCTGCCATAAGCAAATACAGCTTCCTTTTGTTTGGAGAAACGAAGAGAATATATTATCGAGCCTCTTGGGCAACCATTACAAAAGGAAGTTGAAGTGTAAAGCATGCCTTATGCTCGTTGGAACAAGATTGAACCAAGTATAATCAGACCGAATTGAATGATTAAGGGTTGGTTTCACATTCCTGAATTTTTTTTTTTTTAAAGTTACTTTTTAAAAAAGTTGGAGCTAAAATTGTATTTAGTAAACAAAAAAAGTGTTTTTTTTTAGTAAAACATGAGTCCAAAACAGCAGAAAACCATACTTTTTTTTTTACAGCACATAAACCTCAAACTAGCCCTAAAATAGCCAATGCATTTGCCACAATATTGACCTCCCTCCACACATGAGCAAGTACAACTTTTGTGAACTTACTATGAAAGACAATTGATGAATAGTGTTGAGAAATAATGGAAATCAAATAAGAAATTCAAACGCATGAAGACTATTGCATAAAATTTACACTGAAGCTAATTGTTGGAATTTCTTACTAGGGTATTGGGATCTGTAGCAAAAATTATATTGGAATGATATATAGAGTTTTTGGGGTCATGTGAACCCATTGACCCCTCCGCCTTCCCCTCGCTACAGCATGTCAACTTCACACTAGGTGGATTTAGAATTTTAATATGAAAGTTTTAACGAAAAACCTGCGGTACTGTTAATTTTAATGAAAAACCACATTTTTACACTAAAAAGTTAAACATGGTACTATTTATTTTACCCTTTATTTTGCCCTTAAAACTCAAAGTTTTGAAGCCATTTTTCATTAGTTTTCCTTTTTAATATCAAGGGATTCCTAATGTACAAATTTCAAAACAATTTAAACTCAAATAACATTAAAATTTTGAATAATAAATACTTTTCATTCCTAAATCATGATAGTACAAATACTAAATTTTTCAACGATAAAGTTTCATACTACGAAAAAGTTTCATTGTATTTCATTATCAATACAAGAAAAAGAATTTTACCAAACAACTAAACTATCACTTAATCATTAGTCTCTCATTTTGTTGAGAAGTGAATGCTTAATGATATTCATGGTGAAAAATTCACTATTCATTAATGCAGCTATAACTGATAAAACCGAAGCCAATTCAATTTGGAATTATTCAGAATAAAAAATAATAAATCATATGCACTAATGAAGACATAAAAATGTATATATGAATTAACCAGCATATGATAAAATTAGTTAAAAAAAAACAAACAAACAAACTATATCACAATAATTATATCAATATTTTCATCTAATTTCTGTATAAAAAAAAATATTTTCATCTAATACACATAAGACAAAAATTATAAAATCTCATGTGATGGTGGTGGGAGGTGGATTAATTGTGGTGGGTTTCCGTTGGGATTCGGTTTGGATGGGTGGGTTTGGGGTTTGTGTTCATTAAATGAAGGAATTGAATGAAAAATAGTTGGGCCTCGGGCTTGTAGATTAAAGAGAGTTTTTTTTTTTTTTTTTTGAGTGGCCTGCCCAAATCAAGTTTTGGTCAGGTCATTAAAAACAAAATTAAGACGAGTAGTGCTGCATTTATCATTTATTTATATCATCATTTATATCATATTTCTAATAAAGATATGGTCTGCCCGCCAATGCATGTATATCCCATCTGAGAAATGATAGAAATAATTATACAAATATATGATAAGAGTAGCATTTTTGAATTAAGACTTCTTCATCTTCTTCTTTAACCCTCTGCTTGCTGTGCTACAATCTATAAAGTTCTAAAACCAGCACATATTCAGACCGTCGGGTGGTCCTCAAATGTCTTCACAGTTGCTTCTTAGAGCCTTCTGAAGGTCCCGAGACCATCCGGATTTGTTAATAAATTCGCCCTTGCTTCACACATGAGTCAACCTGACTCAAATACCATGTTAAGCATAAAAACTCAAACACCATGTTAAGCATAAAAGAAAGCAAAGAAGGAAGAGGAAAACAGAAGAAACACTGTATATTTCGTAGACCGAAGGGAATGAATAACTAACTTAGCCTTCCCTTTCTCTACTCATTCACGGCCCTTCATTTCTTACACTTGACAACAAAAACATGTTTATTGACAATATCGGATTAGACTGTTAGTAAAAAAAAGAGACAAGATTTACCCGAGAAGACAATATCCCGTTTGGTTTTGAAGCTATTTCCAAGAACTCCTTAGCCTCTAGGCAATGGCGTAGATTTGCTGTATCTTATTCCTTCTTATATAACTGCTCCCTAGGCCGCTGAAGATTCTAAGCATCTGTTGTTGGATAATTAGCAACAATTAATGACAATTTATATATATAAGTAAATTCGAATATACTAATAATAAATAAAACTCAATAATTTGGCAAAGTACGAAAAAAAACCAAATTAACTTTAAACATATACAATAATGATTGAGACTTGAGTACCGTAATGTACTTAAAGCAAAATTTTGTACTCACTTTGCGTTTACAGTTTGATGAACGTTAGCTTAATCATGATTTAACAATTTAAGTCAAGACATGAGGAGTTGGTTGGCATTTTAGATTTGATAATGGAGAAGTACGTGTTACAATGACTTTTTTTTTTTTGGTAAACACGTGTTACAATGAGTATGGCGTACAAAATAATTGCCAAATAAGACAATCTCGCTAATTAAGTGTAGGAGAGAAATCCTTTACGGAAGAGACTGATGGATTAGATTGCGAAATGGATTGAAAATCGAGTCAAAAAGGACAAAAGCCGGCAGAAGAAATAAAGCTTTCTAGATTTGGACTTTGGTAGCCGATTTGACCCATGACTTTTTATTTATTTATTTAATTTTTTTTACAAATAATATTATCTCTACTAATTAATAAAACACTTATTATCAATTAAAATTCTATGAAATTACCAGTTTAACTCTCTAATTAAAACAAAACATGAATAAGAAATATGAGGCAAAAATGTAATTTCACACAACCAAATTTTTTTTTTTTTTTCAAAGCCTCACTTACATGTAATGTAAACATATCTCTAATTAAAAAAAAAAAAAAAAAAAATTTCTCTCACACACTTTGTGTGTGGCCATATGCTTGTATACATTAAGAGGAGAGAGGTATGTTAAGTCAATGGATTAGCAACAGTATAGTTCAAATTCGCCTTTAACGATAATCGAATTTAAAATATGTAACTTACAAACAAAAGCGAAGAAAAATACAACTAAATCGTAGTATTAAGTGACAATGATATGATTTTTTTAATAGACAAGTTAAAACTTATAGCCTTGCGATGAAGTATGGTTGTTTTTTATTTTATTTTATTTTATTTTTTTCTGTTGCCAAAACTCATCGTGTTTGGTCAGCGCTTCCACCAACAACGGTTGCGTGACTGCGCGTAACAGCACAATGTTATATTAGAATTTTTGAGTTTTAAAGATGTTTATGACTTTTTGTTATTTATTTAATTTTGTTCTTACTTGGATTCTTGAGAACCTCTGGGCCTGCATATCTTGTCAATATCATTGAGATTACGGTCATTCATAAGATCTTTTTGAAAAAAGCAAATAGCGATTTAATTAATATGTATAGTTTGAAGAATGTTACAAGCACCCCTCGAAAGGTCGACTATGTCTATGTCAGGTACATAAATTATTTCCATCTAACCGAAAAATGGCGTGGCATGGAATTCTGCAAATCTGACTAAACTTTGTTTACACACACACACAATTATTCCTCCAGTCTGCTGCTGGACATTTGTGGTGCCTTGGGGTTTACGGCTTAACAACGCATACTTTTCTTATGTGAAATTACTTTTTAAATCGTCATTCTACATAGCCGACTGATTGAGCCACACTATCTGACCTGCAGGTTTAGACCTGACCAATGTATTTCATCAAACAATAAAGTCCACGAAGATGATTGACATTGCTTGAATATTAGATTTCTCAGCGGTTGTGCTATGCCATATGACAAGGTTTATACAAGCTGATCAGCTCCGAAAATATTAACCAAGTGGAAGCTGATGTTGCATTGCATCAGTAGTAGATTGGTCATGATTTGGCAAAAGCATGGATGCCATTATCTACAATTAGGTGTCATTAACACTACTATTCGTTATTTTCTTATTCATCAAGTTTAGAGCACAAACTTGTATATTTAGAGTTTGTAAATCCTGTGAATGATTCCATCCTTCGTATTTCGACTGCTATTTACAAATAGAAAATAACTGCAATATTATTGCGCCAACTCTTATCCAAACTTCTAAATTTTAATTATCCGAAGTAGCATAGTTTCATTCATTTGTATTTGGATTCTCTTTTTTTGTAGTCTTAGGACCGCCGACTCGGATCCAAACATTTTAATTCCGACTGTGCTAGAGTAACTTCATTCCTTTGTATTGGACTATTATTTCGGATTTGTAATCAACTGTCATATTAGGTCCTTAGTATCATTTCTTTAATTTTTTTCATTATGGAAAAACATTAAAAGCAATTATTCGCCCTCTTAAGGAATACAGAGAAAATCTGGCCTTACAATTTGGATGAAAAACAGGCTCGCCGAATATATATATATATATATATATATATATATATATGTACTTAATGGAGACAAAGCTATCTTGGCCAAAATCCAAATGATTTGAGTTCTAAAGAGGCATGCAAATGCAAGAGTACATTTCTTGCACAAAATCAATTCTTGTATCGTGCTTTGAAAGTGTGGGATAAATATTAACAATCAATGATAAATTTATGTATGCTAATAAATAATAAATGTAAATAAATAATTTAACAGAATATGAACAAAATGAAATAATATTAAAACAGACAATCTGAAGATCGAGGCTTGTGTATCGTAATGTCATTGAAACAGAAATTTTGTCCCTACTTTGTGTTGTAGTTCTATGGGCGTCTGCCTCATCGGGATACAATGATCTAAGTTAGGATTCTAGCACTGGAAAACTGGACTTCGCAAATTTCTTTCTGATTCTCTTAGTAAGAAGGTTTGGGATTGTAGAACAAGAATTTGATTTTTCTGTGTTCTAAATGTCATGCAGATGAATACTATACAATATGTTTACGCCTATTCGCAACAAGTCTGAGAATGAAATGCGTGTTGGGAGACATCTTCTCAGAGGGGTGCTTTACTTTCTAATGTTCTTTCATCACTTCAAACTCATCTTTACATCTTCTTAGAGGGGTGCTTTGCTCTTTGGCGTTCTTTCATCACTTCAGACTTCATCTGAAAATATGAGTTTGTTGATATAAAAAATAAATAAATAAATCCAAAATCAATTAAAGAATTTAATTATTAATTTAATTATATATTAATTATCAATTAATTAGCATACCCTAAAGCTCAAACCCAAGGTTGAGTCCAATTTTATTCTCCATGATCCATCACTCCAATCATTTTCTAAAAAGGACAAAGCCTTATAAAGTGAGGGAACTTTTAGTGGTAACCAATGTGGGACAATGATATATCTTTCTAAAAGAAACAAAACCTTATAAAGTAAGGAAACCTTTTAGTGATGACCAAGTGGGACAATGAAATATCTACTCAAAATTTCCAACAAGTATATATTCAGATTAGTATTGACCCGGTTTCTCTTAAATACAGTTTTGTATCGTTTTATTTGGCCTTTTCTTGACTGGTTCTACCAAGTTTTGCTTTTTTTTATTGATATGAAAAATATTATACATTAATTCAATATGGACTTTTGTATCATTCGCTTTAGCCAACGTGGCTATCCCTGCGTCTACTATATGTTTTCACCAAGATTAACATAAGAGATTGATCCTTCTAGTTATACACACACACACACACACACATATATATACATATATACATATATACATATATACATATATATATATATATTCCATATAATTTCCTTGTTTAATTGCATTTTAGAGGTAGGGTTGATTCATATGAATATTTGATTATTTTTCCGTTTTTTTATATTGCAGGTTTCAGTCCTAAGATGTCTCCAGTTTCAGGCGAAATGAATGTTTACGATGGTGAGTTTGAGTTTTGTCATTAAAGGTTAAAATTCATGAGAAATATTTTTGTTTTTGGACTTTACAAAGGGTTAGAAAATTAGTAATGGAAGAACCATTTGTCATACATATTTATAGTGTAATGTCGTGTTTAAAATGGTACCTTAGAATCCTATATTGATATTAAGATCATCTCCAACTCTTGCCTAAAATTTTTAACCCAGAAACAGTATTTATTCTCTAACCATTCTAGATTAAATTTTTAGCCTGAGATTATTAAAGAATGAATTTAGGATTTTTTTTTTCCCTTAAACTAACCTTTAAGAAAAAAAAATTATGAAAACTATCATAATTTAATTTTATGAAAATTTTAACCTCAAAATATTTAGATTTCAATAAACATTAAAAAATCACTAAACCGACATCATAGAACTCGTGGAACACTATGAAAGAATATGAAACACATAAAAGAATTTTTTTTAATTACTTTAGCAGTTGGATTTATATTTGGACCGTTAGATTTTTTTTTTTTAACCATTGAATTTGATTATATTAGATCTTAATCGTTGGATTCAATGAATTTATAAATATAAAACTGAAAAAAAATATACATATATGGTGGGCCAACCCCACTAATCCAGAGGGAATAATGACCTAAATTTGCCAAATAAATAAGTTTTGAGTTAAAACTCATATTTGTCCCAAGAATATAAGCAAATTGGGATAAATTTAGAACATAAAATTTAAGTTTTATTCTAATAATTAGAGTGAGTTGGAGTGGGTCTGCCTGTCCGAACTCCTTTCGGGATTAAATTGTTTCAAATTTTCGACATTAAACAAAGAAATTGTTTGGAACAACCAATTAAATAATCAAATTGACTCATACGCCAATGATAAAAGAAAGCAGGACTTCCCTTTTAACTTTGTACGAATCATAATACTTCATGGTTATTCACGGGAATAACTTTAAAAATTATGATGGAAAGAGATCATCTTTGGATTCTTTTTTTTTTAATTCACCAAATCAGGAAATTTGGATTATTAAAATTTGATTCAACGATTAAAGTTATTATAACTTTTAAAGTGAACCCATATTTGTAACCGTTGAATTAAATTTCAATGGTCCGAATTTCTTGATTTGATTGATTAGAAATAAGAGATCCGGAAATAATTCATTTTCCATTATGATCACCCCTAAGAATTTCTTCATGGCTCCTTTTAAGTGTTTGTACAGGGATGCCAGCATTGGTAGCCTTTATTTGTTAGCGGCAGAAAATAGTTCTTTTCTCAACTTCACTGTTTGTTGTCCATGGTACGGTGATTCTTCAGGGAAGCACACGAATTCAGTCCCCAATAAATCATTAATTGGTAGAATTAAACTCGCGCACAATCATTTGTATATGAACAATTGAATAGAATAAGATGACATTAATGTGCATTGAGCTTATAACATTAATGTCCTCTCTCTGTAAAAAGAATTAGGGAAAATTTATTTAAACTCCTATAATTTTACTTTACACCTAATTTAAATTTTAAATATGAATTGTTTTCAGGAAACATTTATTTGAATCCATGTAATTTTACTTTACACCCAACTTAAACTTTAAATGTAAATTGTTTTAGGGTAAATTACATTTGGCATCCTGAAGTTTGGGTGCAATTACAATCTCATACAACAACTTTAAAACATTTTAAATCTCATATATTTACTATTATTTCATTTCTATGTTATAAAAACTTGTTAAGTTAGCCGTTAAGTGATGACGTGGTAATAATGACTTCTATATTTGTACACGTGACTACTAAACTTGGGTCACATGGCCAAACAACTATTAAAAAATATTTAATTAATAAAAAATTAGTTTTTTTTTAATAATTAAAAGCTTAAAAAATAGAAAAGGAAAAGGAAACAAAAACCCCAAATCTGCTTCACTGCCATTTCCACCTAACCTACTGCAAATGCAAAGCCCCACCCTAACCTCAACGTCTTCCTCAGTGGGAAATTTTTTATTTCTTTAGCTTTTGGTTTATGGATTTAGCTGCGTTTTTGAGAATTTGAAGTGGAATGGGTGGTTTAGGCTCTGCATATTGTCTGAGAAGAAAATTGGGTGTGTTTGGTTAGAGGGAAAATGAGAGAAATTGGGAAGGAATTTCTCTGTTTCTGTACTGAGTGTGGAAAGTTTTGATACGTTTTCATTTTTTTGGCTTTTGGGATGGAGATTGACGGATCTGGGGCGGGATGTGGGCACACCGGGGTTCGAAGAAAAAAAAAAATTGAAGACGTCATCTGCTTACAGACGGGTTTGCCATTGACGGACAAGAAGAATCCATATGCGATAGACTTTGCCGTCGGCCATGTAAATGGTGGCTCAAAGCTCTGAGATGAAAGACTCGGACTGGCGTTGAAATCGAGTAGAGACGCCACCATACCCACCGCCGACGCAGCGGCGATGCTCTTCTTTTTCGGCTTCTTTGCCTTCCTGGAAAGAGAATATTCAGCTTGCTTCTCGGAAAAATTGGGATGGAAATTTGGAATTTGATTTTTTATTATACAAGTTTAAGTTTAGAGTATAAAATGATTTAAAGTGTTAATAACAATATATGCATTGTTTAAATTGGTATTTAGTATGAATTTATGGAAAAATATCCTGGCCGGATCCTTTCTAGGGATCTAGAGATTCTGTGATCGGGATCATTCATCATATATCGTGTAGTTAAAAATTATTTTAAAATTTAAAATTTAAAATTAAATATAAATAATAATTAACAAAAATTAACCGTACGATATACGATGAACGATCGCGATCACGGAATCCCCAGGATCCTAAGAACTTTGTTCTCATTAATTTGACAAGTCTTCCAAAAAATTTACTATGTGTTTGGGCCCAAAATAATATGGTTGGGCCGAGCAGTAAGATGTGCTCGGCCCAAGGTAATGACAAATGCTATGGGCTGAATAATAAAACCCGGGCCAGCTGGCAGGGTCGGCCAAATCCTATCCTAAGAAGTCCAGATGAGTAGAAAAGGTCGAGGAAGTCCTGGTGCGACCAGGATTCTCGACCAGCAAGAAATAAAGCCTCAAAAGGAGGAAAATTCAGAATCCCAGAAGGGGTAGGATTGTTCAAGCTAGAGGTAAAATGGGACAAGGACTCCCAATCCAAATCCGAATGGGTTTCAGGGAACGAGGTGCTATAAATACAAGAAATTACGCAATAGAAATGACCTTCAACATCAGCATACAATTGCCCTGCGCAAAAACCTCTCAAACACCTTGAGATTTTTTCCTCTTCTTTTTCTGCCGACACACCTTCAGTTTGGATAAACAGCACTGTGGAAGCACCCGGCGAGCACCTTCAGTTTGGATAAACAGCACTGCTGCTGCAGAATCAGCCGACCGAGGAGCACCTTCAGTTTGGATAAACAGCACTGCGTCGAGGTCGACCGATTATCTATCTAAGTCTCGGCCGAGAAGGGTTTTCGAACTCTTGTTGGTAGAGGTCATCCTACTAAGCCTTTCGGCATAGTTGGGTGTTACGAATTGCATTGCTCGGCGCAGTGGACGCCGAGTGAGTTTATGATTGGATACTCGCAGGTAAGCTTCAGGGTTCGGCATTCCGACGGCCGAACTACGTTTACCATCAAGACATATATCACATTCGAGTACCTGTGCCCATATAGTTTGGTCTCGATTCGGCGTGCTTATACTCTTACGAATATAATCACAGTGACCGAATCAGGCTTCGACGATTTGTGAACTCCGTAGAATTAGTAGCCTTGTCTTCAGGCTATAGAATCCAGAGACCGAGAGCGTTCCTTCCTCGGTCGCAATCGCAAGATACAGAAGTCAACAGCGCGCTCAACGCGACTACATCAAATTTTACTCCTCGGCCGAGCTCGGCCGACGAGTTGGCACGCCCGCATTCAACCGAAGGACGTAATTAGCTTATTAGTTACTCGGCCTGCGCGCCACGTAGGTTTTGTAATTTTTAGAGTCAACATTTTGGCACGCCCGGTGGGACCTTTGTGCTAAACCTTCGGAGTTCATGACCATTGAGACACGGTCTACCAAGAAGAAAACAACCATGGGAAAGTCAACAGCTGACTTACCAGTGCAAGGCCTTGGACAGGATTCGCACCCAGCAAAAAATTCGATCATTGCCGCGCAGCCCGAGGCTACAAGTGTGACACGCCGAGAAAACGAAATCTGTCTCGGCGGGCAACCCCACAATGTGGCGATCCCGAATCAAACGGCGGGCATGTTTGTGGAGGGGATAGTGGAAGATTGCGACGACGATGGTGGAGAAGGCTCTGATCCACCAACTAGGTCGTTTATTCGGAGACGACTTGATGAGCAGTATCGTCAGGTCGAGCAGTCGATTGGTCAAAGGATGAATGATTTGCTAGAAGCAATACGAAGTAACAACGATACACATACCAGAATGCTTGAACTATTGGTTAGTAAAGCCTTCGAAGATGGCCAGGTCGGCCAACCTCGGCATCTCTCGACGAATGTGCCCATACCAGCCGAGAGAGGATCCGCTCGGCCGCAACCAGTCACCTTAGAAAGAAGAGGACCAGGAAATAGATCCGAGGGACCAAGCCAGGGAGAAGAAGCCGCGTCCGTAAACATGACCGAAGTCCAGAGAATGATTGATTCGGCCCTGAAAAAAGGGCCGAAGTTTCCAAAATTCATTCATCCATACCCGGCGTATGTAGAAAGGTTTGAATACCCACGAGGATTTAAGATCCCTGATTTCAGCCTCTTCGCCGGGGAATCATCTTTGTCCTCATTAGAACATGTGGCTCGGTTCACGGCGCAGTGTGGAGACGTCAATAGCGACTTCTACAAATTACGGTTGTTTAATTTTTCATTGACAGGCTCAGCTTTCACCTGGTACATTAATCTTCCACCCAATTCTGTGCAGAGTTGGGAAGAGTTAGTTGAAAAGTTCCATGAACAATTCTATCGGCCAGGGATGGAGATGTCCGTATCATCCTTGGCCAGGATGGCTCAAGCATCTGACGAATCTTCAATGGAGTACTTAACAAGGTTTAAGTCGGCCAGGAATTGGTGCCGAGTACCACTCCCCGAAGTGGAATTCGTCAGGATCGCTCTCAACGGATTAGACGTGGAGTACAAAAAGAAGTTCCTGGGGGCAAACATTCGCGATATGTACGAACTTGCTCAACATGTCGAACAGTATGATTACCTGCTCCGAGAAGAGAAGATATCAAAGTCACCATCCCCGGGAACGTTGTATAAGAACCCCACGGTCAGCTATGCATCGGCCGAAAGCGGGGACCCTCAGTATGTCAGTGTGGATACGGCCGAGATAGTAATAGACAAACCTTACGTTTGCAAGGCTCTGACCCAAGTAAATGGCAAAGACACCAAAGCTCATTCGGCCGCCGAGGAGATAAGTAAGTCATCAAAAGTCTACACTTTCGACATCACCAAGGCCGATGCAATTTTCGATCAATTATTGGCGGCAAAGATCATCAAGCTTCGGCCGGGACATATTATCCCTAAGGCCGATGAATTGAAGGGAAAGATATACTGCAAGTATCATAATTCTAATAAGCATGCAACCAATAATTGTATCGTATTCCGAGATACAATCCAAAGTTGGATCGAGAAAGGAAAGTTGAAATTTCCGGAAAAGCAGATGGCGGTCGACGTCAATCCCTTCCCTTCAACAACAATTGGTATGGTGGATGCTCATCTTCCTAAAAACAAAGGGAAGGCCGAATACGTCCCGGTGCAGCATATCCGTAAACAGAATGGTCGAACAAGGCTAAAGCTTGATGTTTTTTCGAATGCACCACCCACGGAACAATCGGGACCACCCGCCGGTGAACCTACGACGAGGTCAACAAATTCCGATGATTCTCATGGATCAAAGGTTTTATGTGACCATTGTAAAACACCAGTCGAGCCTGGGAAGAAAACATCTTCAACACCACCCACGGCCCTTACCGCGTCAGCGACATCACCAAAGGAACTTGGGCCGCGACGTCAAGTGTTCGATCGACTCGGCCCACAAGTACGGCCGACAGACCAGGCCTCGGTCAGGCGGCGTCTTGACTTCGACGAGCCTTTCTATAATGAGGATTATTACTCGCGCAATACCAACAGTTCCAGCTCATCAGCCGATCGCAAAACTTTCAAACCACCTAGGACATCGGATCAACGCTGGTACAGTTACAATTCCCCGACAGGTTTATATACGGCGCTGTCTAAATCCCAAAAACGTCGTCGTCAACGGATCGACTGAATGGCTCGGCGACGAGAGGCGCAGGCCAGCCCCGCCAACCAGTGGCAACCAAAGAAGGCCGTGGAAAGCGTAAGTGAACGGCCAACCCCGACTATCATGACCGAATTGGCCGAAGGGAAGCAAGTAGCAGCTGCCGGTTTCGAAACCACCATTGAGGATTCTGAGAAACGTATCAAAATCCTTCCCCGGCCGGGGGAAACGAGAGCTCGTCTAGAACACTTTAGACAAGAGGCCGAAAGGAAACTTTCACCGTTACCACCGCGCGCACCGTTTATCAAAGTACGGCGCAACTTGTACCCCCCATTCCTCGGTGAATCCCTGGAATACATGTGCGAGTTCCATAAGAAATACTCCGCCAATGACTTGTACAAATTACCCAAGGCGTGTCAGGAAGCCCTCGACCTAGCTCTCACTTGCCCTGATGCCGAGCAAATTATTCAGAAAACTTCCGACCCAGCGATTAAAGCGAGGTTCCAACATATACGGGAGGCTCGGGTACTTGGTTTTGAAGTCGATCCTTATACAGATATCGACACCGCCGAATTGCCTTTTTCGCTCGATGACCTTCAGCATTTGCGCTATCATTTCGAAGTTTTTTCGGCTGTATCGCTCTTCGGCCTCACGGCCGACGAGGAAAAACGGATATCACGGTTGGATACATATCTAGACACGAGGAACGCCCGTATTGCCTATGAAGAACGCGCCCGTATAACGAAGAATTCTTCGGCAATCAACATGGTCGAGGACCATAGCCAAAATACACTCGATTTGGTTCACACGTCTCGGATACCGCATTTTACCGAAGCACTCAAAAGTTTGATCGAGGATGTTCCGCCAACTGATACCGTGGTTCGTTCTACCGAAGACGACGACCACGATCCAATGGGTCCCTCGGTCCTCGAACAGATGGAGATCAGTATGGTCCACGTCCTACCAGCTGAATTCCAGCCAAGTACCCACCAGTCAAATTTCTTGGACGGGGACGTAGTCGTCGAGGAAGCAACACAGGTAGACTTCGTCGCAAATGACGACGACCGAGAAACCCGAAGCACGGACAACCTCAAGGTGGCTTTGGCCGAGCTATTTCCCCGCTCCCCTTCGGTTAATCTCCAACACTTGAAGTCGTTGTACGTCACGGCTCACATCGAAGGATTTCCTATTTCTAAAGTGTTTGTCGACTGTGGAGCCACAGTCAACATTATGCCAATATCTGTCATGAAGGCTTTACGTCGTTCTGATAGTGAACTCATTCCGTCAGGGATCACTATGAGCAGCTTCGTTGGTGACAAGTCTCAGACCAAAGGAGTGCTACCGTTGGAAGTTAGCATTGCCGGTCGTCAACACATGACAGCATTCTTTATAATTGATTCCAAGACCGACTATAACGCATTACTTGGCCGCGACTGGATCCACCAAACCAGTTGCATTCCCTCATCCCTATACCAAGTTCTCATCTTTTGGGACGGCAAATCGGTCACCGTTCACCCAGCCGATAATCAACCATTTGAGACCAACATGATTCAGGCTCGCTATTACGACGATCACGTCGGCTACATCACCCTCCAAGGCCTTAACGAGGATGGGCGGCCGACGCTAATTTCGGTACAAAAAGTAATTGAGGTCGGCGCCGAGACTGTCCAACAGGATTCGGCGAGACTTGGCTTGGCGGATTTAGTCACCAATGCCGATGATTGAGCACACCAAGCAAGAACAGTGTTAGGCCGCGGTTTCATCAACGATGGAACGTCTGCTGGCCCATTGGTACGCCATTACCAAGCAATCGCATTCCGGCATTAATTTAATCGAATTTTTGGCCGAAGCAGATGACGGCCCTGTCCTGTCTCTCGATAAAGTTCAGGCTGCACCGGCCGAACTCGAAGACCATCGGCCTCAAGTCAAGGACCCATTAGAAGAAGTTAACGTAGGCACGGCCGATGAACCTCGTATATTGTTTATAAGTGCTCTACTCCCACCGGCCACGAAGATCGAACTCCGTAAGTTACTTCAGGACTTTAAAGATTACTTCGCGTGGAGTTACCATGAAATGCCAGGCCTCGATCGAAACCTGGTAGAACATGAGCTACGCATCAAGGACGGATGTAAGCCTTTTCGGCAACCCCCTCTCCGATTTTCGACCGAGGTACAACTGGGCATTAAGGACGAATTAGTTCGGCTTCTCAAAGCCGGATTTATTAGGACCGCTCGGTACGTCGAATGGTTGGCCAATATCGTCCCAGTATTGAAGAAAAAACGGAGCCCTCCGTATCTGCATCGATTTCCGTAACCTAAATCTGGCTACTCCCAATGACGAATATACAATGCCAATCTCAGATTTGCTAATTGATGCCGCGGCTAATCATGAACTGCTATCCTTCATGGACGGCCATGCGGGGTACAACCAGATTTTCATCGCCGAAGCCGACGTCCACAAAACGGCTTTCCGTTGACCAGGGGCACTTGGTACTTACGAGTGGGTAGTCATGCCATTCGGCCTCAAGAATGCCGGCGCCACATACCAACGGGCTATGAATATGATCTTCCACGACTTAATCGGGACCATCGTCGAAGTTTATATCGACGACGTGGTAGTAAAGTCGAAACGCCGCCAAACGCACCTGGATGATCTGCGGCAAGCGTTCCTTCGCACGCGCAGGAATAATCTCAAGATGAACCCAGCCAAGTGCGATTTCGGTGTTTCGGCCGGCAATTTCTTAGGATTTTTGGTGCACCATCGCGGCATCGAAGTCGACGCAAATAAAGCCAGCGTCATCATTAGCGCCCCACCACCCACAACAAAGAAACAGCTGCAGTCGTTACTCGGGCAGATCAACTTCCTCCGCCGTTTCATCGCCAATTAGGCCGGTAAAATGAAGGCATTCTCCACTCTCCTTAAACTTAAGGATACCGATAAATTTGTATGGCGCGAAGAGCATCAGAGTGCATTCACGCAAATCAAGGTGGCCCTTTCGACCCCACCCGTGCTGGTTCCGCCTTATCGCGACAAACCCCTTAAATTGTACATTTCGGCAGCCGCCGAATCCATTGGGTGCCTCCTCGCGCAAGACAACAATGTAGGACGTAAGGAAGCTATCTTTTATCTTAGCCGAAATCTGAATTCACCAGAGCTCAATTATTCACCCGTCGAAAAACTTTGCTTAGCTTTATTTTTTGCCGCATCCAAGCTTCGACATTACATGCTCCCATCAGTGACGCAAGTCATCGCCCAAATAGACGTAATTCGTTACATGCTCACTCGGCCTATCGTCAAAGGCCGAATCGGGAAATGAACACTCGCCTTATCCGAGTTTAGCCTGCAGTACGTACCCCAAAAGGTTGTCAAAGGGCAGGCTCTCGCCGACTTCTTAGCCCAACACCCTTCCCCATATGGTTTTGAAGGGGGCGATGTCGACATCGGTCTAGTCGCCACACGCGATACCCATTGGACTATGCATTTCGATGGTTCCAGTACTTCGACTTCGGCGGGTGTCGGCATTGCAATTCAGTCGCCCGACCACTGCCGGTGGTATTTTTCTCTCAAGTTGGATTTCAGCTGCACAAATAATCAGGCCGAATATGAAGCCCTCATTATCGGCCTCCACGTTTTACATGATTTACGGGCCTCCCGTGTTCTTGTCCTCGGTGATTCCGAACTTGATTAACCAATTGAACGGCCTTTTTCGCTGCATGAGTTGTACTCTAGCGCCATATCACATGGTCGCCACCTACCTGGCCGAGTCTTTCGAACGGATCACGTTTGAACATATTTCACGAATCCACAACACAGATGCCGACGAACTCGCCCAGATCGCCTCCGGAGCACAACTCATGGGGGGCAAGCTCGACCGAATTGCAGCCACAGGCCTGCAATCGTACCCGGCCTTGATCAATCGGCAAACCCTCCAGCGCACACACGTAATACGTACTAGGGTAATGTCACTCCCATCCTTACTAGAACGAGGAGACCCTGTAGAGGTATGTGCCGTCGAGGTAGAGCCAGATGATTGGAGAAAAACGATGTTACGGTACCTCGATAATCCCAACGGGAAACACGACCGGAGAACGAAGGTCCTCGCCACGAGTTACGTGTCGTACCAAAATGAGTTGTATCGCAAAGGCGAGGATGGATTACTACTATTGTGCCTCGGCCCACATGAGGCCGCCCAAGCAATGGCCGAGGTACATGAAGGTATTTGTGGGGCACACCAGTCTGGACGAAAGATGCGCTGGTTGCTTCGACGACACGGTTATTTTTGGCCCAATATATTAAAAGATTGTATCGAATATGCACGGAGATGCGTACAATGCCAAATTCATGGACACGTGCAGAGAGCCCCGGCCGAATTACTGCACTCGGTTACTAAACCATGGTCGTTCAGAGGTTGGGCAATGGACGTAATTGGCAAAATCACGCCATCGTCGGGGGCAGCGAAACACGCGTGGATAATG
The DNA here is from genome assembly GCF_019419815.1 of Pyrus x bretschneideri. NCBI lineage: Eukaryota > Viridiplantae > Streptophyta > Magnoliopsida > Rosales > Rosaceae > Pyrus > Pyrus x bretschneideri. The sequence goes on along the minus strand of NW_025999712.1, from coordinate 3,652,226 downwards.
GTAGCAACTGACTATTTCACTAAGTGGGTCGAGGCAAGATCATATGCCGAATTAACAGCCAAGGAGGTATGCAATTTCGTGGAGGAAAATATTGTGACCAGATTCGGCGTGCCAGAAACGATCATAACCGATAATGGCACTATATTCATGGCCGATAGGTTTAAGGAATACGCGGCAAGTTTGAACATCCGACTCGAGCAATCTACGCCGTACTACCCACAGGCAAACGGGCAGGCCGAGGCAAGCAATAAAGTGTTGATCGGCATCCTTGAAAAAATGGTAAAAGAGAAACCTGGGTTGTGGCATTTGAAGTTAAATGAAGCGTTATGGGCATACCGAACTTCACCCCGGTCGGCCACTGGAACCACTCCTTACGCGTTAACTTATGGACACGACGCTATGGTGCTGGTCGAGTTGAGTATAAGCTCGTTACGAGTAATCGAGCAGAGTGATTTGTTCAGTATTGAATATTGCTAAGCGATGCGGCAAGAATTAGAAGATTTAGAGGAAAGTCGAATCGACGCGGGTAACTTATTGGTAGCGCAAAAGAAAATTGCCGAGCGAGCGTATAACCAGCGTGTAAGACAAAAAACGTTCGGCGAAGGAAAATTGGTTTGGCAAACTGTGTTGCCTGTTGGGATTAAAGACCCAAGATTTGGCAAGTGGTCGCCGAATTGGGAAGGGCCATTCGTCGTTCACAAAGTCCTCGGCAAGGGGGCATATCATCTAAGAGATCGGACGGGTTCAGTTCACAAATTACCGATTAATGGAAAGTTTTTAAAGAAGTACTATCCAATTACATGGGAAATGCAAGAGTAAGACCATTGTATTGGTAGCAAAACGACCATTGTATTAATATCAAAATGATCATTACAAGAACAAATACAAATACAATGATAGGTTCCTAAGGGGTCGAGGGGAGGAAAGTCTCAAGGGCAGCTTTTAGCTCCAGCCACTTCGCTTCGCTCAAAATTATCTCAGCCTGCCTTGTCTTCTTATTGCACTGCAGTTGCTGGATACGCCGTGCACCGGCAGCGAAGGCCGTCAGCCGAGCCTTGTTAGCCTCAAAGTCCTTCTCAAGCTCGGAAGCAGCAGCCGACCTTTGCTGTCGAAGGTCAGAAATTTTACGCTGAAGGTCAGAGATCTGACGATCAAACTCGGTCAGCTTCGCTTTCTTCGCTTTGATTGCCTCCAACTCCACTCGGTCAGCCTCCTGCGCGACCTTGGCCACCTTCAGGTCATCCTCGGCTTGCAGTGCTCGCTCGAAGATAAGAAAGTGTTGCCGAGTCCGCTCCAGGAGATCGGTGAGGAAAGAGATACCCTTCGGGCTCAGGTGACCACCGCTGGCGAGGTCGTTGAGACACTCTCCAACAGAGTCAAGGCCCTTGCACCGAAGGGCTTGGGAGGCAGTAAGAGACAGGACTTCGTGCAGCTTCACGAAGATTTCGGCCTCGGGCATAGCTCCCGCTGGTTCGGCAGGAGCAGCAGAGGAGCCGGCCTCACCGGTCGTGCTCTGGAATAAAGCGACAAGCTTCAATTCCCACGATGGCTGCACATAAAAGGAAAATTTTGTGAAGAACAGTAAAGACGTCGTGGTATAGTGCATCAAAAGAAAGAGGATTGTTTTAGACCTGCCGAGAGGAGACTTCGGCCATGCCCTCTGGGTCATTGCTCGAACCCAGGGAACTTAATGGCCGAGCCCAGTACCTTAGACCGCTTCTCAATTCACGCGGCCGATGGAGGTCATCTACATTTGATGGCCACGACGGTGGCCAAGAAATATAGACAACGCCCGTCGGCGCATAAAATTGTCGGTGAAATGACCGTTCAGGCACCTGACATTTAATAGTCTTTTAAGAACCATGTGTCATGGAAAATTAATACAAAAAAGAAAAGACTTACAAAGGCCGAGGAGACTTCCTGCGGAGGAATGGGGAGATCTTCATCCTGCGGGTGGATCGACGACTCGGCCGTAGCCTCAGGGTCGGCCATGGGCCTCTTGCCGCGATCCGCCGCAGGAGGAGTCGGTCGAGCGGTCGCCTCGACAACCGGAGGAGGATGAACGGGAGGAGAGTTGACTGGTCGGCGACGGCGTTCCAGGGGGACCTCTTCGCTCTCGCTCTCGACATCCTGAACAAAAAGAAAAACCTTCTGCGTTATGACCGAAAACCTAAAGGAACGAGGGTAGAAGTAGAATTATACCTCCAGAATGACCGTTGGAGAAGAGGGTCCCTCGACAGGTGCCGCCGACTTCCCCGCGGCAGGCGCCACGAACGGCTCCGAAGCTGGAGTTGATGCGCCGATGGGGTCGGCCGTGGCCTCAGGAGGAGAGACGGCTGGAGGAGTCGGGGCAGCCGGCAAAGGAGGAGAGCCGGCAGGAGCAGCCGTCCCTGTAGTGTCACTAGGGACGACATGAATTTCCCGGTCGCCCTTCTTCGCCAATTTCTTGACGCGTTTAGAAGGGCGAGGGGCATCAACCTCCGGCTCGGCCTCTCGGTAGGGGCGTTTGGCCGGAACTGCCCGCTCGGTGGCGATGGTCTTCTTCACCAACTTCTTCGCCTTCGCCACCGCGGCGACCACCTCCACCTTCCTCGGCACGCGACCCCCTGAAGAGTGAAGTAATTAGTAACAAGGATCAAGTGGTAAAAAGAAAAAAGAGAAGAAAAGCGGAAAGACTACCTTGGGCCGGCTCCTTAGGTTGAGCCGAGGACGTCGACCTGGGATGGTCGCCAAAGATCTTCTTCACCAGATCTTCGGCCGGGGCACCGAAGAAGTCGCCAGTATACTCCTCCCACCAGTCCCCGAAAGTGTCGGTTCCCAGAGATTCAGGAACCGCCGGCCGAATCTGGAATTTCCTGCACTTCTCTTGGAACTCCTGGTCGGACGTCTTGCACTCCCTCTCAGAGGAACCGGTAAGACGCCCCCGACTCAGGAGTGACCGAGAAGCGAGCAGGGGGACGGGGCTGCCTTGAAGATAGCCGAGCTGCCGGGCGACAAAATGGGGGTGGTAGACCTCCCAGCTAGCTCGGTGGGCATCGCAACCCAGTGGAAGGTCGCGAGCCAAAACAAACGACCCCCAGCGCTGACGAATGTCCGCATCCTCGGACGCGGCCCACGCTGCCGTAGGAAGCCTGAGCGAGGAAGGGTACTCCTGGCGCCGGCACACCAGGAACTCGTCATCCGAGAGGACGTCGAGGCTGAGGAAGTGTTTGAAGACCTCGTCGGCTCGGTGGGGAGGCGCCGGTCGAGAGGCCAGTTGAAGGCCGAGGGCGGCCGTTCGGTCGAAGGCAGGAACCTCCGGTCGAAGGGTGGAAAAGTAGACCTGCAACCAGAGTTGGAACACCCAGAGAGGTCCGTTCTGGTGCGGGTCAATCTTGTCAATGGTCGCCTCAGCCAGGCAACGGTAGAGGTTGGCGAGTATGGCTGGACTGAGCGCCAGCGAGCAACCATTGGCCAGTGCCTGGGCCACCGGCATGTTCTCCACCAGGCACTTGTTTGACCTGGTACAACAGATGAATTTGTTGTACCAGTAGAAGAGGAAGGCCTCGTGTTCTCCTTTCCTCAGGCCTTCCTCGCCTCGACCGGCGAAATGCAGGATAAGAGTGTTGTAGTTGAAGAAGTTCTTGTGGAGCTTTTGAACTTCTTCCCTTGAGGGCTTCCGATCGCCCCGGCTTAGCGTTTCGACGACCCTTTCGTCGAATAGCGCCTTCAGGTCGAGAGGAGAAGGGTATCCAGAAAGGGCGGCGTCAAGAGGAAGGCCGGTCGGGGAAGTCCCAAGGATGGCCGAAACGTCGAGGATTGTGGGGCCGAGGGGGCCGAAAGGCAAGACCATGGTGTTGGTGGCCGAACACCATAAACTCAGGGCCGCCAGGAGCAGCTTCTTATCCATGGCAATCTCCATGGTTGACAGAATAATGGCATCATAGATGCCGAGAGCCTTCCATTCCTTGGAGAAGAATGTGCTCATCCGGTCGACCCAGGCAGCCTAAGCAGTGGTGGTCGAGGGCCAGGCCCCCTGAGGCCGCGCCAGAGTCCACTTCGACCAGTCGAACCCCTGCAGCAGGGGTGTTAAACACTGCTCCTTGAGCAGGTCAGTAACAGACGACGGCACTGCGTCTCTGAAGAGGGGACCTAGAATCTGGTGGGTGGTAGCCATGTCTTCTTCAAATCGCAGCGTCTTGACGGCGCTCCGATCAATGAAGTCTTTGCACTTGTTGATCTCATCGGAAAGTTTCGCGATAAAGGAGGCCATTAGTATAATTTGGAAGAATTGGAAAGATTGCAGAAGGAAAAACTAGAGGGTTTGGTCTGAACGAGCAAGGATGATAAAATTTGAGAGTTTGGGATTTCTGAAAGCGTAAGATACGAATAGAGTGAAGAGTGGGTATTTATAGGCTTTTCAGAGTGAAGATCAAACGCCTGAAAGGCACTGGAATTCGAAAGGCGTTGGTTCAAATTGGGGGGAAATTTAACCAGGAAAGTCTGCAATCATTTCGGATATTTTGGGAACCTGTGAAAATGGAATCGAGGAGTCGAAAATCCAGGACGCACGATTGCGTGCGGCGACAGGTTCAATGCATTAATAAGGATAAGACGATTCAATTAGTGCACAGTTTCGAGGCCCACGATTGAAGCTTTTAAGAACGGCGGAGAATTGACACGTGGCCACGCGTTGGGGGCAACGAGGAAGGTGCAATCATGGCTTATAAATATGCAGGAATATTGGTCATTAATGAAGTAAGGTCCAAAAAAGCAATAAACGTTTTCGCTTCTTCAAGGCCGAGGACTGACCAAGAGTGACAGTCGGCGACCTCAGAAGCGAGGGGGCAATGTTTGGGCCCAAAATAATATGGTTGGGCTGAGCAGCAAGATGTGCTCGGCCCAAGGTAATGACAAATGCTATGGGCTGAATAATAAAACCCGGGCCAGCTGGCAGGGTCGGCCAAATCCTATCCTAAGAAGTCCAGATGAGTAGAAAAGGTCGAGGAAGTCCTGGTGCGACCAGGATTCTCGACCAGCAAGAAATAAAGCCTCAAAAGGAGGAAAATTCAGAATCCCATAAGGGGTAGGATTGTTCGAGCTAGAGGTAAAATGGGACAAGGACTCCCAATCCAAATCCGAATGGGTTTCAGGGAACGAGGTGCTATAAATACAAGAAATTACGCAATAGAAAGGACCTTCAACATCAGCATACAATTGCCCTGCGCAAAAACCTCTCAAACACCTTGAGATTTTTTCCTCTTCTTTTCTGCCGACACACCTTCAGTTTGGATAAACAGCACTGTGGAAGCACCCGGCGAGCACCTTCAGTTTGGATAAACAGCACTGCTGCTGCAGAATCAGCCGACCGAGGAGCACCTTCAGTTTGGATAAACAGCACTGCGTCGAGGTCGACCGATTATCTATCTAAGTCTCGGCCGAGAAGGGTTTTCGAACTCTTGTTGGTAGAGGTCATCCTACTAAGCCTTTCGGCATAGTTGGGTGTTACGAATTGCATTGCTCGGCGCAGTGGACGCCGAGTGAGTTTATGATTGGATACTCGCAGGTAAGCTTCAGGGTTCGGCATTCCGACGGCCGAACTACGTTTACCATCAAGACATATATCACATTCGAGTACCTGTGCCCATATAGTTTGGTCTCGATTCGGCGTGCTTATACTCTTACGAATATAATCATAGTGACCGAATCAGGCTTCGACGATTTGTGAACTCTGTAGAATTAGTAGCCTTGTCTTCAGGCTATAGAATCCAGAGACCGAGAGCGTTCCTTCCTCGGTCGCAATCGCAAGATACAGAAGTCAACAGCGCGCTCAACGCGACTACATCAAATTTTACTCCTCGGCCGAGCTCGGCCGACGAGTTGGCACGCCCGCATTCAACCGAAGGACGTAGTTAGCTTATTAGTTACTCGGCCTGCGCGCCACGTAGGTTTTGTAATTTTTAGAGTCAACACTATGAGAAGTCAATTGATACAAGTATTGTTTGAAAACAATTTAAAAAGAAGAAAAAAACTGATAAAACTAGGGGAAATTAACAGAAATAAAAAAATTGACAAATATTGTTTAAAAACAATTTCATTGTTTAGTTGCATTTTAGAGGTAAACCTTAAAGAAACTTATCTAGGAAGAAAACTCAGTTTGTAAAATTTTCCCTTTTTCGTTCAATGTAATAATTTCAAGACATATAACTGTATGTGTGTGTATATATTGTGCAAACCTAATTACAATTATAGCCCTAACATTGTAACAAATTACAAGAGTGACACTAACAACTATAACAAGAGTAACAAACTTATCTAACAACTTTACAAGATACATTTGGCTCATTTCATTTAACCTTTGAGCAACGGATTTTGCGCGACAAACTTCATCCAACAGAATTTCGTCAGCTTAAATTTTAGATGACAAATCCTTTTCGTTTGGCAAGGAATTTTTTTGTAGGGTTGATTGAAAACAATTTAAAAAGAAGGAAAAGAAAAAAAAAAAACTGATAAAACTAAAGGGAAATTGGGTCGCCTTGGTAAAAAATCACCAATAACAATCAGCCCTACTTCAAAAATGTATTTAATAATAGTTCTCTTTGACGAAATTGCCTTCACTTAGAGTTTATCCATAACAAAATATGAACAACATGTCAATGAAATATCAATAACATATTTGATAAAATATCAACATTCGGAAAACATATGAATACTTCATAAAAGGGTTTTTAGGCCATCTCCAACCGAAGGCTAGACAGAGGGCTCGTTTTAGCCCTCTGGCTCTCCAAGATTCTCCAAGATATTATAGGAAAAAAATAATAATTTAAAAAAAATATGAAACAAATTTTGTGAAATAGAAGTTATAGGATAAAAATAGAATTTAAAATAAAATAAAGCAATTTTGTGAAATAGAAGTTATAGGAAAAAATGGAATTTAAAAAAAAATGAAACAAATTTTGTAAAATAAAAGTTATAGGAAAAAAATAGAATTTAAAAAAAATATTAAAAATAGAAATTATAGGAAAAATTTTGTAAATAAAAAATAATAATAAAACTATAAAAAAAAAAAAATCAAATGCAACGACTAGCTGACGTCAGCTAGCCATTGCATTTGAATTTTTTTCTTAAGCATTCCTGTCGGTTATAACCGACAGGAAAACTGAATTTTCTGGCCAGGCTAGCTAGCTGGTTGCTTACAGCCAGCCCTCCAGCCCTTTAGCCCTCTCCGATTCCGTGGGGCCCTTTCAGATTCCACAGCCCTCTGGCCTAGCCCTTGATTAGAGACTGTTTTCGGGCTATTTTCGACCCTCTAGCCCTCTGGACCCTTCGGTTGGAGATGGCCTTAAACTGAGGGTATTTTCGTCAAAGAGGCATAGTGCAGATTGATTTTAGATTGAATTTTAGAAGGACTAATTTTTATTGGTGGCTTTGCAATAGGGTTGAACCAATTTCCCTAACATTAATGTGCCTTTAGCTTCGATTTTGAACTTATTACATGACAAATTAACCATAACACTAAACCTTGTTGAATAATCTTCAACTTATTACATGACAATTTAACCATAACACTAAACCTTGTTGAATAGTCTTCAACTTATTACATGACAAATTGACCATAACACTAAACATTGTTGAATAATCTTCAACCTATTACATGAGAAATTAATCAAAATCTTAAAGATATCCAATATACGGTTGAAATGTTGAATTATGATCAACGCCCCTTGCTTGCTGATCTTCCTTCCAGTATTCGAAGGCCAACATACCTGCCCAAAAAACAAAATTTGGAGTGGGAAAACAACAACAATATATTCTTATTATTCACGTCCAAACTAAGGATTTAGTTACTATTATTTAGTTAAATATTGGAAACTAAAGTAGTATTATGTACAGGTAATGTCCATGTGGTTTTATTTGAATGCACGTAACATGCATACCTGCCTAACATCAAAAGAGTGGCCTGAGGATTGGTCCCTGGTGATGAATTGAAGATAGATCCATCAACAACACGTAATGCCTTGATCCCCGTGACCCGGAGATCTCCATCAACTACCTTTCCTACGGAGCATCCACCATGGTAATGCCAATGTGTGGCTACCGTATCTCGACAAAAAGATGCATCATCCGACTGGTTCATTGATAAAGATGGTTGAAAAAAGGTAAAACCTTCTAAACCTGGCAAATCTCGAGTCTTAAACGGTTTCAATGCGTTTGTTTTTAATAAATCACGCATCTTCCCCATGGCATTAACACATTGAGAAAGGTCCGCCTCTTCTGCAAAGTAGTTGAATTTGACATTTGGGGCTACTTTGGCATCATACGATGATTGCAGTTTAAGAGAACCATGGGACAATATGGGTCCTCTAATTTTGACCATAAAGAACCCGAAACTTGCATTTATCGTCACGGGAATAGTTGGATTAGGGAAAATACTATAGGCCTGAGTAGAATATGGCGTGCCAGAGATAGACTCTATATCGAACTCACTTGTGAAACCAGCAACCTGAGAATAAGAAGGTACTACTGAATTTGGGGGCAAAATGATAATGTTACTACGAGGATTGTCACGCATAAACTTTCCAACGTAAGGTTGTGGGTGAACAACTGGGATTTTAAGAGATGTAAGGTAGGGCTTTGGGCCAACACCACTAAGTAGTAGAAGCTGAGGACTCCCAATTGCCCCTGCACTCAATATAACCTCACCCTTACCACGTATCGATGCCCAATGAGACCTCCCGTTAGTGTCACTGTATATGATTCCTTTAGCTGACGGATCTGCATTAAATTGATATTAGAATTGGACATATTTACAATTAAATATATAGAATAGATTCAAATCCTTCAAATATGTTTGTTTTTAACTCCATGATAGATTTTTTTTTATTGTAAAACGATAAATTTGTTAGATTAGATATTAGATTAAGAAGCCGATGAGGTATGAACCCATGCCATAATACAAAAACAACATTCTCCTCCACCACTGTGATTTGATAGCTTTGATTTTTGTTTTTAAAAACATATTAATGTACTTACACATGTCTATTCACAGTAATATATAAGCAACATATATACAAGATCAAACTCAGAGTTCAATCAAAATCCAATCTAAAGTGGTTTAATGAAAAAAAAATAAAGATGGAAATCTCAATGGCCTTTAATTGTATATATCGAACGTTAGTATACCTGATGCTTTGGAAGAGAAAATGATCCTCTCTACTGTGGCATGAATTGCAACTATCAGGTTTTTCGGATGTCCTTTATTTAGCAGTTCCACAGGTCCATGTCTTCTTCCACCATTGTCAAACAACGTACCCGAGATTTTAGTTCCCTCAATGCTATCCAAAGTGAATCCATTGTCTGGACGAACACCAGCTTCTAACAATGCATCTTTCACAACAGATTGCCACTGTGATAAATTCGGACGGAATACGAGAGTGTCTTCAACCCATTCATATGACTTATTGACTAAGTTCATGTCCAATTTAATTCCTGATGTCTTGTAGAATTTACTGTCAGCTCTTGAGTATGCACCACCACTGGCCATACTTGTCCCACCTAGGATACGTCCTCTTACATTAGCTACACCATCTTCTGATACAAATCTCTGGAGAGGCGTCTTTCCGTCATCTTCTTGCATGAAATTTGCAAGAATCCCTTCGGCACTCGCCAGATTTGGATACGTTGTTGGAATATCGCCCCTTTCTAGAAGGAGCACCGAGTAGTTTGCAGATAAAGTTGTTGCCAATGGGCATCCTGCCGTGCCTCCTCCAACTACAATGTAGTCATATTCTTCTTGTAATGGTAGATCAGTTGCGTTACGTACAAATTTCAAGTAGCTAGAATCTGCATTATATGAATAAAGAGATGAGGAAAAAAGTTTATATAGAGAGAATAGTTTGTTATTAAATTATTTGTCACAGTAATTTACTTCAAAGAATTAATGCGACCTTCAAAATATATTTAGTACCAGGAACGGCAGATGAAGGAGCGAGTGAATGAATCCCTGGTTGAGGACACAAGACAAAAAAGTACAAGACCAATAATATAGCAGCAGTTGTTGATTTCTCCATATTATTTTCGAAACAATATAAATGTTTTTCTCCTGAAAATAAAATATTAAAAGCAAAGTTAGTTTCATGTTCTTCAAGAAAAGACTTTTGAAATGAAATTACTCTCAGATCCAAACTGTAAATTTTAGCTCTACATGGGACGAGAAAAACAGTTTGGCAACCTAATTTGTCTTTTATGTGCCGAATTTTGTTATTGGCAACTCTTATATTTCCCATCATATCGTTTTATAGCATTTTAACTAATAACAATAATTCATTTAAATTACGTATTAATAGAATTTTTTTTATCAATCAAAAGAAAATAAAAAGACTAATTAACCTTCTATCACAACGAAAAAAATTAAAAATAATAACATAATTTCACAAAACAAAATCTTACTGTTTTTTTATTTAAGCATCACCTATAAATAATTTTAACATCTTTTAAAAATAAAAAATAAATTTAAACCTCCCTCCTTCTCTCGATAAATTATAGAGGGCAATGTAGTACCATGTGGCAAGGACTTACTAATCAGATTAAGACACGTGTAATTGCAAGATAATATAAATATTTATAATTTTTTATTTATTTCATTAACTATCAATAAATCTGAAACCTCTCCGGCTTCTTCTCTCTTAGTTCTGTTCTTCAAGAAATCTTTAACTTCATCTCTTTCTTCTTCGTCCATCTCCTCCTTGCCCTCTTTCTGTCGCAGAACCTCGTCATCCGTGCGCTCCACCGGTGAATGACTACTGATCAAAATTTAAATGGGACTTTTGAATCAAGGAGGTCCGTGTCCGAAATGAGTTGGGTTTTCCTCACTGTTAATATTTAAACGGGAATGAGAGAGATGAGTTCGATGTCCTTCTTCTGTTGTTTAGATAATGACCGGCCGACGGAATTAGATCCTCTCCGGACAAATTTCATATGGACCCTCTGGACCACTTAATCCCGACTGTTCACCATAGAACCGACGGTGAGGGCTAAAACTTTTTTTTTTTTATTTGAACTCTTCGCTCACTTTCGTCAAACTCCTCTCGGTTCCCCTCGGCGACAGTTTAGAAAGAGGAACACGAAACAATGAAAACAAGAAATCAAAAGATGAAACTTGAAACACTTTACAGATTCTTTGCAGCTGAAAATTAGTGAAAGGATGAAAAATTGTATTTTTGGATTTGTAGCAATCTTGAAGGTTTGGAAAATTGAAACAGTTTTCAGATTTTTTTTTGCAGTTGCAAAATAGTGGAAGGATTGAAAGTTGTCGATTTGCAGCAACCTTCAAGGTCTGGAGCTTTTCTCCAATGAAAGTCTGGAGCTTTGCTTCAATGAATTGTCATGTGGGAGGAGAGAGAAGACAACCGACGAAGTTGAGGCGGTGAAGAGTTAACCGCATTATTAATAAATTATTAACCGATTATTCAATTCACAATTCCACGTGTCTTAATATGATTAAAAAGTACTATCTTTGGCCTTGCCACGTGGTACTACAGTACCATTCTATAATTTCTCTCTTTTGTCCTCGCTCTCATGTTATCTCTTACTCTCTTCCTATTTTCTTCAATTTTAAAAACAAAAATACAACATTTCATTTTGCAAAAGTTATACCATGACAAATTTCTAATTATTATTTATTTATTTATTTTTATACAAATGATAGGATACTCTACATTAAACAATGTAAAAGAAGATTCAAATACGAAACCTAAACTGCTAGGAAATACTTTTAACCGATTGAATTACAAGACACTTCACCGTGTTAAAATAGTTTAAAGAGCATAACAATGACAACATGTTTATTGAATATATCGGATTATATTGTTAGTGAAGAAAAAGACTTGAAATTTAGAGCAAATATAAATCATAGAAGATACAAGACTTACCCGAGACCACAATATTGCCTTTGGTTTTGAAGCTATTTCCAACAACTCCTTACCCGCAATGCAATGGCGTAGATTTGCTGTGATCTTATTTCCTTCTTATATAGATGCTCGCTAGGCTGCTGAAGATACTAGGCATCAATGCATCTGTCACTTTCCTTTAGTATACGAGTCTTTGTTCTTCACTTGTTAATTTTAGTCTTACTTAGACTTCTAAGAACGTCTGGGCCTGCATTATCTTACCTACCACCATTGAGATTGCGGTCCTTCGTAAAATGTTCTTGAGAACAATTAAGTAGCGACAAAATGATAAAAATATCAATTGTGTGAATTCAGTACATAAAATATTTCCATCTAAGTGAAAATTGGCGCGGTATGGAATTGTGCAATTTTGACTAAACTTTGGTTATATACATAGTTATTCCACCAGTATGCACTTGGACGTTTGGTGGCTTTGGGGTTTACTACTTAACAACACATACACTTTCTTTATCAGATTACTTTTCAAATCATTTTGCTCATTTCTTAAAAAAATCTCAATTAAATAAGGTTAAAATGATAAAAATATCCTAAATTTTCATCACATCATTTTTATCATTTTGGTCCTTATTTAACAAAAATTTTCACAGAACAACTAAAAGGATTGATGGTGGCAAACTCGGGAATCACTTCTATGGATTAACTTGCTTATTTTCTATTGGTGACATCATATAATTTGTAAATTTGATCTAAAAAGTTGGTCTACCTAGAATCACTCTAATTGTTTCCATCTAAGCGAAAAACGGCGCAGCATGGAATTCTGCAAGTTCAAACTAAACTTTGTTTATAGTAAGGTTTTGTAGCTAAAATGGTCCCTAAGATTGGCATGACTCATCGTTTTGGTTCCTGAGATTTGAAATCGATAAAAGTGGTCCTTGAATTTGTCCACTATTAATTTGGTCATTCCGTGAAAAATCTCCGTTAAATAAGAATAAAATGACAGAAATACCCTTGATTTTCATCAAATCATTTTGACTTCTTGTTATTAAATTGAGAGTACTTCTTAGTTGTGAGCCCTCCTATCCTATCTATTCAAACTGAAAAAAAAAAAAAAAAAAAAGAGAAGGAAAAAAAATGAAGACATGATATATAATATGAATGAACCAGATCAAAAGAAGTCTCACCAATTAAGTGTAGGAGAAGGAGATTTAGACTGATGTAGATTAATCACTGAGGATTCGAAAGGCACAAAATCAAATAGAAGGAATAAACCTTTCTAGATTTGAACTATAGGTGCCCGATTTGACCCACTACCTATTGTTTCAAAGAGACTAGCAATGCACATGAAACTCATCGCCTTGCAATGATGTATGGGCTTTTAAAGTTTTAAGGACGTTTTGATGTTCTGTTATTTGTTTAATTTTATTCTTATTTGGACTCCAAAGAATTTCTAGGCCTAAGAGGTGTTATAAATATGATTTCTTTTTTAAACAAACAATATTATCTATACTAAGGAGGAATATATGAGTTTAGGCTAGCAATAATATGGTTTAAATTTGTTTTTAGCGAAAATCGAACTTAAGACTTCTCACTTACAAGTATAGAGAAATATCATTAGACCGTAATACTAAGTGGTATAAATATGACATTTAAGTGTGTTATTTTATCAATTATTATTCAATAAAAGTGGAGTTTTCATTCACCAAGTTTTTTTTGAATTTTTATTATTATTACCAGTTTAAATATTCTTTTAAAATTATCTAAACTATACATTAATGAAATTCTCTTTGTCAATCAAAAGTTGATGAAAATATATTTTTGTTTTCTATCACAACAAAAAAGTTAAAGATAACAACTTAATTTCACAAAACAATTTTTTTTTATTTTTAAATTTATGAAAAGGCGATAGATTATTATTTCAAAAGAGTAGCAAATTACATGATAGATCTTCAAACAAAATATCTGAAATCAGGTCGCGAGGAACGCTATCTCAATTACAATTTGAGCTGATAGAAGAGCAAAACGTGCAAGCCAGCGAGCAGCACCGTTTGGCTGGCGACGGACATGAGTGAGAATAACTCCAGTGATTGAAGAAATGAGTGCTTCCAGTCATGGTCAACATGTGGGGTTGTGGTCATTCATAACTTATCCAACATATTTAGAACGCACCTGGTTGAAATTAGCGGATGAAGATGCCCTTGAAGAAAAAAAATGTAAATAGTTGATAAATGTGACATGTACCCCATGAAAACTCAACCAAGCGCAAAATGTCGTGGCGTGGAATTCTAATTAAGTTCAAACACCTTTGTATATTTAAAAGTGGTAGGCGATGCTGTGTCCACCACTGCGCTTGGACATTTGGTGTCGATGGTTACGACTTAAAACAACACATACAATATTTTTATCAAATTACTATTCAAATGGTCGTGCTATATGGCCCACTGATTGATGTTTTTAACCCACCACGAAACAAATTAGGACACAATTTATCCTCAGTTGTCACCAAATTAGAAGTTTAGAACTAATCCATTATTTAGTCCCGGGTTCCAATGAGGTCTCTGTCAGTCTACAGAAAATGTAGCAGGTGAAAGTATGAAGAAGGAGAGGTTCGAGAGGTTCAGAGAGAAAGAGGAGAAATGAAAGTTTTCTTGTATTAATTTCTTAGCTATTACGTCGCACGATCTGACCTGGAGGTTTAGACCGTGACCAATGAATGGGCCACAATAAAGTCCACGAAGATGTTTGATATTGCATGAGTAGTAAAATGCTCAGTTGACTATAGTTGGGACATATGGATAAGGATATTCGGGAATTTTAAGAATTCTCATATTATGATCATTTATTATACATCGTATGGTCAGTTTTCATTAGGTTCTATTTACGTTTAATTTTAAATAAATAAATTCAAAATAATTTCTAACTTCACGACGTACGATAAACGGTTAAGATGTGAAGATCCCTACAACTTGAATCCGAATGAGATCCAAATCTATGATATGTCATATGACATGGTTTTTACAAGCTGATCACTCAGGTAGGAAAATATTGGCCAAGTGGAAGCTGATGTTGCATTGCATCAGTAGTAGATTTGGTCATGATAAAATGGGGTATGAAAGCTGAAATGTCAAAGCATGGATGCTATTATCTACAACTAGCCTTCATGCACATTCATGCGTGTGCAGAAGGTATTTTTTGAATCATGGCGTGTTACGTGTGACTTACACGTTTTAAATGTATTTATATGCGTGAATTGACGAAAGGAAAGTCAAATATTTGAAGTAAATGAATAATCTTAGATCATGCTAAAAAAAACCCCTCACAAACCAATCAAAGCAGCTGAATTCACAAAATAAAATTGGTCTTTCAATTTTCATCTACATTTTATTGAATTTACATTAAGAATAGAGAAAATAATATTTAATAAACAACTGATTGAATCACATTTAACCTAGCCCATTGTGAGACTAACCATACCCCCTCCCCCTTAGTGTAGATAATATCGTTTGTTCAAAAAAAAAAAAAATCATTTGACAACTAATTTAATCACATTATTATGCGAGTGCGAAAGTCATTTTTTATAACTGGCATTACACGTCTCTTAAGATGTTTTGAATGTGTTTAAAAATAGAGAAAATAATATTTAATGAACAATTGATTGAATCACATTATTGCTAGCCTATTGTAAGGTACTAATTAAAAAAAATGTACAGAAAAATTAATTATTAAAAAAAATATTGGTAAAATGATGAAAATATCCCTACATTATTTGGTGCATTATTTTGGGTTGCTTTTGAATTTTTTTTGTTTTGGGGGCATTTTTGTCCAAAACGTTTTAGTGAAGCTTGTGACCCCAAAAGGGGTTGTTGGCTTTATATATATAGATTAGTAAGCACTAGCATATTTAGGTGTCACTAATACTACCATTCCTTATTCCATATTTAAAGATCGTGGGTTTAAATAGATGCAGAATGGCCGTCGAAGTAGAGACCACAAAGAAAATCCACGAAACCAAACCCATCAATCTTTCCTAAAATGGGAGAACTCACCAGGAAACCCAAGCTTTTTCTGGGTTTCAAAAATTTCCTCGAATCCGAACGAGATTCAGCTGCAAGAGGGAAGGCTAAGTTTCTGAGATGTTTTCGTTTTTGAGATAGGGAAGGCGAGCCATTCACGATACTCTATGATTTCCATTTGAGGTTGAAGATTGGAACGATCTAGATGAATTTTGGTTTCAGGATTGTAGGGTTGATTTGGATGAATGCAGGTTTTTGTTTCAATTTCAGGGTCTGGGGACAAATGAAAAAGCTTTGTTCTGGAAACAAATGGAAAAGCCACGATGACCTACACGCGTACATCAAGGGCAAATTAGTAAATTTACTGTGCAACCCAGGGAAACAGGTTGAAGATGGTAACAGCTGGAAGGGCAAATTCGTCAAATCACTGTTAATGAACAGTGTTGGGAAACTGAGTTTTAGTATATATAATTTCTTTATTTTTTTTTTCTAAGGAAAAAAAAAAGCAATTATTCTCCCTGTTTAAGAATACAGAGAAGATTTGTCCGAATAATTTGGATGAAAAACAGGCTAGCCAAATATATTTAGCTAAGAAGAGTACATAATACAGAAATGTTTAATTATCTTGGCCAAAATCCAAATCTTTTTAGTTCTAAAGAGGTATGCAAATGCAACAGTTTTCTTGCACAAAATCAATTCTTGTATTGTGTATTGACAGGATAGATTCAAATTAGTATTGGCCCGGTTTCTCTTTTACGGTCTTGTATCGCTTTTTTAGCCTTTTCTTTACTTGTTTCCAAGTTTTGGTTTTTTATATTTTTTATTTATTTTAAATTTATGTGAAAAATATATTTTACATTAATTTAATCTAAATTGTGAGGTGGGAGATTCGAAAGTGGTTGCATAGGAATAACAATATTCCCTCTAACCAATATAGCTACGTCCATGTCTACTACATGTTTTACCGAGATTAACATAAGAGATTGATCCTTCTCATTTATCTATATCTATTTTAATTTCCTTGTTTAATTGCAATTTTAGAGGTAGGGTTGATTCGTATGAATACTTGATTATTTTTTCCGTTTTTAGTATTGCAGGTTTCAGTCCAGCGATGTCTCCAATTTTAGGCGAAATGAATGTTTGCACTGGTGATTTGAGTTTTGTCTTCATTAAAGGTTAAAATTTATGAGGAACATTTTATTTTTGTCTTTTTTCTTTGGGATTTTAAAAAGGTATTTTTTCAAAGATTTTAAAAAGGGTTAGAAATATCACTACGGTCTACTGTTATTTATTTTCACTTGTAAGTGACAGGTCTTAGGTTCATATCTCACCAAAGGAGAATTTGAACCGCATTATTGCTAGCCCATTAACACGCCACAATCTTGATATCCTCCAACAACAGGATGGACATGTGTTGGCCAACACCCGAGGGTGATGAAGCCATTTTAACATGCATGCAAGTTATGAAGAAAGAGTGCATGTAAATAAAATATGTAAATTTAAATGTAATAAAATATGCAAATGCAGGAACGTATTCAGAGCATACAACTAATCAAGAATACTGTGAAAGGAGCATTATATAATAACAAGATTACAAAGAAAGGGGGGCCCTACACCAAAAGGAGGACTCGGAGCTATTGATACGAGAATGCCTCAACGTTGGAACTGTATGCTTCGATTCTTAGTTTTGAAGGGGGCACAAAACAAAATGGTGAGTGGACCAAGGTTTATAATAATAATACTAAGTAAAACCATTTTTCTTTTGAACATACTAACCCTCTGTTTTGAAAACCCAATATAGTACTACATAGTAGGTTTATCTGAAAACCATAACATGCCATAAAACCATCGTAAAACATGTATATATAAAACAATGCTCAAGAGTGGTAACATAGTCGGCCGAAGGAAAATCCATAAAACCTTCGTAAATCATAAGATAATGTACTTAACTAGGGGTATCATAGTCGCCTGAAGGCATGACCATCACCCGAGGGTGAAGCTGTACGACATTGGGTTATGCTAGTAAAGAAATATGGTAGGCCCCATCACCCAAATGTGAAGCTGTATGACTCTGGGTCATGCCAGGGAAGAAAAGGTACATAATACATCGACACTAGTCGTGGCTAGTGAAACTGTCCAACACTGATTTTTTTTGCCAATGACGATGGGAGTATGTCATAAATATTTCACTACTCATCAACTATGTCCTTTGGCTATAGATAGATACATACTCGTGTTGTGTGTATGTGTTGTATAATTACCTATTAAATAAGCACAAAAAACACAAATCATATTTTTCATATCAAATCATCGGAGCTCAAAAGTTCAAGCATTATATCATAAATCCATAGGAGCGTTCTAGCTCAAATCATCATATCATAAACCATATTCACAAATCCATAATATCTTGAAAGGCGTAAAAGCAATAGTTCATAAATCCTTTATGAAATGTAAATCAAGAAACCATGCTTTTTCATGTATGCAATCCTAGCATTTAAAATCATGCATTTTAAGAAGGGGTCCACTCACATATACTTCATCGCTGAAAAGCCGTGTAAACTAGAAGACAGGGTTGCCACTAACAAACACACCTAAGTACATAAAAGGACCAATTAGTAAAAACCCTACTAAAATGATTGAATTTGGGAAAATGGACTTCGTAGTCAGATCCGGACATCAAAAAACCTAAGAAGGGACATCCGTTTCCCCTACAAGCCGCCACACGCATTGTCACGAGACGGCTCCTTAAGAGGCCATGCATCACTGCACGAGCCGACTTGAGTCGTCAGCGCAACCGTTACACAATACCTCCAGGAAGACGTGTGTGCTCCATGCTCCAAGCATTGCAGCACCACACGTAGCCTCACGCGCTCACGAGTTCAGGCGTACTTGCCTTCCTAGTGAGGCCTGAAACTGACGGGTTCCTGGGCTCGACTTCCAGAGCTCCATTCGAGCTCGATACTTTACCAAAATCAGCGGTTCATATTTAATATGGGTTTCTTTTCTTATTTATCGTTGGAGCCCATTGAGGGGACGAAATTATATGAATCTCAAATTTAGGGTTTCTACTATAAGAACTCTCCTATTGAAAGCAATATTTCTTTAGTGACACAAAAATTTCCTTTAAATATCTAACAAGTCCTCAAAAGTGGTGGTGAGAGGCCCTAAATAGGGACTTCCGTTGGAGTAATGCTCTAAAACACAAATACCCACAAAAAAAAAAAAAAAAGGACTATCATTTTGAGCTCCATATGTGGAGTAGAAAGAGCCCAACTCTAAATTTAGGGTTTTGATTTCATTTTCATTGTAATGTCAACCTGACTCTAATATCCCATGTTAAGATAGACTAGATAGTTATAGAGAGCATAAAAGAAAGCAGAGAAGGAAGAGGAAAGCATAAGAGAGACTGTATGTGTCGTAGATTGAAGGGAATGAACAACAAACACTAGTAGACATGTAAATTTCGGTGAAATAATTATTCACCAACAAATTAAAATTTTGACATTTTAGGGCTACGTAACCTGCACAAATAAATAAATTAATTAACAATTTATAAATATATATTTAAATATTTATATACTAAAATAACCAACAAAATTGCATATTTGCCCCAAGAGTTTGAGCAAGTAGGGGTAAGTTTAAAACTTAAAATTTGAGTTTTACTCCAGAGGTTGGAGTATATCTCACAAGTATATGGTCTAACTTCAAAAGGGTGTCCTTTCTCCCTTTTGAGATCAAGAAAACACAACCTAATCCAACCCTAGCTTTTTTTTTTTTTTTTTGATCAACCGATATTATCTACACCAAGGGGTTGGAGGAGTGAATTAAGCCTCACAATGAGTTAGCAATAATATGGTATAAATTTGCGTTTGGCGAGAATCGAATATAGGACCTTTCATTTATAAGTGAAGAGGAATACCAATAGACCATCGGGTAAACCACCTTACATATACATTTTGCATCTTGGAGATCGAATCAGAAGATCAAGTTTTTGTATAAGAGGTTGTAACCTAATTTCTCGTTTAACACAAATAATTCTTTTGTACTCGTATTTTATTTCATTTGCCACAAAAATTTCATTACACAGCCAAGAAGCTGTCGCAGTCGATGTGATAAACCAACATTTTTTTACAAACTTAGCCTTCCTTTCTGTACTTATTCACGGCCCTTCATTTCTTGCACTTAACAACAATAACATGTTTATTGGTAATATTGGATTATATTGTTAGTTAAAGAAACAAAGTTCAAATTTAGAGAACATTAAAATCATAAAAGAGGCAAGATTTACCGAAGACGACAATATTGCCTTCGGTTTTGAAGCTATTTCAAACAACTCCTTAGAGCAACTCCAGCGTGACGAAGGCCCCCTAGGGCTATTTACTATTGAATCCCTCCAGTGAACAATAACTACCTTTAATGAACAACAATTGCCTATTGCATCTCCACTCCTTAACTGAATTACCATGGTAATAGGCAATAAAATATTCGTATTTTTTATTTTATAAAATAATTCAAAATAATTTTATTTGTAATTTCAGATAAGATTTTTAATTGTTCTTGTTGTATCACGTGTCATTATCCGAAAACATAATTTTTAGTGATAGATTTTGATAAAATTTTTATCCAATGCTGTCATGCCACATGTCGTTACGTTTTCATAATCGTTGAGGATAGATTTGAGAGAAAGATTGGAATGTGGTTGAAAGTATTTAAGAATATGAAATTGTGTTGTAAGGTAGAAGATAATGAGAAGGTATTTATAGAAAAGTAAAATCAATTTTTTTTTAATTTTTAACATTTTTTATTAACTTAATTAATTTTTGTTGTTGGATTAAAAAAAATTTGAAATCCAACCCTCCAGATTATGCCACATGACACAACGGTTACATATCTGAATTTTTTTTTTTTTTTTTTTTAATTTTTAAAGGCGAATAACGTGGATCGTTGATTTGAAATACAATGACTGATATTGTGCCACGTCATCTAGCCGTTGGGGGGAGGTTTGAATTTTTTTTTTACCGTTGAAAATCCAATGGTCCAAAAAATTTATCCATTGAAATCCAACGGACGACGTTGCGCCAGGTGCCCCACCAACGGTAATATTTCAGAACTCTGCGCTGTGGGCCCCACCGATTGAAAAGCTGTAGGTGACACACCCCCACGCGCACGTGAACGACATGCGCCTGATGCAAATTTTTTAATATCGTGGTTGACGTCAGCCTGACATCACCTGGCCCTCAGGCTCTCGGGCTGTTGATTCCCAACTGGCATGTCCAACCGGCCTCCCCCGAGCCCAATCGCCCCCATGGGCTGGAGCAAGGGAGGAAGACTATTGGGTTTTTTTGGTCGCCTGTCCATCGGGTATTAGCCTCCGGTGAAGTTGCTCTTACGCGCAATGCAATGGCATAGATTTCGTGCAACTTGCTGTATCTTATTCCTTCTTATATAAATGCCCGCTAGGCCGCTGAAGATCCAAGGCACTTTCCTTTGTCATACGAATCTCCGTTCTTCACTTGTTATTTATCTTTCTTTTTTTTTTTTCAAGGAGGCGGCTGGTTGCTAAGTCCATTTTGACATGGCATGCCACACTTTTGAAAGCCGAAAAGATTTAAAAATGCATTTTAACCTCCTCCTCTATTCCATTCATCATCAATTCAATTTCACTCATTTTTATTACAAATTAATAAATGAGTCATTGGAGATTTGTTGGCCTGTGATTTCGACTTACAACAACACATACATATTTTTTGTTAAATTAGTGTTGAAATCGTCATGCTATATGGCCCACTGATTGAGTTTTCCCAGCACGAAGCAAATTAATTAGGACACTACAATTAGTCTCACCCGTCAACAAATTAAAACTAATCCATTATTTAGTCACATAAGCCGATGAGGTCTCCGCCGCCTCGATCTGACCTGCAGGTTTATACCTGCGACCAAGGAATGAGCACGATAAAGTCCAAGAAGATGTTTGACGTTGCATGAATACTATATTGCTCAGTAGCTGTCATATATGTGTCATAGGACATGGTTTTTACAAGCTGATCAGTGGTATATTGGTCATGATCCAATGGGGTTTGAAAGTTGAATAGGGATGATAGCGGGACGGATTGGGTTTGGATGTGCCATTTTTAAATCCGAACCCGTTTATTTTTCTTGAACTTGAACCCGTCGGTTGACGAATTTTTTATCGGAGAACGGTTTTTCCCATTATGATATTTATATATTTATTTATGTTATTAACTAAATGAAGAATATTAAAAAAAAGGATATTAAATAAATTGCTATTATTAATACAACTGATACAATGCAGCTAATAAGTAATATTAAAAATTTATATTACTAAGAAAACATTTACACTCTTAAAAATTATAAGCATATAATTCCTATTATTAATGGTATAAAAGTAAGTAATTAATTTCATATTTAATAATGCATGATGATTAACAACCCCTTTTCATATAATAAATATTTATATTTTTTTACTCATAAATGAAATGGTTCGGTTTCAGGTATGAGTTTGTGGCGGATACCCCAATAACCATAACCGAACCCGAAATCGAAAAATTTACCCGATGTTTGCCCATTACCGTAAAATACCCGAAATTTTATGCTTGAAACCGAACCACATTCGGATCAGTTACTTGCGAAGATCAGATTTAATGGGTTAAATTGTCATCCCTAAAACTGAATTGGCAAAGGATGCATGCCATTATCTACAATAGCATATTTAGGTGTCACTGATACTTCAATCTTTATTTTCTTTTTCATTAAGTTTAGGGCACCAACTAGTATACTACATTTTTAAAACCTGTGAATATTCCATTCGTTTGTATTTGTTGGTACCTGCAGTTTGTAAGCAACTACCATATTAAATATTAAATGTCCTTAGTCCTACTATTTCTGAAGGTTGATTCGGCACCAACTCGTAAACAACTTTTTAAATCTAACTGAGCTAGCATAATTTCACTCCTCTGTGTTTTGACTACTATTTACAATTAGAAAACAATTGCAATATTAATGCGCTAACTAATATTCAAAATTTTAAATTTTAACTATCTGATGTAGCATAGTTTAAAGAGAACTTTTATGAAAATGACTTAGATTATGTTTATTTTAACAAAAAAACCATGCTATAACTTTTTTTTAAAAGGAAACACTTACAATTTTAATGGAAAAACCCTTAAATTTTAATAAAAAGGACAAAAGAATTTAAATTTTAATGAAAATGACACAATTTTAGTATAAAAAAAAATAATAAAAACTTGATGCGTGGGATCCGCACCGCACATACATCACAAACACTGTTTATGAAACTAAACAGTACTACATGGTTTATGAAATTTAATGGTACTACACTATTTATAAAAATGAACGGTATTATACTATTTATGAAACTGAACACTGTTTATGAAACTGACCAATACTACACTATTTATAAAATTGAACGGTACTATACTATTTATGAAACTGAACGGTACTACACTATTTATTGGTCCATATTCATAAATAGTGCCTTGTTCTTTGTTTATAAATAGTGCCTAGTTATTGGGTCATGTTTCATAAATAGTGTATAGTAATTAGTACAGTTACATAAATAGTGTCTCATTCTTGGTCAAGTTTCATAAATAGTGTCTAGTTTTTGGTCCACTTGCAAATATAGTGCCTAGTTCTTTGTCATGTTTCATAAATAGTGTCTAGTTCTTGATCTAGTTTCATAAATAGTGTATAGCAATTGATATAGTTTCGTAAATAGTGTCTTAGGTCAAGTTTCATTAGTATTGTCTCTTTCTTGGTCCATTTTTTTGTTCAATTTTAGAAATAGTGTCTTCTCCGATTTTGCTACATCCTCTGAGCAACAACCAAGGTGATGATGGTGGTGATTCCCATGCCCTTAGCGTTCTTCATGAGATATCCAGTTGTTCCTCCTTTTTTACTTTCTCTTCATGAAATACCCAAACACAAAAAGCCAAAATCAAGTTTCAAGCAGATCGAGGACTAAACCTCGATCACAAAAGCCAAAATCACAGTAGTGCAAGCACTGCTGGAAAGGGAGGCTGGTAAGCTTGGCCATGATGCTTTGTGACCCTTGGATCCTCTGACCTTCGAGGCTCAACATTGAGCCTTCATGGTATAGATTAGCCAAATCAAATATACATTCCATCTTGTACTGAAACGAATATACCCAAGAGCATTCCTTGGATCTTCTGACCTTCTAAGCTCAACATTGAGCTTTCCAGGTATAGATTAGCCGCAGTTGGCATCAAACAACATGTAGTAGTGCTCAAGGAAGGCCTTGAAAAGTCCGTCTGGATCGTGCCTCACCTGATTGCTGCTCTATAGAGGAGACTCGGCTGTGAAATTTGTTAGAAGGGACTGCTGCAAAACAAAGTGATGGGATGGTAGGAGAGACAGCGAGTTGGCAACTGGGTTTGAGTTGCACGCGCTTTCTTTAAGTTTTTTTTTTTGGTTATTTTTTTTTGTCCTTATTATTAAAAAAAACATTAAATGTTCTTTAATTAAAATTTAAAATTTTAAAATCATTTTCATTAGGTTTTTTATTTTATTTGTTTTATTCGTTTGTATTTGGACTTTCTTTTTTCAAAAAATTAGGGCCGCCAACTTTGATCCAAACTTTTTAATTTCTAATTGTGCTTGAATAATTTCATTCCTTTGTATTTGGATTAATTTACACTTTGTAATCAATATTCATATTAGGTCATTTTTTTTCTTTTTTGAACAAACGATATTATCTACACTAACGTGCGGGGACGGGCTTAGCCTCACAATGAACTAGTAATAATGTGATTCAAATTCACTACTAGACTATAGTACTAAGTGACAAGTCCTTAGTACTATCTTTTCTTTATTTTTTTTTATTAAGGAAAAACATTAAAAGTGTTGTAGCCTATTTTATCTGACTAAGGGGAGAGGGCCGACGGCAAGGGAAGAGAGAGAGGAGAGATGTGTTTGTAGAATCGTAGGGGAATATGTGTGTGTTGAGGATATGTTATCCCCTACGTAGTGCCTTTATTTATAGTAATAAAAGGGAGAGAAAATCCTTCATCCCCAAGGAATAAAAGTCCATATAGGAAAGAATAACTAGAATTAAATCTAATACAAGATTTACACAATCACACTTAAACTAGGAAAGTTCACAACAAAAAGCAATTTTTCTCCCTGTTTATGAATACAGAGAAGATTTGTCCCAATAATTTGGATTAAAAACAGGCTCCCCGAATATATGTAACTAAGAAGAGTACATGGTAGAGACAAAGTTATCTTGGCCAAAATCCAAATATTTTGAGTTCTAAAGCGGTATGCAAATGCAAGAGTACATTTCTTGCACAAAATCAATTCTTGCATTGTGCTTTGAAAGTATAGATCCAAATTCGTATTGGCCCAAAATATATTTTATATTAATTTAATCTAAATCATGTGGTAGGAGATTCGAACTCAGTTGCATAAAAATAACAACATTCGTTTTAACCAACATGTCTACGCTCGCGTCTACTTCATGTTTTACCAAGATTAACACAAGATATTGATCCTTCTAGTTTATTCATATCTATTTTTCATTTAATTTCCTTGTTTAGTTGCATTTTAGAGGTAGGGTTGATTCAAATTAATATTTGATTAATTTTAATTTTTGTATTGCAGGTTTCAGTCCTAAGATGTCTCCAATTTCCGGCGAAATGAATGTGTTTGCACTGGTGAGTTTGAGTTTTGTCTTCATTAAAAGTTCAAATTTATGAGAGATGTTTTTTTGGCTTTTTTTTTTTTTTTTTTTTTTGGGTTAATCTCAGTTTACTACCTTAAATTTTCTTGGTTTTCAACATTTGGTACATGAAGCTTTTTTCATCCAAGAGTCATATCTCAAGTCTTACTTTTGAGATAGTCTCGTACATCTATTAAGCTTGCTGTTAAGTCAGCCGTTAATTGGTGACGTGACGCCCACGTGAATAATGATTGTGTGCCATGTGTCATTAAGGGCCCACTTGAAAAATAAAAAATAAAAAAAAGAGTGTCGGCCTCCCCCGCTCCCCTTCAATCCCTTCTCTCCTATGTGCTCAACCAACCCTTCTCTCTCCACGGTCACTACTGGCGTCATCTCCCGCCGGCCCCAGCAACCTGATTACCTCCCCCTAAGTCTAAGTTTTCTTTTTTTCTCTCTCCTCTATCTCAGTTTCTCTTTATCTTCTAGGGCCCTTCTTATTGCCACCCCTCAATACAGACAACAGAGAGAAAGAGCCCCTTTCATTTCTCTCTCTCTCAAGGCTTTCGGTTGGCAGAGATATGAACAGTGGTGTTGCGAGAAGGGAGGTGCGTCGTAGAAAAACAACACTCCAAAATTTTCAATGTTCTCAAATAATCACATGGTTTAGATTAACTCAAATTAGAGGCATAGGAAAACAAACTCAACCTTAGATTGACGGATCTACATTGGGATCCATGGATTGAGCATGGATCTGGTGGTTTTTGGACTAGATGCATTTTTACCTAATGGTGGTGGGATCTTTGGGACTCGGGCATGCAATCCCAACTCTCTAAGCTTTCCACGATGATGGCAGCAAGAATTTCTACGTTTTCCGAAGGCATGAGCGCGACAATCATTTCTCGAGGCTTCAAGTAATCTCAGAACCTGAATGGATGGAGGGATTCTGTTGCAGAGAGGGTTGAGGGTTTGCTTTGTATATTTGGAGTATGTATTCTGGTTTAAGTTTCGATTTGTGCCGGGGACAATAGGAATCAGGTTGTCAGGGCCAGAGGGAGGTGACGCAAGTGGTGGCCGTGGAGAGGGAAGGGAGGGAGGGTTGGGTGGGCTTGGAAGAGAGAAGGTAAAAATGTGGTTTTTTGTTAAAAATGAACAGTACCGAAAATGTTTCGTTAAAACTCTCATTTGTTTTCTATTTCAATATCTTGTCTTTGTAGCACCTTTGTGGAACCGTAATTTACTTTTCATTTTGCCACATAGTACTACGGTCTAGTGGTATTTCTCTTCACTTGTAAGTGAGAGGTCTTAGATTCGATTCTAGCCAAATGCGAATTTGGACCACATTATTATTAGCCCATTGTAAGTCTAAGCCTATCTTCTTCCGCTCATGGTAGATAATATCCATATGCTCTTAGAGGAAAAGGCCTTCTCAAAATTTGATGCTCAAGGGAAAGAAATTAAGAAAGGGCTTGAGCCAAGTGAAGCTCCAACCGAGGACCTAAGCAAGGAGCAAAAAAGGTACTAGAATTAATTTGAAGAAAGTTGAGATTCCATTATAAAATCAATTGGCAATGTGAGGAGTAGTCAACCTGATATAAGCACATGCAATGTCCATCCTTTCATCAATGTAGAATTCATTCTCAACAGTTCCCCTCACTTGAACAATACAACTCAGGTGACTTGGAGTGCGTGTGGTCGTTGGGCTTCACACATGGGACGACAATCTGCTCTGATACCATAAAGAAAGTTAGGGTTACACAATAAAATCAATTGGCAATATGGGGAATAACCCAACCTCTTATAAGCATATGTAATGTCCATTCTCTCATCAATGTAGAATTCATTTTCAATATAATTTAAATCAATTTACTTTGGGAGTTGTTTGGACAAAATATAATATACAGATTTTAGTTCGATTACGTACTTGATTTCGTTTCAAGCATTGATATTGGATTAAACCTTCTGAAGTTTCCTTTTGCATTTTTCTTGTTCCAATCAAGAAAATACTCATACTCATCTTTTTTCGATTGTAGAATTATCAAAGATTTATCGAACACTGTCCGATTTGTAGAATTTTCTTGAAGATTTGAGCAACTCTTCCATGCTATCTGTCATTTAGTTCTCCCTTTTGTGAACGTAATGCCGTGTTTAAAATGGTACCTTAGCATTCATGTAATGCCGTGTTTAAAATGGTACCTTAGCGTTCTATATTGACACTCACTGTCTGGACTCCGTTCGAATAGGGTAATAGCTCTAATGAGCCTGCCACAGAACCTGGCAGTCTATTTCCTGATGGATGTAGACTTAGTAGACCGGCTCTTTAGGGTTTTTAATATTTAGTGACTGATCTCTATTTCTGCACAGGACTCACCAGCTGAATGCAATAGGGAGAAGAACGTTATCCCTGAGCCAACCCCGACTGAAACTCCTGAATAAGTAAATTCCTCTACTCTTCTTTAAGATACTATACTCATACTAATCATTCCTCTCCTTTACTCTTCTTTAAGCACTCTAACAAACATTTCAACAACCCTACCTGACATACTAACCACCTGCTGACATGGCATTGCTGATGCTACATGCTAACCAACATTTTGTTCAAGTATGGTGAATTGTCTTGTACACAGAGACAGACACTAAATAAGATTGAACATCTCCGCCAGCCGTATGAGACAGCCATGAGTAAAGCTGAAGCAACTCTAATGATCAAGAAAGATTTCCTCTTTGGCTAACATTTTGAAAGGTGAAGACTTCTTCCACTTATGCTCTTTGGGAAAGACAACATGCTTTGCAAGTAAAACTTGCATATTTGAAACGAGAAGAAGCTACTTTTTGAAAGAATTTTGAGGGTGAGGTTGACGATTTGGAGAGCATTGAAGGCAAGGTAATTCCGTAGTTAAGTAATAACCACAGATAAGTAAGAGCATGAGATAATCAAACGAGAAGCGGAATTAGTATACAAGAAAAGTGTTGGGCTCTTGAATCATGTAAGCGATGATAATTTATCAGTGCAATTTTTAAGTATATGTTTGGGTTAATATTTGAACATTGATATTAAATGAAAGAAAGTTCAAGAGTGCCTAATTAAAGGGAACATGCCCGAAGTCCAACATCAAGTCCAAAGACAAATTGAAGCATTCTTAGTCAAATATAAGCCATGTGCTTACCATTGAAGTGACAAGTGATGGAGACTAACCTACTACCAGCCAAAGAACATTTTTTTTAGTGGCATTACAGATAAAAAGCTGATGACTCACTACCCTCCAAGTGCTTTCGGGCAAGAACAAAGCTACAGCAGTCGGGCTAATCTGCTTATAAAAGGAGGAAGAGGCCCCATAGACAAGGACACTCAATCAATCAATCAAACAAACATACAAACATACAAACTCTGCTATCAAGCCAAATTTGCATCTAAAAGCTGTAATCAGCCCAAATCTCAGTCATTTTCAAGATTATTCCCTTCAAAAGCCATCTTTTGTCTAGTTTAAAGGTCTACTACCTCCCTTAGTGGCGTAGTATCGATTCCCTTGTGTAAATTTGTTTACCATCCATCCCTCTTTAGCGTATAAATCCCTGTAACCTCAAAGAGAAGCGATTGCAATATGTTCAACCTTGTCAAACAAGGTCAAATCTTGCCTAAGGCTTTTTGTTTTCTTTCTAAATTAATAGATCTATTGCTTAATGTATTCTCCAGCATGTATTCAAGTCATTTCCATCGGTTTTCCTATTAGAAGAGTTCCATTTACATATGGATCTGATTAGTTTAATGGATATGTTATCATTAAAATTAATCACGAACTAAGTAGATGACTTAAGGTGATCTGGGCTCCCTTCATTTGAATATACAAAACTATGAACTAAAAATCCTTGTTTACAAGGCAAGAAAAAGAACTTAATGTGAACTTAACCCATCCACGACAATCCTTTGATAACAAGAAGTTCGAGTAACTTGGGGCGCAAGTAATTAACTAAACACACTTGTTCTATACCTGCTATACTGAGATAGCAGTGACACGCCTAGCACTTAGTTAGTTTTGATTGCGAACCTCAAGGCCTACACGTAAGGCCCCACAAAGACATCTTTCAAAACTAACTTTATCCTCTTCTTGTAGCACATCAACAAGTAAGAACCCGACTATACATTCAAAATGTCAATCCCTTAAAAAGCTGTGCTGAGGTCTGCGGAGAAATCTTCGCCCGAATAGTATCCTTTTGGAGCGTTCTTTGGTGAAGTATTAATACCTTCTCATGCGAAACTATGTCAGAGATTTTTCCCTATCTTAATTTCCAAAGATTCTCCTTCTACAAAAGCCTTTCCCCCCACGTCAAATTTTCTTAGCATTTTTAATTGCTACCGCCATTATTAGTTTTATTGACAAGACAATACAAAACTGGTCATAAGATATGGAAAATCTTCTTAGTACACCTACACCAGCCCCTTTCTCTCTGGACTCTCTCTCTCTGCAGAAGGACAACCCTAAAAGAAAACCATCACATAGCCGCCGGCCCTAGCCTTTGGCTTTAGGGTCTATGGCAGCCCCCTGATTTCTCTTGTTTTCTTGTTTTCTTCCTCCTTTCTTCTTCACATATGCTTTCGTTTGAATTTTGTTTTAGTTTTCTGGGCTCTTGTGTCAGTTTTGGACCTTTTCCTCACTCAATGGTAGTTCATCGCCAAACCCATCTTTCCTCCCCATCGCACCTCTCTTTCCTTCCTTCCCTTTGCTCCCCCTCATATTCCCCAACCTTTAATCAGAAAATAGGTCTTGGAGTGTTGGGCTCTATCTTGACCCTAGTCCCAACTCACACAGCTCACTGCCGATCCGGCTTGCCAAAGAAACTAAGCAAAGTGTGGAACAATTCACGTCGGAACAAGGGTGTTTTACACATCCCTTTCACCCTCCTCTCCTCCTATTACCGTTTATGTCCTTTCTTGTAGGGTGCTGTGTCAATTTTGGTTCTTGGGGGATGGATTCTGCATAACCTTCTTAGATCTATCTTTTGGTTAGTGTTGTTTTTGTTTTTTGTTTTTTTTTTTTTTCCAGTTTGGGGAGATGTTTTCCTTCATGGTGGCTGCTATTGTGATGATGGATATTAGGGTTTTGTTGTTGTCTTTTCTTACCTTGCTTACGGACCTAAGTTTATGTGGGCATTCCATTATATATTGGGTTGTTACCCTCCCTTTGCTTTGGCTTGTTTTTATTTATGTCTTGCTTTTTTTTATTTAGGGTCTTATGTTTTTGTGTTCTGGTTGGGTTTAGGCCTATCTTGCATAGGTTGTAATGTCCCTTTCATGGATAAAGCTTTATTTTCGATCAAAAAAGAGATGGCAAATCTATCCAAAACTCGAGTAGACTTTATCATTTTTTAAATGATATGTGTTATTTTTTAGAGCTGCATAGTGATAGGCTTGAAATTCCTATTTTTCAAACAAAAGCTCATCTAATTTTAACATTGAATAAAAGAGAGATTTTTGGAACAATTACTACAAACATATTTACAACTTTTTTTTTTAACAAACGATATTATGCATACTAAGGGTGGAAGAGTGAGATTCAAATTTATCTTTAGTGAGAATCGAATCTAAGACCTCTTATTTACAAGTAAAGAAGAATATAGGCCTCTTGCTTACAATTAAAGAGGAATACCACTCAATCATAGAATCTCTTGTATTTAATATTTCTATCAACTTATTATGTGGTATTTGGTTATTTGCTAAATACTTACATGTTATGTCATTTTTCTTATGATCTTTCATACATTTATGTGATCATACCTATGTGGGAATTGCAAACTAAGCTAAACTGTGAGTTAACCAGTTTGTAGTTATCATCTAGCCTACACAAAGAAAATGTTTGAAGTCTTTTCATAAACAAGGCATAGAAAAGAAACTAACATGGATCTAAACCCCATCCATGGCACAATCTTTTGATTAGAAGTTGAATTTACTTGTGGGGCAAGTTTACTAACATTACTATTCAACAATTCTGTTGGTATTTGACAACAGTAGCACGCCTACCATAACAAATCACTAATTTAAAAGAGCCTCATGCCTACTTAAGGTGTTACAAGGTATTGTAAATTGACAAAATTTACAAACACTCACATAAGGAATTGCGTCTCCAACATAATGTGACCTACTACTTCTCATTTACATCTGCTTCTCTAACCAAATAGTATTGGATTTGAGTAATGAAAAATTGAAAAGTTAAATGATGAGTTCGGCAATGAAGTTTACAATTCTCTGTCTTGTGGGAAATGGATGAGTAGTGGTAAGTATCCTTGTGGGTCATCTGTAATGGTGGAAAACAATGTAAATGTAAATGTTCCAATACTTATTATGTTGGAACCCTATTGGACTCTAAACTTATCTCATTCGGGTTTTGAGTTTAGTAGAAACTAAGAACGGTTAGAGTTAATAGGTGAATAAACTTCTTTCCTTTAAAGTAGGACATTAAGGGTTAAACGTGTTGGTGAGTGGATATCCCACGTTGGAATGTAAATGGGCGTGCAGTTTTGCCAAGTAGTTTCTGTGATAGGTGGAAACGGTTGTGGTTACACGTCTATGAAAGGATAAGTCCCTGCTCAAGAGGAACACGTTCATATATCAGAAAATCTAGCCCTATTCTAGAAAGAACATCAAGTCCTCCTTGAGTAGAAGATTTCCTTTTCTTCCCTGTGATCAATGGCTTCACAAGGTCAGAACTCAAATCACAGTATTACATGCTTGTTCATAATCTATGTTTGCGGCTATATTAAATTCCAACATTTGGTATCAGAGCATATAATAACTCTTCATAGATTCTTTGATGCGTATAAGGAAGTTTGCTTAATTGATTTATTCATCTTTTCGTGTTTTACTGATGATTTGGTTTCTTGAGTATCACAAGTACAGGAATGGATTTTGCGCTAAGATGATTTAAGTTCTAACCTTAACATTATTGAAGGATACATGCTGATAAAACCATTTGAAACAAATGTTTGTAAAGCTTTACCAAAGTGAAGTTTTTTAAGAAATTTTTTTTATAAGGAAGGTGGCATGGTTGTGTTTTATAAGTCATGACATGGTAACGTACTACTCCAAAGACAAGAGGGTTAACTGGTTGGATTTGTGAATCAGTACATAGGTTTTTAATGAATGTTTGAGCCAACTATTTTCTTATCCAAAGATTTGAAATATGTGTTGTAACTTAAGTACTTGTTAAAATGGCTATGTAATCAGGATGCATAAGGTTTTATGTGCATAAAAACTGCAGTAATGTATCTTGCCCAAAGGTGTTGCATATACTGTGATAGTTGTAACATTGTCAACAATGTTGTTTAACTTTTATTTGGTTTGACGGTGAATGCCAATGCACTAAGCTTTTCTTCCATTGAACCACTTAATGGAGGAATTACAAAAAGTGGAGACAGGATGTAGAGATCGTGCTTGGCTTGATGGACAATGACCTTGCACTGAGGGAGGATGAAACACCTGCTTTGACAGCGAACATCACTGCAGAGAAAAGATTGAAGTCTGAGAAATGGGAGAAGTCAAATAGAATGGCTCTTATGGTCATGAAAAGGTCCATCAGTGAGGCTGTAAGAGGTGGCATACCATCCTGTGACAAAGCTAAGGCTTTCCTTGAGGCTATTGGAGCAAAATTCAAGATGTTCGAGAAAAGAGAGATGGCGAACCTGATGACCACACTGATTTCTCAGAAGTTTGATGGCAAAACGAGTGTTCGAGAGCATATACTGAAAATGGTGGAGGCTGCCGCCAAGCTCAAGGATCTGGAGGTGCCAATTAATGATTCCTTTGTTGTTCACATGGCTCTCTCATCCCTTCTTGAGTCATTTGAACAACTTAAGGTGCCATACAATACTCAAAATGAGAAATGGAGTCTTGATGAGATGATTTCTATCTATGCACAAGAGGAGAACAGGCTGAATCGTGCAAAAAGTGCGACGGTGAACCTTGTTGACTACAATGCAAGTAAGAATCCTATGATGAATGCTGGTAAGCAGACTAAGCTTTTTAATACCTCCACTACTATTGCCAATGTTGCTTCTTCCTCTAAAGGACCTCAAAACCTTAAGCCAAATTTGGAGAATGTGAAATGCTATTTTTGCAAACAACATGGACACTTGAAAAGGGACTGCGAGAAACGTAAAAAATGGGCAGTGAAGAAAGGAAAAGGTACAAAGGTTTTCAATGTTTTTGTTGTTTTCAAACTTTACTTGTTGAAGGCCCTTCAAATACTTGGTGGTTTGACACTGGTTGTTTGGTGCATATTACCAATTCCTTGCAGGGATTTTCAAGAAAAATGTCAACAAGTAATGAAGTCTTTGAAGTGCATGTGGGCAATGGGAATAAAGTTGCTGTGGAAGCAATAGGCAACCTCAAGCTCAAGTTGTCGTCAGGCTTTATTTTAGAACTTTCAGATGTACTTTATGTTCCTACTTTAACTAGGTCTTTAATTTCTGCTTCAAGACTTGTAAAAGATGGTTTGCTTTTGTTGGTGATGATGAAAGCATAAGATATATATGAAAAATAATTTGAGTCAATTGTTGGGCATTTGTCTTTTAGACAATGATTTATGGAAATTAGATTGTGTTGTCATGAATGATTTGAGTTGTTACACTTTAGATTCTTCTGTTCCAATGAAAAGGCCCTTATTAAATCATCTTTCTTCCATGCTTTGGCATAGAAAGTTAGGTCATATTTCAAAGAAAAGAATGCAACATTTGGTGCATGAACATATTTTGCCAGCCTTGGATTTTAATGACTTGCATTAGTGTGTGGATTGTTACAAGGGCAAGTTAACTAAAACCAAGAAAAATGATGCAACAAGAAGTAAAAAACTGTTAGAAATAATTCATTCGGATGTTTGTGGTCCTTTTCCAGTTAAAACAATCTATGGAAATATTAATTTTGTGACTTTTATTGATGATTTTTCAAGGTATGGAAGTGTCTATCTAATTTCAGAAAAATCACAAGTCCCAAATTGTTTTAAAATTTTTAAAACAGAAGTAGATAACCAATTAAACACTACAATTAAGGTTTTGAGATCGGATAGGGGAGGAGAATACTTTGGCAGGTTTACTGAGGCTGGGCAACAAAAGGGACCACTGGCTATGTATCTAGAAGAATGTGGCATCCAAGCTCAGTACACCACACCTGGGACGCCTGATCAAAACGGTGTGGCGGAGAGAAAGAATAGGACATTGATAGAGATGACAAGAAGCATGATGAGCAGGTCAGTTCTACCTCAATTTCTTTGGGGAGAAGCATTAAAGATGGCAAACTATATAGTGAATCGTGTCCCTAGCAAATCAATGAGTAAGACACCTTTTGAACTTTGGACTTCGAGGAAACCTAGCATCAATCACCTACATGTATGGGGTTGTAGGGCAGAAGCAAGAATATATAATCCACAAGAAAATAAACTTGATTCAAGGACAGTGAGCTGTTACTTTATTGGTTTTCCTGAGACGTCTAAAGGATACAAGTTTTATGCTTCACACTTGCAAACTAGGTTTTTGAGACTAACAATGCAAAGTTCATCGAGGAAGAAGTGAATGGTGATGAAAATGCTAGCAGTTTTGTTTTCCAGGATATTGGGAATCCCACTGATGTGTTGAGCAATAATGATGAAGGGAGTCAAAGCCTTGGAGAAACTATAGTTTTTCAAACTAGTTTCTCGCAACCATCACATGAAAATAATGTTGCAGAGGGTCATCAAATAAATGAACCACAACACGATGGACCAATAGTTGAACATGATGCTGATGAGTTTCAAATTGCCTTGGAAGCACTAAGAAGAGCCTCACAAAGAATTTGCAGATCGGCGATTCCAGAAGATTATATCACTTACTTTTGTGAAGTTGAGCATGATGAAGGTATAATGACTGATCCAGCAACTTACATGCATGCAATTAAAAGTGAAAACTCTCTATCATGGCAGCGAGCAATGGAAGAGGAGATAGGGTCTATGCATTCTAATCAGGTATGGACCCTCGTAGAGAAGACAGAATCTATGACACCCATTGGATGCAAATGGGTGTACAAAACTAAGAGAGATTCGAAAGGGAAGGTTCAAAGGTTCAAAGCAAGATTGGTGGCTAAATGCTTCACTCAAAGGGAAGGGGTATACTATAATGAAACATTTTCTCCCGTGTCGTCCAAGGATTCCTTGCTGATAATCTTAGCACTCGTGGCACAATTTGACTTGGAACTTCACCAAATGGATGTCAAAACGGCATTCCTAAATGGTGACTTGGAAGAGGAAATTTATATGAACCAACTTCCTGGTTTCATTGAAGAGGGCAAAGAACACCTAGTTTGCAGATTGAGCAAGTCTATATATGGTCTAAAGCAAGCATCGAGGCAGTGGTTTATGAAATTTGATGAAAAGGTAACTCATATTGGCTTCACTGAGAATAAGGGTGATGATTGCATTTATTTTGAAAGCATTGGTTCCAAGTTCATTTTCCTTATACTTTATGTTAACGATATACTTCTTGCAAGCAATGATTTGAACCTATTGCTTGTTGTTATCAAACACTTTCGATATGAAAGACTTGGGGGAGGCCTCATTTGTTCTCGGCATAGAGATTAAAAGAGACAGGTCAAGAAACTTGATGGGGATTTCACAAAAGTCATACATTGAGAAAATATTAAAACGTTTCAACATGGAAGGATGTTCAGGAGGAGAAGTCCCGATAAGCAAATGTGATAAATTGAATAAGGAGCAATGTCCTAAGAATGACTTGGAAAGGAAAACCATGTTGAACAAACCCTATGCTTCATTGGTGGGGAGCTTGATGTATGCTCAGGTTTGTACTAGACCTGACTTAGCTTACTCAATTAGTGTACTTGGGAGGCATCAATCAAATCCTGGAGAACAACATTGGGTGGCAGCTAAGAAGGTATTGAGATATTTGCAAAGAACAAAATCACACATGCTTGTGTATGGAAAAAGTGAAAAGCTAGAGGTGGTAGGGTACTCTGATTCGGATTTTGCAGACTGTACAGATGATAGAAGGTCCACAAGTGGTTATTTGTTCTTCATGGCTGGAAGAACAATCTCGTGGAGAAGTGCAAAATAAAAGACACTTGCGACATCAACCATGCAAGCTGAATATATTGCTATTTTTGAAGCCAAACAGAAAGCACTATGGATCAAGGATTTGGTTAGTCTAATGGGAATCGTGGACAATATTTCAAGACCAATTGTTATACACTGCGATAACAAAGCTGTTGTATTCATCTTTAAAAACAACAAGCAGTCTTCTGCAAATAGACTGATAGACATCAAATATCAATCTGATAGAGAGGATGTCAAAAGTGGTCTGGTGGTGATTGAGCATATTGACACTGGTTCAATGATAGCAGATCCCTTCACCAAACTATTACCAGTTGCAGTGTTCAAGCAGCACGTTGCAAAAATGGGGGTACTAGAGTCTTTTGATTCTGTGACCATGTGGGAGTAAAACTTAGTCTTGTCTTATTTGCTTTGTAGTTGTTTATTGCAATTGATGAATTCTAAATTTATTTCATATATTGCTTTTGATTTGAGCTAGTAATCATTAATGAGACTTGGCTGAAAAGCTATGATCATATATGTGATATTTCTGCAATGAAGCTCGATTGTTTTAAAAGCTTTTCAGGTGGCTATTTGATCCCACTTTTCAGCATGCAAAAAAGTTGGAAGTTGGATTATTGCTAACTGAGGCATTGTTAAGGTAATGGGAAAAATAGTGGGAGCATACAGTAAAGCTCTCTTATAGCTAACATGTTTAAGCATCATACGTGAATAATTGAATGTTATAGTGATTTCAGAGTGGCTGCACCATTTTGTGCAAATTTTTTTGAAGTTCTATAACTTGGGTCATTCATGGTGGATGTGTGAGGATGTGTTTATTTATTTATTAACTCATGTGATCATTAAGGAATTGTTGTCAATAGAAACATTGTTCAAAACAAAGACGATAAGTTTAGGTCCAAGTGGGAGAATGTTGGAACCCTATTGGACTCTAAACTTATCTCATTCAGGTTTTGAGTTTAGTAGAAACTAAGAACGATTAGAGTTAATAGGTGAATAAACTTCTTTCCTTTAAAGTAGGACATTAAGGGTTAAACATGTTGGTGAGTGGATATCCCACATTGGAATGTAAATGGGCGTGCAGTTTTGCCAAGCAGTTTCTATGATAGGTGGAAACAGTTGTGGTTACACGTCTATAAAAGGATAAGTCCCTGCTCAAGAGGAACACATTCATATATCAGAAAGTCTAGCCCTATTCTAGAAAGAACATCAGGTCCTCCTTGAGTAGAAGACTTCCTTTTCTTTCCCTGCAATCAATGGCTTCACAAGGTCAGAAATCAAATCACAGTATTACATGCATGTTCGTAATCTATGTTTGCGGTTATATTAAATTCCAACATATTGTGGTAGCGAATTTCCAAAGAGTGAGTATTTAAAGCATTTAGGTAGCAAAAGCTTACCAAATTTTGATAGAGATTGAAGTATTTATAGGAGGAGAGAGTCATACACAATGTTAGGGTTTTATCCTACACGTGGCAGCATCATATTGACTAAGGTATGAGGAAAATGAATATTTTCAAGATATTAAATAGAAAAAAAAAATATCTTGAGACAATGGTGGAAGTATCCCAAATTGATTGAAATAAGGATTACTTACTTGATTGAGTTGATCTCTAATTGGAAATGTATTAAATATAGGATTTGGTAATTAATCCCTATCTTTAATGACACGAGCAGGAAAGCTATGAGCAGTCGAATTTAGTTGCTTAAATATTTTGAGGTGCTGAGCTGCGTGTGGGAGTATCTAAGAGGCCTACCATTTAATGAGGGCAATCTTGTCTTTCTTGAGCAAAAATCCACATGTCGCCTCCATAATTTTTGGGATTATTTTAGGCTCCACACTTATAAATGTCATGTCCCACAAATTGGGGCTTAATCCAAATTGAATAAGTTTTGTAATAGAATAGGTTCTTTTTATAGTGTCCTTAAAGTTGGTATATTTTTTTCTTGTTAGCACATATATTTAAAAATCTCATTGTGCATTTTTCACAAGTGTGTTTTTCTTTTTTAAATATTAAAAAATTGCAGTACATAATGAACATATTGGAGTCCCCATAACAATGTTTTATTTAAATTTGTATTTAATATAACGAAAAAGTAGTACCCGGTCCATAGTTTCTAATGTTTATTGACTGAGACCTTATCAATTTTTAGATTTTGATCAAAGTCCCTAGCATTAATGTATTAATGAATTAAATGTCAGTTACATAATTTTTTAAAAATAAAAATTAGTAATTGATTTAGGGTTTTAATACTCACATCCTTATTAAACACCTAATTAATTTTCAATTCAAAACATTTCCAAAATAAATAAATAAAAATTAGAATAAGTTTGTACCCATTCATTTTTTTATAAAAAACAATGTTCAATTTTTTATATAAAATATTTCAATTTTTTAATTCTATATGTACCCATTCATATAATTCTTCAATTTTTTATAATCTTAAATGTACCCATTCTTAAATATACCAACTTGTTATCTATAAAATGTACCTTTTTTAATATAAAATTCATTCAATCTTTTTTCTAATCTATTTTTTTAACTTATATGAGTACATTCTATGATTTGAGAATGTATCTATGTCAAGTTTAATAGAAGAAATTTAATAATGTTATTAAGCCTAATATATATTTGAAAAATGTACTCATGTTTTGGTGCAATAATTTTTTGGTTAGTTTTGATGAACGTACCCATGTGTGCGTATGTATATACACACACAATATATTGGAGAGTATAATTTATCTTTAATATTTTTTTATCCCATAAATTATGGGTTTTATTTAAAATCTTATTAATATAAATAACTACAAATTTCATTTTTAATTTAAAAATTAAAAATACATTATTACATTAATGTTAGGGACTTCGATTAAAAATTGAAAACCACAAAGATTTCAATTATAGAACATTGATAATTAGGGATCGCATCCAAAGTCTACTTTAATATAAACTTGCTCTGGTTAATTTGAGAAGTCCTCCAAAAATATTATTTTGAAGGTCAACCGAGACAAGTATTGACTAAAAACAATTTAAAAAGAAGGAAAAAAAGAGAAGATAAAACGAAGGGAAATTGGGTCTAATAATAGCCTTGGTAAAAAAAAATCACCAATAAAAAATAGCCCTACTTCAAAAATGTATTCAATTATAGCTATTTTTGACGAAATTTTCTTAACTTAGGGTTCATCCATATCGACAAAATATGAACAACGCATCAACGAAATATCAATAACAGATAAAATATCAACATTCGGACAATTTACTACAGAATGAATTTCAGGAGTAGGGCTAATTTTTATTGCTGGCTTTGCAGTTGGGTCATTTAAGCGACATCGTGACCTTATTAACTAAGTTTGTCTTGAGTAAAAACCATAACACTAGACCATTGAATAATCTTCAATTTATTACATGACAAATTAACCATAATCTGAAAGAAACGTGTCATTCTGATATTAAAGAAATCCAATATACGGTTGAAATGTTGAATTATGATCAACGACCTTGCAGACTGATCTTTCTTCCAGCACTCGAAGGCCAACGTACCTGCCCAAAGAACAAAATTTGGAGTGGGAAAACAACAACAATATATTCTTATACAAAAAAAAAAAAAAAAAAAAAAAAAAAAGGAAAACAAAATAACCAAATAATTTATATTTCGGAGGATTTAGTACACATTATTTAGTTAAAAATGATTAAGTAGTTGTATTAAGTACAGGTAATTTCTTATGGATTTATTTGAATGTATGTAACATGCATACCTGCCTAACATCATAAGAGTGGCCTGAGGATTGGTCCCTGGTGATAAACTTTTGAATACAGATCCATCAACAACACGTAATGCCTTGATCCCCATGACCCGCAAATCTCCATCAACTACCCTTCCGACCAGGCATCCACCATGGTAATGCCAAAATGTGGCTACTGTATTTCGACAAAAGGCTTCAAGGGATGCAACATCTGACTTGTTCATTGGTAAAGGCGGTCCAAAAAAACTAAAACCTTCTTCACCTGGTAAATCTTGAGTCTTAAATGGTTTCAATGAGTTTGTTATTAATAAATCACCTATTTTCCTCACGGCACTAACACAACGAGAAAGGTCTGGCTTCTGTGCAAAGTAGTTGAATTTGACATTTGGGCCGACTTTGACATCATAGGAAGATTGCAATTTAAGTGAACCATAGGACAAGGGTGCTGGATTTTTTACAACTATGTGCCCGAAAGTTGAATTTATCGACATGGGAATAGTTGGATTAGGGAAAAGACTAAAGGCCGGAGTAGAAAATGGCAAGCCGGAGAAAGTCTCTATATAGAAATCACTCGTGATACCAGCAATCTGTGCAGTAGAAGGTTCTAGTTGAGATGGGGGCAAAATGGTGATGTAATTACGAGGATTGTCACGCATAAACTGCCCAACGTAAGGTTGTGGGTGAACAACTGGGATTTTAAGAGATGAAAAGTAGGACTTCGAGCCAACACCACTAAGTAGCAGAAGTTGAGGACTCCCAATTGCCCCTGCACTCAATATAACTTCACCCTTACCACGTATCAATGCCCGATGAGACCTCCCGTTAAGATCACTGTATATGATTCCTTTGGCTAACAAGCCTGCATTAAATCGATATTAGAATTGAACTTATATTTAATTTGCAAGTAATTAAATATATAGAATAGATTCAAATTCCTTAAATAGAAAACTTCATTTTAATCCTTAAAAAAGATGAGTAAAGATGAGTTTTAGACTATAACCTTGTGTAAGATTAAAATCCAATTTTAGTCCCTAGTACATTTAATCATCTCATTTATTAGTTATATTTTGATGTTTTATTTTTTTATAATGTATTAATTACATTTAAATTTAATTTTTATTTCATTCATCATAATATATTTTAATGTTTAAATTTAGACAACTAATTTTTTTATAATATATATTCTGATAACAATCTTGTATGTTCTTCATT
Organism: Pyrus x bretschneideri; assembly: GCF_019419815.1. Taxonomy (NCBI): domain Eukaryota; kingdom Viridiplantae; phylum Streptophyta; class Magnoliopsida; order Rosales; family Rosaceae; genus Pyrus; species Pyrus x bretschneideri. Next base: position 3,610,572 of record NW_025999712.1, on the reverse strand, counting down.
TAGATACATTAATACATTTGAATATTTCAGTATATCCATCGATACAAACATAAAGGTACATTAATTCAATATAATGTATTTCGGTACGTACATTTTGGTACACACATTTGAGTATTGACTTTTAGGTACATTAACTCAATATACTATATGTAGGTACATACATTTCGGTATTGACATTTAGGTACATTAATTCAATATAATACATTTCGGTATATACATTTAAGTTCATTATAATATATTTCGGTACAATCATGTAGGTACAAATATTTCGGTACAAAAAAATCGATTTATATATTTCGGCACAGCCATTTTTGTACACTTATGTATTTATATGATTTTGTATCACAAATTTCTTTTAATATTTTCATTTATGTTCATTTATAATTAAAGAACTAAATATGTGCATATTAATAAAATTAAAATTTAATGTAGAGACATTAAATAAAAATACACATTAACTAACAAAAATTGAATATTTTGATAAAAGTACACTTCAAGGGATTAAATTGAATATGTAATTTAGCACCATGGATTTTTAAAATTTTAATTTTTTGCAAAGACTAATGTTCAAAAACCCTTTCTATCAAAGAGTTTTTCTTTTTAACGCCATGATAGATTTGATTTTTGTTTTTCGAAACATGTTAGTGTACTTACACATATGTATATTCACAGTAATATGTACGCAACATACATGATCAAAATCAAAGTCCAATCTAAAATGGGTTTAATGAAAAAAATAAAAAACCTTAACTCATCTTATCCAAGGATGGAAATCTAAATGGCCTTTAATTCTATATATCAAATGTTAGCATACCTGATGCTTTGGAAGAGAAAATGATCCTCTCTACTGCAGCATGAATTGCAACTCTCAGGTTTTTTGGATGTCCTTTATTAAGCAGTTCCACAGCTCCATGTCTTCTTCCACGATTGTCAAAGATCGTACCCGTGATTTTAGTGCCCTTAATGTGATCCAAAGTAAGTCCATTGTCTGAACGAACACCAGCTTCTAATAATGCATCTTTCATAACAGATTGCCAGTGTGATAAATTCGGACGGAAAACTACAGTGTTTTCAACCCATTCATATGCATTATTGACTAAGTTCATATCCAATTTAATTCCTGATTTCTTGTAGAATTCACTGTCGGCTCTTGAGTATATACCAATATTGATCATACTTGACCCACCTAGGACACGTCCTCTTACGATAGCTACACCATCTTCTGATATGAACCTCTGGGCCGGCGTCTTACCATCATCTTCTTGCATGAAATTTTTAAGAATCCCATCGCTACGCAACACATTTGGATATGCTGTGGGAATATCTCCCCTTTCTAGAAGGAGCACGGAGTAGTTTGTGGATAAAGTTGCTGCCAATGGGCACCCTGCCGTGCCCCCTCCAACCACAATGTAGTCGTATTTTTCTTGCAATGGTAGGTCAGTTGCGTTACGTACAAATTTCAAGTAGCTAAAATCTGCATTATATGAATAAAGAGATGAGGAAACAAAGTTATATAAAGAGAACTAGTTTGTTATTAAATTTATTTGTCATGTAAGTTACTTCGAAGAACCAATGGGACTTTCAAAATATATTTAGTACCTTGGATGTCAGATGGAGTTGCGAATGAGTGAACCCCTGGTTGAGGGCAAAAAACAAAAAAGTACAAAAGCAATAATATAGCAGCAATTGCTGATTTCTCCATATTGTTTTCAAAGCAAGACATTTTTTTTTTTCCTGAAAATAATATATTAAAAGAAAAGTTAGTTCCATGTCCATTTGGTGCTATAAATTCAATTTCTACATTCCCAAATTTTAGAACTACTTTTCAAGTTGCTATTTCTAATGGTCCCCGCCATTCAGAAGCACTTTTCAATTTATGTTCTTACAGCATACATATATAATATGTTTCTTGCTTTTTTTTTCAAACATTTCCTATTTTCAACATTGATGCCACTATTGTCACAAATTATGCGATTTTGTAATTCTTGTTAGAATTTGATTTTTTTTTAAATTAAAATGTTCGTAAAAATAACCTAAGATAACTTAAACAAATTTACTTGAAAAAAAAAAAAAGTTAACAAACAAAATTTGATACTAAACTACTTGTTTGACCTTTAAGATAGCCAAGGTGCTAAATTTTAGCACTGCAGGTAGGGGGAGAAACACAGTTTGGCAAACCAAACTTTGTCTTTTGTGTTCCAATTTTTACATTTAAGGTCTAAAGGAATTATACTTCCCTATGATCTTTTTTGCATTCTAACTAATAACAATAATTCTATCATAATTTAAAATAAAACATTCTCTCTCTCTTTCTTTTTTTTTTTTTTTTTTTTTTTGAAAAAATGATATTATCTACACTAAAAGAGAAGAGGGTGGGCTAAGCCTCACAGTGGGCTAGCAATAATGTGGTTCAAATTCTCCTTTAGCGAGAATCGAATCTAAGAGTTCTCACTTACAAGTGAAGAGGAATATCACTTGTAAGATCTCACATCGCCCGGGGGAGAGGAGGTAATGTGCCTTATATGTACATGTCTACCTCCCTATAGTAAGACGCGTTTTGGGTGGAAGCCCAAGAACAAATCTGTGAGGGCATGGCCCAAAGCAAACAATATCTTACTGCGCGAACTGGGATGTGACAATTGGTATCAAAGCCACTCCCTGGCTGGAAGTGTGTCAACGAGGACGTCAGGCCCCTAAAGGGGGGGTGAATTGTAAGATCCCACGTCGCCTGGGGGAGAGGAGGTGATGTGCCTTACATGTACATGCCCATCTTCCTATAGTAAGACGTGTTTTAGGTGGAAACCCAAGAACAAATCCGTGAAGGCATAGTCCAAAGCGGACAATATCTTACTATGCGGACTGCGATGTGACATCACTAGACCGTAGTTCTAAGTAGCAAAATAAAACATTCTTTAACTCAAAAAAATTATACCATTACAATTTTCTAATTAAGATTTTTTTTAAACAAATGATAGGATGATAATCTACATTAAACTATAGGGAAGGGGATGCAAACACTGGACCTAGAGTGCAAGAGATAATACTCTTAACTATTTGAATTACGGGACACTTGTTATTAAGATCTTTAATTTAAGACCATAGGTGGAAAATAAAATGAGGAAGAAGGTGAGGTGTGAGTATTTATAAAGGAAGAAATTTGTTTCACAAAAATAAAACAAGAAATCGAATTTTGTTGGAACATTCCTATTTTGAAGTTTGAATGTAGAGTACGATCGGACTAGCAAACTTTTTTTTTAATTTTTTATTTATCAAATAATATTATCTACGCTAAAGGGGTAGATGAGGGGCTAAACCTCACAATGAACTATCAATAATGTAGTTCAAATTTACCTTTGGCAAAAATCGAACTTTAAGACATCTCACTTACAAATAAAGAGAAATATCACTAGACCGTAATACTAAGTGACTATACTAGTAAACTTTTAGAGTTAAAGTAATACGAAGTTATAATATTTTAAAATTACATGTTAAAGTAATACGAAGTTATAATATTTTAAAATTACATTTTAAATTTTGAAGATAGAATAATATGGTAATAAGATAGAACAAAAGGGAACTTCAAAAGTAGGCGCGGTTACAACCTTCTGTACCTAGTCACAATTCGTCTACAAAAATGATTATAAGTTCCTGGAACTTACTAAATATTTTTTTTCAAAAATTTTGAATTTATTGTGAACTTAAAAGAAAAGTAAGGGTGCGTTTGTTTGAGCTCCTTAACCCTCACTGGACTAGATTGGACTACACATTAGTGTAGTCCTGTGTTTGTTACTTACACGGACTAAGTTTAATGGGATAAAGCCGGACTCGCGTGGACTACATCCGTCACTAGGAGGTCTTAGCGAGACCCCCCAAATACCATGGGATTGCTAAGACCTCGTCTGCTCGCTTCGCCAACATCACCTACACCCACCAACCAAGAACTGCAGAGAACCTAGAATCCAGAATCAAGTCATCTCGTTTCGAATCGTGGAGAACCCAGAATTGCCAGTTCTTCGTCTGCTCATTTCGAATCGCGGAGAACCCAAAGCCCAGAACCCAGATCTTTGTTTGATGAGCTTGGCTATTCCCTTCTCTCTCTAGAAATGGACGGTTTCTCTCTCTCCCTCACCATCAACACTACCCTTTTCTTTCTCACTCGCACTCGTCTTCTTCCTTCACTTTCTTGCACAACCCAAAACTTCCCTCTAAGGCTCAAGAAATGGGTTGTTTTCAGTTCCAGGGAGGAACCAAAGCTCGACCCTTTGGACCAAATGGAGCTCAAGTTCGTCGATTTGCAGATCCGATGATCGACGAAGCTTCTGCAAATTGAAAAAAAAATTTGGGGATTTTTCTGGGTTTGATTTGAGGAGAAAAGTAAATTAAAAGAAGATAAATATGGGTTTGAATTCAAGAGAAAGTAAATGAAAAGAAGAGAAGATATGGGTTTTATTTTTTCTGGTTTGAGTTTAGCAAATCTGGGCGTGAAGAACCAGAGCAAATGAACAAAAAAAAAAAGAGACAGGGGAGAGAGAGTCAAATAAAAATAGGTGTAATTTGTTTTTTTTTTTAAGATAAAAAATGTATTAATAATAGTAAAATATTTTAGTCCGTGATTTAGTCCGATAGTACACCAAACACTTCATTATTCTTATCCAGCTTAGTCCAAGCCAAGACAGTCTAGCTTAGTCCCGGAAGTTAGTCCAGTCCGAAATAGTCCGATGCAACAAACGCACCCTAAAAGGTTTAAATATGTGTTATAGTCTTATAGTCTTATAGACTTTTAGGGTGAGAGATAATGGGCCACATAAAAAGGGGATGGGGTGCCACCACACTCATACTTAATATGTTAGACTGTTAGCTATCAAAATTTACCAGAAGGGATTTAATAAAAAATTTAACAAAGAAGCTGGAGTGGTTATTGGTCACGTCTGTCACATGGATGGGAATTGGAGAGAGAGAGACTTCTTCTTGCTCTCGTCTTCTTCGATGAATTGGAAGTTTGAAAAGCGGAACCCACAACCAAAACCAGAATGCAAACCAAACTCAGCTGCTCTCCAAAAAATATTTGAAACGCCTAGACCAGCTAGGCCACCCAGTCGCCTGCCTAGGCCGTCTCGGTGCCTATCTAATCCCTTTGCCCATTTTCCTCCCAACTATGGGTTAATCGCAAAAGTTGACCATCGTGTAGCACCGAGGCGATTGCGTAGGCCGATTTTTAGAACACTGGAATACACATACACACACATATATATATATATATTGTATAATACTATATTTATTATATATATAATATGTATTATTAGGGTTGAATTTAAGGACGGATACTAATCGAGAACTCTTATAACCTTACCTGAAACCATAACCAAATAATATTTTCAGTTTTTTTCCATATCCAAAATATAACTGAATTTTCATCGCCAAATCCATTATATTCAGGTGATTATTCAATATTATCGGATTTAACGGTTTAAATTATCATTCTAGTGTTAATAAAATAAGGGAATTGCATGAAAATAGTTGGCCCTCGGATTTGTAAGTGAAAGAATGTTCTAATGTTTTTCTAAATGGCCTGGCCCAAAATTAAAAACAAAATTAAGACTTCTTCATCTTCTTCGTTAACACTCTTCTGGCTGCTGCGCTGCAATCTATGGAGTTCTAAAACCAGCACATGTTCAGACCGTCGGGTGTCCTCAAAGGTCCTCACAAGTGTTTCTCAGAGTTTTCGAAGGGTCCCGGGACCACTCGGATCCATTAATAGATCTGCCCCCGCTTCACACATGAGTCAACTTGACTCAAATACCATGTTAAGGCAGTTACGGAGAGCATAAAAGAAAGCAGAGAAGGAAGAGGAAGGCGGAAGAGACACCGTGTATTTCATAGACTGAAGGAAATGAACAACAAACTTTGCCTTCCCTTTCTCTACTTATTCACGGCCCTTCATTTCTTAAACTTAACAACAATAACATGTTTATTGATAATATCGAATTATAATGTTAGTGAAAAAAGAGAGACAAGACTTACCTGAAACGACAATATTGCTTTTGGTTTTGAAGCTATTACCGAGGACTCCTTGCCCGCAAGGCAACGGCATAGATTTGCTGTATCTTATTCCTTCTTATATAAATGCTCGCTAGGCCGCCGAAGATACGAGGCATCTGTCACCTTCCTTTTATTATAGGAGTTTTCGTTCTTCACTTGTTATGTTAGTGGGAAAAGGATCCTCTCCGGATCCTCTTTGTGAGGATCCAGGGAATCCATCAATCACATTTGTTTATCGTACATTGTGCGTTCAATTTTCATTACATACTATTTATATTCAATTTTAAATTTAAAATTTAAAATGATTTCTAATCACACGATGTACGATGAACGATCATGATTAATTGATTTTTCGGATCCCACAAAGAGTATCCGAAGATGATCCTTTATCCATGTAAGTGTTTAGACCCAATATACACCATCCGTCCGTGCATTTATGGTCATTGACTAAGCAAAGTTGAAAATAAAGATAATTTTGTTATTATTAAAAAATAATATTGTGATTTCGTTTGTTTAAAAAAAATATTCTGGTTTCTAATCATAATAATTATTTTCTAATAATGAATTATCTATATATTTTATTGATGAATTAAGAGAGCATGTTTGTTTATCGTCCTAAACTATAGTGTATGTTCACCATCATCTTCAAAACCTAACATCTGTCCACTAGCCTAATCATATGTTTTTAATTATTTCTATATCGTTACGAGGAGAGATAAACACAATTTGAAAAGCCATTTTCTTGTAAAAGAAAAAAAATTATCGGATCAATAAAACCATCCTCCCAATTCCAAGATTTCAAATTCCATTTTCTGGGTTCTGAAATTTCTAGGGAGAGAAAGCCAACTGATTCGACAGGGAGACATAAACCAAATCAGTGAGTTTGTTCGGAAGAAGAAGAAGCTTACAAGCCTAAGACCATCTTTAAATGACATGTCAAATTCTAGGTGAAATTTCATGTAATCAAATTTGAATATAAGAGTCAGTTCCAACCGATATGTCAATCTTACGTGGATCGACATATAAGTTTTCATATGTCAAATTTGACATATGAGAAAATGTGATGTCAATTTTTTTTTAATTATTTTATTATATGAGTCTTATTAATGTATCAATTATAGATCTTGAAAAACGTATTTTAATTGATTTCTTTTTAAAATGGATTCTACAAATATCATTTATAACAAAGAAATATATTGGTTGAAAAAAGAGAAAATATGACATTACTACATCAGCCATCAAATTAACATTTAACATTTATTTTTTGACCTCTAAAACATCAAAAACCCAATTAAACCCAATTCCCAGATTTTGAGATCTCAAATTCCATTTTTTGGGTTCTGAAATTTCTAGAGAGATACTTATGATGATGGGGAAATTAATTTTAAAATTTGAAAATCATATGGCTGGAAGAAGAATAAGAGACGGCGGAGGACGGAGACATGGCAAATGTTGACAAATCAATAAGATCTCAATGGGAACAAATCCCTAATTATTTGTATAATTAGTTTTCATGTATTTGCCTAGTTAGGAAGTCAACTCCAATTGATAAGGAGCTGATTGTGCATATCAATTGTATATATTTTTCTCCTTCCCGTATCAATTCAATACACAATTATTCCATTCAAGCATTCTCTTCTTGGCACCAGAGCCTAGGTTTAAGAAAAAAAACAACTAAGTGGTACTTTGTACAGAGAACCATAACTACCAGCAGCGCAGCCAGTTGTGCAACGCTGTCCGACCAGCGAGCGACGCCGTCGTTGCTGACCCGAGAACCCAGAACTACCAGCTGCACATCCAGTTGTGCAGCGCACCGTCCGACTAGCGAGCGACGCTGTCATTGCTGATCCGAGTTCACCAAGCCGCTCCCTGCATCCACCACTACGAACCGAGATTCAACCCGTTGCCTGAAGTTTGTCGCAGATTCCGGGCAGACCCAAATCGCCATCGCCTTGAACCACGACTTTCAACTGTTGGTTTCATCTGCACCACAAGATTTCGAGCGCGAATCTATTTTCTGTGCCCAGACGCCATGACCCACTTGCTGCTATCTTGAAGAGCAGTAGAAAAAGGTGTGTTATTGCGGAAAGAAGAAAGAGAAAAGGGGTTTCTTGTTTGAAAAAAGGAGGAAGCACGGGTGAAGAAGTAAAGAAAGAGGAAAAAGACAAAAATAAAAAATAAAAAAATAGAAAAAGGAAAAAAGAAAAAAAGAAATTTGTTTGTTTTTGGTCATTGTTTTACAGGACCTTTGGTTGGACCTTTGGACGTTACAAATCACTCGTACACATTGCAGCAAACTCATCTAGAACAATGGCGGTCCAGACTCGTGCACTATTGCTAAAGCTGAGGTAGCTTCTGAACATATAAACAACGGTGGTAAGGCTTTAAAGTTTTTGCATCTGTTACGAATAATGCATGGATAATTGATTTCGGTGCTACTGAACATATGACTTGTGAATCTAGACAAGTATGAATCCTAAAACCATCCACCAAAACCGTTGTGAGTGTTGCCAATGGTAATGTTGTTCCCATTATTGGGGAAGGCACTGTCTCCCTTTCCAATACCCTTAATCTTGATTCCGTACTTGTTGTTCCTTCTCTTGACTATAATTTATTATCAGTTGCTCAAATAACTGTCACCCTACATTGCTGTGTGATTTTTTGGCCTTTTTTTGTGTTTTTAAGGATATTCGGACTCGCAAGACGATTGGTTATGGTATCAAGAAGGGCAAGCTCTACTACTTGGAGTTAACGTCGAACAGTACCCGAATGTTGACTCAAGCTCTTACAGTTGAAGAATCTCAAGGGGAGACAAATAAAGCTTCAGAGGTTTGGATGTGGCATCGTCGACTTGGACATGCTTCTTTCGGTTATTTACAGAGGTTGTTTCCCAGCCTATTTGTTAAGCATAATGTTTCTAGCTTTAAATGTGGTGTTTGTGAATTGGCTAAAAGTCATCGAACTTCATTTCCATCTAGTATGACTAAAAGTTCCGCTCCTTTTATGATAATCCATTCTGATGTTTGGGGACCATCTAAAACTGCTACATTTGGTGGGGCTCATTGGTTCGTTACTTTTATTGATGATTGTACACATATGATGTGGGTTTGTTTGATGAAGTCCAAAAGTGAAGTTACCTCTTTGTTTCAACGATTTCACAAAATGGTGCAAGTACAATATAAGTCACGAATACAGGTTCTTAGGAGTGATAATGGCGGCGAGTACGTGAACAATGAGCTTCGTGCCTTTCTTGATCATCATGATATTGTTCATCAAACTACATGTCCAAACACTCCCCAACAAAATGGAGTTGCAGAACGTAAGAATTGTCAGCTTTTAGAAGTTGTTTGTGCTTCCTTGCTTGGGGCTTGTCTTCCGTTGTCCTACTGGGGTGAAGCTCTCACTTCTGTTGCATATCTCATTAATCGTGTTCCCTCTCGATCGGTTAATTTTCAGACACCATTTCAGGCTCTCTCCTCACATGTCGATGCTCCTACAGTCCCCAATCTCCTACCTCACGTGTTCGGTTATGTGGCATTCGTTCATCTTCATACACAGCAGATGAGCAAGCTTGAACCTCGAGCCTTGCGGTGTGTGTTTGTGGGGTATGCCTCCAATAAAAAAGGATACCAATGTTATCACCCTCCGACAAAAAAGTTATTCGTCACTATGGATGTTGCATTTCATGAGACCGATATGTACTTTGCCAATCTCGAGTCTTCACTACAGGGGGAGAATCAGACAGAAGTTCAAACTCTTAATTATAGTATTCCGGATACGGTTGTTATGAATGATTTGGATTCAAGTGGTGATGTTTTGGAAATAAGTGGTGACCATTCACAAGAAAATAATGTTGTGAATGACTTGGAATTAAGTGGTAATGTCTTGGAGACAAGTGGTGATCATTCACATGAAAATAACGTTGAAAACCTTGAAAGAGACGAGCCTACGTCACCGGATAGCTTACTGCCAACTTTCGCACCACCAGCTTCTTGGTCGCCCTCACAGTTGCCCTTGCCATCTTTAAGCCCCAGTAACCATATCAATCGTCTTCGATTCTGGATGCACCACCACCGCCACCATCTCGTCTCTCTAACCGTGTTAACCGAGGTATTCCTAAACCCACTTACGAAGCTAATCCTAAGTGCAAAACTAGGTATTCTGTGAATAAACTCAACCCTGAGTCTAATGTGTTATACCCGTTAAGTAATTATGTGTCTATCAGTCACCTGTCAGATTCAAATAAGTCATTTGTGTATCAATTATCTACTGTATCTATTCCTAACAGTGTGCAGGAGGCTTTAGCTGATCAACGTTGGCAAGCAGCAATGAACGAAGAGTTGAAGTCTTTGAAGAAGAATGCTACTTGGGAGATCACAGACTTGCCAACTGGTAAGAAACCTGTGGGATACAAATGGGTTTATACTGTGAAGTACAAAGCTGATGGGACGGTGGATCGCTTCAAAGCAAGACTGGTAGCAAAAGGATACACTCAAAAATATGGAATCAACTACACAGATACATTTGCACCTGTGGCCAAGATTAACACAGTTCGTGTTTTGTTGTCCTTGGCTGCAAATCTTAATTGGCCCTTACAATAATTCAATGTGAAGAATGCCTTCTTGCATGGAGATTTGACAGAAGAGATTTATATGGATCTTCCACCAGGGTGTAATACCCCAGATAAATACAAAAGAAAGGTGTGCAGGTTGAAGAAATCCTTGTATGGTTTGAAGCAGTCCCCTCGAGCATGGTTTGGAAGATTCACAAAAGCAATGAGAGCATTTGGTTACAAACGAAGTAATTCTGATCATACTTTGTTCTTGAAAAGACGAAATGGGAAGCTTACCGCACTTATTGTGTATGTAGATGATATGGTGGTAACAGGAAATGATCTGGAAGAACGTGCGGCCTTACAAAAATACTTGTCTGCTGAATTTGAGATGAAAGACCTTGGATCCCTGAAATATTTTCTAGGGATTGAGGTATCGAGAAGCAATTCGGGAATATTCTTGTCTCAAAGAAAGTACATTATTGATTTGTTACATGAAACCGGCATGTCTGCTTGTCAGCCAGTATCTACACCATTAGAGGAAGGATTAAAGCTTTGTGTTAATCCTAATCAAGTACCAGTTGACAAAGGCAGATACCAGAGGTTAGTAGGTCGGTTAATGTACTTAGCACACACAAGACCGGACCTTACTTATGCCTTGAGTGTAGTGAGTCAATACATGCATAATCCTGGAGAACAACATATGAATGCAGTGATGAGGATTTTGCGATATTTGAAGGGAAGTCCGGGAAAAGGGATTTTGTTTAAAAGAAATAATCATCTTGGAGTTGAAGGTTATACTGATGCAGATTGGACAGGTTCAGTTGATGGTAGGCGCTCAACATTAGGTTACTTTACATTTGTTGGGGGTAACTTGGTTACATGGAGTAGTAAGAAACAGAATGTGGTTGCCGAATACAGAGGAATGGCACTTGGGATTTGTGAAATTTTGTGGCTTAAACTTCTATTGCAGGATTAGGGTATAAAAATTGATCAACCTATGAAATTATTTTGTGACAATAAAGCTGCCCGTGACATTGCACATAATCCAGTACAACATGATCGAACGAAGCATGTTGAAGTTGACAGATTCTTTATCAAGGAAAAATTGGAAGGAAAAATAATTGAAGTACCATCAATAAGAACGGAGGATCAATTGGCAGATATTCTCACGAAAGCTGTTTCAAGTCATAAGTTTTCAAGTTTCTTAGACAAGTTGGGCATGAGTGACATATATGCACCAATTTGAGGGGGAGTGTTGACAAATCAAATAGATCTCAATGGGAACAAATCCCTAATTATTTGTATACTTAGTTTTCATGTATTTGCCTAGTTAGGAAGTCAACTCCAATTGATAAGGAGCTGATTGTGCATATCAATTGTATATATTTTTCTCCTTCCCGTATCAATTCAATACACAATTATTCCATTCAAGCATTCTCTTCTGCAGATTCACCATTTCACCCGAAGAAGAAGATTGGCTGGGTGATCGTGAAGATTGAAAAGCATCAAATTCGCAAGATACCAACCCTCGAACCCAGACCTTACATGAATCATGCTTGTGCACTTTTCCATTAAGTTAGGAGGAAGGCCATGGTGAATTTGGGTTTGAAGAATCAACCGAAGGTTGGCGTTGGTGGGTGGGTGTAGGGTTTGGCTGGGTAGGGAAGTTGAAACACATCTGGGTTTGAGTTTTATTTACTTATTTATGTTTAATTTAATGTTTAAAATTAATTTTAAAAATTGAAAATCATATATATAGTCAATGAGTTTACTAGAGTTAAGAGGCAGGACACACGATAGTTAATAAATTGTATGATGAGCACACATCATAATTTAGGATTGGGAGTAAAAATGCTTTTATAAATTAATGCACGCATGTATTGGATAAAGTTGAATTTTAAAAATAATGTGATTTGGTCAGGATGCTTTTTAGGATAAATAGTCAAAAATTGAGATGGTGGCCTGGCAATTAAAATGATGGTTAGTTCACAGCATTTTCACCCCTAAAAGTCTTCTGGGACAATTTAGAGGGTGTAGTCAAACTCGGATTTGAGCGGATTTTAAAAGACTTTAAAATTCTAGTGTAGTCAATTAAAAGATTTTAAAGTATTTTAGAATTCATTCAAATATAGGTGTAGTCAATTAAAAGATTTTAAAATCCATTCAAATCTAAGTGTATTAAAAAAATTAAGATTTTGGAGGATTTCAATAAGTTGTGGATTTTGTGGGATTTGAAAGCTATAACCAAGACTAAAGAATCCAACCTTACCCCCTAGGATTTCAAATCCTTCCACCACAATCCATTCAAATTCTTTAAAATTCATATGAATTTTGTAGGAGTCTTTATGTAACATCCCACATTGCCCAGGGGAGTGGATCCTATAAGCCTTATATATATATATATATATATATATATTCCCATCTCTACCTAACACGAGGTCTTTTGAGAGCTCATTGGCTTTGGGTTCCGTAGGAACTCCAAAGTTAAGCGAGAGGGGGGCCAGAACATTCCCAGGATAGGTGACCCACTAGAAAGTTTTGCTCGCTTGAGTTCCCAAAAAACAAAACCATGAGGGTGCGGTCAGGGCCCAAAGCGGATAATATCATGCTACGGTGGAGTTGAGCCCGGGATATAGTGGTGGCCCGAGCCGGGATGTGACAATTTTTTCTAGGAACTTCCCACATCGCCTAAGGGAGTGAATTTTGTAAGCCTTATATTTATATTCCCATCTCTACCTAGTATGAGGCCTTTTGGGAGCTCATTGGCTTTGGGTTCCGTAGGAACTCCGAAATTAAGCGAAAGGGGGGCCAGAGCATTCCCAGGATAGGTGACCTACTGGAAAGTTCTACTCGCTTGAGTTCCCAAAAACAAAACCGTAAGGGCGTGGTCGGGGCCCAAAGCGGATAATATCATGTTGCGGTGGAGTCGAGCCCCGGATGTGGTGGGGGCCTGGGCCGGGATGTGACAATTTGGTATCAGAGCCAATCCATGGCCAGAAGTGTGCCGACGAGGATGTTGGGCCCCTAAGGGGGTGGATTGTAACATCCCACATCGCCCAGATGAGTGGATCATGTAAGCCTTATATGTATATTCTCATCTCTATCTAGCACGAGGCCTTTTGGAAGCTCAATGGTTTTGGGTTCCGTAAGAACTCCGAAGTTAAGCGAGAAAAGGACCAGAGCATTCCCAAGATGGGTGACCCACTAGAAAGTTCTGCTTGCTTAAGTTCCCAAAAACAAAACCGTGAAAGCGTGGTCAGGGCCCAAAGCAGCAATATCATGCTACGGCGGAGTCAAGCTTGGGATGTGGTGGGGGCCCAGACCGGAATGTGACACTTTAATCCTTTTAAATCCTATAAAATCTATCATTTTTAAAATCCTTTAAAATCTTAGTTTGAATACAACCCCCTTAATCTTCCAATTGAATATTAATTACCTTTAATGAATAATAAATGTCCAATTGCATCTTCATTTTTAAACTGAATAACTTAAGCAATTCGTATTAAAATATTATTAATTTTTTTTATAAAATAATAAAAGATAATTTTATTTTTAATTTTAGATAATAATAATAAAAGATTGGTTGAAAATATCTAAAAATATTGAAATGCAGTGTAAGATGGAAGAAAATTGTTAGGTATTTATGGAAAAAAAAAATTATTATTTTTATATTTTTCATTATAATTTTTTTATGATTTTTTTTATTTTTAATTAATCTTTATTTTTTTATTTATTATAATTGACGTTAACCTTGCAGGACATAGCCTAAGGGCTATGCTAGTCAATTTTAGCCTAGGTGAGCAACTAGGCTCTCTCATATCCCAGTGAATTGGAATGGGATGGAAGAGTTTTGGGAAACCGAATCCCCTCCGAACCCAAAGGACCTGAGCCCACTCATCAAATAATCTGGGCCATTAAAATTTGATGCAACGGCTACAAACAAGGGGCCCTCTAAAAGTTATAATAATTGTAACCGTTGAATCAAATTTCAATGATCCGGATTATTTGATCTTTGGGTTCAGCTCCTTTGAATCCAGAGGGGTTTTAGTTCTGAGTTTTAGGGAAGGAAGGTGATTTAATTCACTATCCCTTAGAAGATTTGAGAAAGGCGGAAGTGCTCTCAGGATGATGCTTAGGTTAGCTCGGCTTTTGGTGATGATGCGATAAGCCTAAGTAGGCTTTGAATTTGTTTGAAAAAGTGACAGATAGCCATCTGAAAGATAGATGGCTTCATCCTAGGTTAGCTTGGCTTTTTGTGATGATGCGATAAGCCTAGGTAGGCTGTTAATTTGTTTGAAAAGGTGACGGATGGCCATTTGAAGGATAGATGGCACACAGATTGGTCTACCTTTCTTGAGTTTGAGGTGCAGTTGAATTCTACAAAAACCATCAGGCCATGCTAAGTAAATATCCAACTCTATAAATACAAGATTTTGTGCAACGGAAAAACTTTCTTCAACAAAACACATAAGTTTGCCTTGCGCATCACTCTGCCCAAAACCCTTTAAGTTTTTAGAAAACACTGACCTTCCTAACTTCGTCAAGCACATCTCTCAGATTGTATAAACAGCCATATGGTTGACAACCAGTGACATCTCTAAGTTTGTAGAAACAACTTTGGAGTAGTAAAGTCAGGTGACCAAGGCGTATCTTATATTTTAGATAAATAGCATTGCTCTGAGTTTGGTTAACTATCTATCCAAGTCTAGGTCAACAAGGAACCTCTAAGTCCTTGTTGGAAATGTCACTTCATTAATCTTTCAACGAGCAAGTTGTTACTAGTTTACGTTGTTCGACACATTAAAAACCGAACCTATTTTATGATTGGATATTCACAAGTGCAGTTCAGAGTTTGGCATTCGGACGGCCGAACCATATTTACAATCAAGACACTTATCTCTTTTGAGTATTTATGTCCATACAATCTAGTATCAATTCGACACACTTATATTTGGACAAGTAAAATTGAAGCAGACGAAGATTGAACTTTGCAATGACTAGCAACCTTATCTTCAAGCTCTAGAATCCAAAGGTCAAGACGAGTTCCTTTCTTGGCCGCAATCACTCTGATAAGAAGTTGGTAATGCGTTCGATACCACCACCACACATGCATTTACTTGTCAACGAAGCTCGGTTTACGAGTTGGCATGTCCTGCATTCACCTAAATGACATAATTAGTTCATTAGCTATTCAGCCTGCTCGCCGCATATGTTTGGTAGTTTTTAAAGTCAACAGTAAGACATGGGAATGACTAAGACCATCTTCAATCGAAAGGCTAAACATAACCTTGTCCAAATGTCACATCCCGGCCCGGGCCATCACCACATCCCAGGGCTCGACTCCACTGTAGCACGATATTGTCCACTTTGGGCCCTGACCACACCCACATGTTTCTGGGAACTCACACGAGAACTTCTTAGTGAGTCACCCATCTTGGGATTACTCTCGCGCGAACTCGTTTAACTTCGAAGTTCTTATGGAACCCGAAACCAGTGAGCTCCCAAAAGGCCTCGTGCTAGGTAGAGATAGGAATATACATATAAGGCTTACAGGATCCTCACCCCTGGGCGATATGGGATCTTACAATCCACCCTTCTTAGAGGCCTGACGTCCTTGTCAGCACATTTCCGGCCAAGGAGTGGCTCTGATACCAAATTGTCACATCCCGACCCGGGCCCCCACCACATCCTGGGCACAATTCCACCGTAACAAGATATTGTCCGCTTTGGGCCCTGACCACGCCTTCACGGTTTTGTTTCTGGGAACTCACACAAGAACTTCCCAATGGGTCATCCATCTTAGGATTGCTCTCC
The DNA here is from genome assembly GCF_019419815.1 of Pyrus x bretschneideri. Taxonomy (NCBI): domain Eukaryota; kingdom Viridiplantae; phylum Streptophyta; class Magnoliopsida; order Rosales; family Rosaceae; genus Pyrus; species Pyrus x bretschneideri. The sequence goes on along the minus strand of NW_025999712.1, from coordinate 3,594,164 downwards.
CGCGAACTTACTTTACTTCAGAGTTCCTACGGAACCCAAAGCCAGTGAGCTCCCAAAAGGTCTCGTGCTACGTAAAGATGAGAATATACATATAAGGCTTACAAGATCCTTACCCCTACGTGATGTGGGATCTTACACAAAAACTAAAGCCTTGCAAGATATTATATTTTAATGAATAGTGTCAGGTCATATTCAAATACTATCTCCAAATGAAAAGGCTAAACATGACCCTTGAATAATTTATTAGTTTTAAATTTATTAATTAATTTAATTAAACTACTTATAATTATTCGGAGCTGAAAAGGGGGTTAATTGCACAACAGTCCCAAGTACATGACAAAAACTTCTGCTTGCTCAGCTCCCAACACTCTTAAACAAATAAATATAATATAAATGGTACACTGTCAATTTAGTTCCTTAATTATTACCTAAGTGAAAATTAGGTCTCTAAACCTTTTTTTTTTTTTTTTTTTTAGAAAAATCACTGCTTGAATTATAAAAATATGTCAATTACATCCTTAATATTATATTCGAAGCTACTATATATAATTTTTCAACAATTTAAGTCACGTTACTTCCATGTGATGTACTTTGGAGGGTAGATTGATAGTTTTTCATAAAAAGATAGTGTATGAAATTAACTTTGGAGGTGAATTGGTAGGTTTTCATAAGAAATAGTGTAAGTTAACTTCAGAGGGTAGATTAAACGTTAGATTCGCAACCTAAATGAAATGTTAAGGGCTTATAGGCGAGAAAGTGACGGTATTACACTCTAAAGTGTGTCAAGTGACTTAATTTGACTAAAAATTGGATAAAATAGTTTTGGATATAATAGCAGAGATTAAATTAGCAATTTTAATGAATTTAAGGACTTATTTTACTAAAAAAATAATTCAATGATCTAATTTTCACTGAAGTAACAATTCAAGAACTAAATTAGCACTTTACCGTAATATAAATGTAAATTGTACTACCAATTAAATAGAATTTTCGACACATAATGCTAACAAATCTTATTTATAAAAAGGTTTAAAAACTGTATCATATACAGACCACTTTCCGTCACAGAGGATTGGTAAGGGGTTACATCAAAAGCTGAAAGTTTTGTAGTTGCGGAGACGTTTCAGGCAGTGCCCACATCCAGAAATGGCAAAAAATTAAAGCCAAAATGTAAAATTGATGGAACAAAATGCGCTGTTTCCATTCGAGATGGCCTAAGAAGGAGGACCAGGTCCAGGATTTGGTTCGCAAATAACTCTGTACACGAAGTTGGTTGGCACAACCTTAATAATGGACTACTACACGTGTTACAATGAATTTGGCCTACAAAATAATTGCCGACAAGTGGTTGGCATTTCAAGAGAGTCTCACCAATTAAGTGTTGGAGCAAAATAAGTCAAAAGTCACAAAATCGATCGGAAAGAAATAAAGTTTTGTAGATTTTAACTTTAGTGTCTGATTCCAACCCATAACTTCTTGTTTTAAATAGACCGGTCACCGCTTTACAATGGAGAGATTTTTTAGTATGATCGTCACATGAGATGGTACATCACATGTTTCTATATAAATAGTGGGATATGTGTGTTAAATGGTTAATAACTTAAAAATTAAAATTTTTCACCATTTACATAAAAACACATGGTATACCATCCATGTTCCCGTCACAATTAAAATTTTCTTCTTGCAATGATGTATGATGCATGGGGATTTTTTTTGCCAAAACTCATCATTTACAATATTATATTAGGATTTTAAGTTTTAAGGATGTTTTTGTCTTTTTGTTATTTATTTAATTTTAGGCTTCCTTACGCAAGGATTTCAATTTAAATGGTTATGGAGTGGGTTATCTCTCTTGCTCCTCTCATAACTTAATTCAAGATCGAACTCTTGAATTTTTGCTCTCAACTGAAGATTTTCTCGCACTAAATCTTCTCTCAATTTTCTTTCTTAAAACAGAGGACATCAAAATTCAAATTCTAAAACGAGAAGAACAAGGTACAAAGTTTTTTATTAAGATATGCCAATTTTTTGTTAGATAATTTCTTTTTTTAGATGAAGATTTTAAGTTTTAAGGATGTTTATGTCTTTTAGGCTTATGTTATCAATTATTATTGGGATTGCGGTTACTCATAAGATGGCTTTAAAAGCTGAAAAGCAGTGTTTCTTTTTTTTTATTTTTTATTTTTATAAGAACAAACGATCTTATCCATACTAACGAAAAGGGAGTGGACTTAGTCTCATAATCGACCAGTAATAATGTGATTCAAATTCATCTTTGGTGAAAATTGAACTTAAAACCTCTCACTTACAAATTAATAATTTTGTCTTTTTTTTTTTTTTTACTTTAAAAGGGTGAGAAAATTAGCAGTTGAAGAACCATTTGCCATACTGACAATGGTGGATGGACACTTGGAATGAACCAGATAGTTTGGCCCTCCTAGCCTTCAAAGCTGGAACAAAGCAAGATGCTCATAATGTAATGAGCTCCTGGAACGAATCCCTTCGCGTTGGAATGTGGCAAGGTGTCGCAGGTAGTCGGCGACATCCGCAAAAGGTCACAATGTTGTACCTATAATCTCATAAGGTGGCAGGGTCCCTTTCCCCACCCATAGGAAATCTAAGTTTTTTTGGGAGTACGGCTACAACGACAGTTTTGACGATGAAATTGTAGAAAAACTCAGTAGACAGAGAAGGAGATAGCAAGAGCTGTTTACTGTTTGTGGAACGCTTAGCCTTTCTTCATTCATTATCACGGTACAAGTATATATACAAGAGACGAGTCCTGTACAAAGTGATACATATCTGAGAATTATCCACAATTATATTTGAATCAAGCGCCGTTGAGTAATCACTACTACAAAAGTACACAGTAGTGTCATTATAAAAAGCGACAGGACAAACCCATTTATGTTGGATATTTAGGAAAAATCCGACATAAACCCATGCAATGTCAGATAAAAGAACCGACACCATTACTAGCGTCACGAAAAGACTTTTGATGTCGGTTAGTCCCTTTAATCCGCCAAGAAAAAGGAAAGCTATGTAAAATAAAAAAGGGTAGTAGTGTTGGATAAAAGTGACATTGAAACTCACGTCTGATACATGCGACATTAAATAATGAGAAAGACTGTCAGATTGGAGCATATTAATGTCGACCCTAACCGACCCACTTAGCTATTTAATAAATAAATTAAACAACTATATTGTCGCCCATAACCAACACCACAAAACATTAATAAATAAATAAAATAAAAATCTTGTCTTGGTTTCTAACTGATAATAATTAAAAAAAATTACAAAAGTTCATTAATTATACAATTTGTAAGAAACATATATTCATATATATAAAAGTTCATTAATTATGTTTATAATCTTTTACTAATTATACAATTTGTAAAAAAAAGACAAAATATACCTACATTTTACTTCCTTTTCATCTTCCTTAATCAAGTGCCAATCCATCGTTAAAGGAAAAATATACAATTTGGGATTCCACAACTCCAAGTTCTCCGTTGAGGCATTGCTCCTTGTTAATAAAGAAAAAAACATTTGTAATGCATATTTACAAAAACAAAACCTACATAAAAGCTCTAAACAAAGACCAATTTTCATTTTATGCATAATATTTGATAAGGTATCTCAAGTCAAGATTCAAAATACAAACTCGATTTAATAACATAATCAAAATTTAAAACACATACTGAACGAAATACAAATAATTTAAAACATAGAGAAGGAGAAAGGGATAAGAGAAGGAGAAGTAAAGAAGGAGGAGAGGAGAAGGCAGTGACGCAAGGAAGGGAGGGAGGGGTTTTATTCTAGAAAATTTGTATTACTGTCAATTAAAGCCAACAACAAGCTTTTTCTAAAAAATATTAAACTATTACCGTTGGATATAACCGACGGCACTAAGAATGGCGGCAAAAGTCCCCCCAAAATTCACTCCCAAAATTTTGCAAAAAATTCCCTCAAAATTTTAAAATTTCCCCCAAAATTTTAAATTTCCACCCAAAATTCCCTCCCAAAATTATAAATATTATTCATTTGCATTTTCTTATAACAATTCAAGTGACAAAATCAATTAATTTGACTAAATATTTATTAATTGAACATAAATACTACAAATTTATCTAAATACTTAAATTAAATTTTAAATAAATAAACTTTTGTATTATACAATTTAAAAATTAAGGAATTTAGTGATAGAAACCTGAATTATGGAAGAATTCTATCGTCGATCAATTCTTTATGTACTTAACCAGCTCAAATAAAATCCCTACAAAATTAAATTGTAAACAAAAATTAAACATAAGAGGAGAAAATAAAAATACTAGAAGCAAGAAAAACTTACTGTAAAGAAGAAGGAATAAATGAAGATGAAGATGAACAAATAAGAAAGACGCGAGAAAGGAAGAAGAAGACACGAGGCAGGGTATATAAACACCAACCTGTCGGCTACAATCGACAGGAAGTTTTAAAATATTTAAAAATAATTATTACTGTCAGTTAGAAACGACACGATTCTCTTTTTAACCGACATTAACTTTATGTCGGTTGAAAACGACACGATTCTTTTTTTATACGATACCACCATTTAAAAAGATTAAAAATTATGTCGGTTATAAGTGACATTAACAGTCTATGTCTGTAATAAGCGACATAGACAGTTTATGTCGATTATAACCGACATTAATTCCAACAACATGTAAAATGACTATCGGAAATGTCTTATTTCCAGTATATTATATAAAACTGACACCAACCGTCGACACAATAACCCACTTTTGTAGTAGTGAATTGAATAGGACTTTCACATGGAAGCCCTTCCAAAATCGTCTCACGACAGTTTAATCACCCCCACACATGACACATATCAAGACTACTACAAGGTTACTGCCATAGACGACATGTGGGGGAACCTTGCCTTCTTTCACCAGCTTTTCTAGGTAATTCCTCCAAGTGTAGCAGTCGTCAGTTATGTGACCAGAACCCTGATGGAATGCGCAGTACTTAGTGTGGTCCAACTTGGAGGTATCTCCCTTTTATTGCTTTGGTAGCTTGAACCATGGTTCGTTCTTGATGTCGCAGGGGATTTAGTGCATTGGGATCGAGAACTTAGAGTAGTTCTTGGGTGTTAGGCCTCCTTTAGTTGAGGATCGATCCCTGCACTTGGCCTCCTGCCTACTTTTGTTGTTGTACTGATTCTCATCCTCCTTCTTTTGTGCTACTACTGATTCTATTCGAGGTTGCTCGGGTGCCTTGTCTACTCGTCGAGCCTTATCCCAAAGTGCATGCTTTTCTACCAAAGTGAAAGAGTCTACCAAAGTTAGATCTTCTTTCATGATCAGCTCTCTGAACAACAGGTGGTTTGCTGGGAGTTCTTTTAGGAAGGCTGCATTAGTTATCGAGTCATTGCATCCGACTATCTTTGCCTTTTCTACTTTGAACCTCTTCACATAGTCGCGAAACGATTCCTTTGGGTTCTTCTTGATGTTAAACAAATGGTCGGACTTCTTTTTTATTGAGCGGTATGATGAATACTCATTGGTGAAAACCAAAGAAAGCGCATCGAAACTTCGGATGGATTGTGGTGGCAGGTTATGGAACCAATCTTGCACCTCACCTTATAAAGTGGTGGGAAATATTTTGCACATAAGAGCATCATTGTTCTAAACGAGGATGAATGTGCTTCGGTAGTGCGTTAGGTGCCTTTCTAGGTCTCCATCTCCTTTGAAGGATGTGAAATGTGGCATGTTGAATTTTCGTGGAGGCTCTGCATGCTCGATCTCGTCTATGAAGGGTGACCTGCTTATAGTGGTCATGTCCCTTCGTAATGCCTCATTAGTGATCTCATTGCGTTGGAAATTATGCAATCGCTTGGTCATGAGTCTTTCTACTTCTTAAATTTGCCTTTGTTGGGGTAACGGAGCTCTTGGTTACCCCCGATCGTGACCTATTAGCCCAGGTTTCTTTTCCATGTGTTTTGGCTCGTCTATGTCATGGCTGCGGTGTATGTGATTTGTTCCTGGTAGGCAAGCAAGTTCTTCATAGGTTGCCTGTTAAACTTGAGCTGAATTAATTGACAGCTTCTCTCTGTCCGTCGTGCTGTCTGCTCCAATGTGAGGTGGATGATGCTCCTGGCGAGCCTAGCTGCAAATGAACACTTCGCTTGAAAGGTTGCCCATGTTGATTACCGAAGTGTGGCCCCAACCATAAATGTATGCAAGTCTGTAGGCCTAACCGAGAGTGAACGCTCATCCGGGTGTTAAGACAAAAATATACGTTATCTCAAGAGGCCCAGTCTGTAGTGTACACTGCTAGAACACTTGGTTCATGACTGGTCAAGTGGCTGCTTGCCGAGACACTGCTGGAGAGGTATGTCATCTACCTTTGTCCTACTTCAGGATACCTCGTCTGGGGCACGCTGCATTTCAGTGTGCTACAAGAGTTGATTCACCAAGGTCGTCTGCTGCACGAAGGCGCTTGTCAACTCTATGACTTGTCAAAACAAGTGTTGTTCGCCATTTAGGTTAGAAGAGCTTGGATGACAAATGTCTCATTGAGTAGTGGAAGTGTAATGAACTCCATGCACGAGATTTATGTTGGGATATCTCAAATCTACGGAGAAATACAGCGAAACTACCCTCGGTTCAATCGTCAGTCCAGAAATCTGAAGCCGGGATGGTTGAATTGGTCTTGGACTGATTATGATTGCTTTGAGGGCCACGAGAGTGGGCTAGACCTTGGATTGGACCATGGGAGTGGTTAGATCGAATAAGCGGGTCGGCTCGCTTGTGTGAATTGCCCTGTATACGGTGTGTATGAGTTATAAGCTAAGGCTTGTCTTAGAATTGCACTAGGTTCGCGCTGGCCTTAGGCCCGCGAGTGTTAGGCTGATTTTCATACTGTAGCTGGTTGGGCTTGTGTTGCTAAGGTAATGGCTTGGGCTAGTTTGCGTTAGGCCTAGCTTGGTTGCCTTGTAGCGTAAGCTGCAGATTAAGTCGTGTGCCAAGTGCATGAGGCTTAGGCATGCGCTGCTAAGGCATCGACTTAGGATGCTTTTAGCGCCTGGGCTTGGTGCTGCAAAGTGGCATGGGCTTAGGCTTATGGCTGCCTTGCTGCTCCTTGCTCACCGTGGGCTTGCTACCATGGAGCTGGCTTACTCCCCACTGCCACGGTGGTCTCCGTGGTTGCCATGGTGGTGGTGCTCCTTGGTGGCAAAGTTCCTTCTCTTGCCATCGTATTGAGCCTCATGGATTGTTGTGGTGAGGCTACGTCTCGTCCTCCATCATTTGATCCGGATCTTTAAACGTAGGAAGTTCCGTTCATTATGATTTTCGAATTTACTGTCATTGTATTTTTTTTCTTCACCTCTATTCAAAGAATTATAAATTCTAGGAATAAGAAAGTATGAAAAATTTATGAACGAACGAGAAACGAGAAATGTTGAATGCTAGAGAGTCTTTTTCGAGCGTGTTAATCAAACTCTCAATGAAAGCACCAATTTGTGGATGCAAATTTTTGCCGTTTTCTCTTTTGATGAAAATGCACCTGCAAAATAATAACACTTAAGATTAAGGCCAAAAACCTCACACGCCCATGATGAATGGGGGGGCCTTTGGCCGAAGAATCTATAATGCCAAAGTTAGAAGTCTGAAAAGAATGTGTTTAGAAGTTTATGGGTAGCAAATGGGTTAGCTTTTTAGTGGGAGAATATGGCTATTTATAGGGGAGTGGCCAACCCTATTTGGAGAATAGTGGCTAGCCATATATGGTGAATTTATGTGAATAATTGCAAGATATTATGTGAAATAATATCTTGCAATTAACATGACAATTAATCCTAAATTAAATAGAAAAATTGGGAGTTACCTTTTGAATAAGGATTTGATGAGGAGTGATGAGAGGAATTTGAACAAATATCATTTTGATCATCTTTGACTCTTCCTTGATTGAACCGTTATTATCCGTTGCATAAGCGTGGGAATCTCGATGTGCTCAAGGGTAATTTTGTCCTTTTAACCCGAAAGTTCACGTGTACCTATATAATTTTCTTGATTATTTTTTGCTCCACAAATTATCTTCTACACAGAGATGCTTCGATTTTGACACTGAGTAAGATTGAACATCTCTGGCAGCCTTATAAGACAGTAGTAGAGCTGAAACAGCTCTAATGATCAAGAAAGATCTCCTATTTGGCTAACATTGTGAAAGAGGAAGACTTCTTCCACTTTTGCTCTTTGGGAAACACTACATGCTTTGCAAGAATTTTGAGGGTGAGATTGACTATTTGGAGAGCATTGAAAGCAAGGTAATTTTGTAGTGAAGTAATAACCATGGATAAGCAAGAGCATGAGATAATCAAACGAGAAGCGGAACTAGTATACAAAAAATGTGTTGGTCTCTTGAATCACCCTATTACTAGCCTCCATGCACGTGCAAAAGACATTTTTTTGAATCACGACGTGCTACACGCGACTTACACGTTTTAAATGTATATATATGTGTAAATTAACAAAATGAAAGTCAAATATTTGAAGTAAATGAATAATCTTAGATCATGCTAGAAGAAATCTCTCATAAACCAGTTAAAGCAGCTGAATTTACATAATAATATCGGTCTTTATAGAATTTACATTAAGAATAGAGAAAATAATATCTAATAAATAATTGATTGAATCATATTATTGCTAACTTATTGTGAGGCTAAGCCTACCCCTCCCCCTTAGTGTAGATAATATCGTTTGTTAAAAATAAAATAAAAAATCATTTAACAACTAATTTAATCACATTATTATCCGCGTGCGAAATATTTTTTTTGTTTAAACCGGCATTACACGACTCTTAAGATGTTTTGAACGTGTTTAAAATAGAGAAAGTAATATTTAATAAACAACTAATTGAATCATATTGTTGCTAGCCCATCATGAGGCTAAACTCATCTCCCTCCCCCTCAGTATAGATAATATTATTTGATATAAAAAAAAAATAATAATTTGACAACTAATTTAATCATATTATTATCCACGTGTGAATGATCTTTTTTATAACCCGCATTACACATCTCTTAAGATGTTTTGAACGTGTTTAAAAATAGATAAATTGAATCACATTATTGTTAGCCTATTGAGAGGTACTAATTATAAAAATAAAAATAAAACCACAAAATAATTTAATTATTAAAAAATACTATTAAAATGACAAAAATGACCCTACCTTATTTGATGCATTATTTTGGGATGCCTTTGAAATTTTTTGTTTTGGGGGCATTTTTGTCCAATTTTTTGTTGAAGCTTGGTGACATCAAAACACTATTCACCTTTTCTTCTCTTTATATATTAAGCAATGATAATTTATCAGTGAAATTTATTATTGTATGATGTGTATACCTGTAGTTAAGTAATATTTCAAAGTAGACCTCTGATATTTTGAAGTATCCTTATGGAACGTTATGTAGTGAAGTATTAATACCTTCTCATGCAAAACTGTCAGAGATTTTCTTCCGTTTTTAATATACAAAGATTCTCCTTCTGCAAAAGCCTTTTTTCAGGTTAATTACACTAATGCTCTTTAAGGTTTATCGTTTTTTCACAAAACCCCTCATATTTGAAACATAACACAAACACCTCTTGAAGTTTTAGTTCACCTTCACATAACCCTTTTAGGGTTGATAAATCTTAGCAGGTGTTAGCGTGAAAGCACACCAATTTTTCTTAGCACTTTGTTAATTGCTACCGCGGGTAATCGAGTCGACTTTATCACTTTTTAAATGTTATGTGTTCATTTTTTAAGGGTTATATAATGATAGGCTTGAAACTCCTATTTTCCAAACGAAAACTCATCGGATTTTGATATCATATAAGATGCGATCATACCAACTCACATGCACTAGATTTCATCAGAACTCCGAAGTTAAGTGAGTGTCACTCAGTATTAGGTCTGGTGGTATTTATCTTCACTTGGAAGTGAGAGGTCTTAGGTTCGAATTTCATGGAAGGCAAATTCGATACCAAATTAGGTTGTCTATTGTATGACTTAGCCAAACTCCCCCTCCCCTTAATGTAAAAATATATTGATGCACTTAAAAAAAAAAATTTAACATCATATAAAAGAAATTTTTAATGTGCCCAGACTATGGGCATATATGTCGATACAAGTAGAGGGACACTTGAACAAAAAACTTCCCCCTACTTGAATAATAACATATGACGCCTCATGTTTCCGGTACATTGAAAACCTCTCCAAGTAAAACTCAAATTTCAAATAAACTGCCATGTAGATAGTGACGGATCCAGGATTCTAACTTTAGGTGGTCCTAGTCAATGGACATTAGTGGACATTAGGCGCTAGTCCAGAGGCGGATCGAGGCCTCCTATGCACCTAGATCGAGTCTAGGCAAAGGCATAGGTAGGTTAGGTAGATTTAAGTAAACTTACTACATATTATACAAGTAAAGGCCTATTTACACTTACAAAAATACGTCACAAACATCACAAACGTGACCTAAAAACCACACGATCGTGACCTAAAAACCACACGATCGTGCTCCTCTTGAACCCACGAGCACAACCATACCCTCAGATCACGTTTTGACTGAGTTTTGGACGTCGAAGTCAGAAAGTCCAACTCAGCTTAGTTTTCCCCGACGAGTTATGAGCGAGTTACAAGTTTTTAGGAAATCTAAAGGCCTCCCTCAACTCCCCAAGGTCTTTAGTGAAGGTTTGAAGAAGAAACAACCTCGAAACACAAGGTTTCGAGAAGTCGGAGTTTAACCCGAACCTTTCGAGCCATTTTTAGGCAACCTCTGTCCACTTTTTGGACTTCCAAAAGGTACAATCATGTTCTACTCTTCATAAGCTTCATTTCCATTTAAATTTTGTGAAAAATGGTTGAGAAATGAAGAAGATATGAAGGTTTGAATTTTTCCCTAGTTTCCGGCAAACCAGACGGTGACGGGGACCGACAAGGCTTACCAGAGAAAACAACGGAATATTCCGTCAAAGTTGACGGAATATTCTAACAGCGTCAGGTAATGTCATTAACTTCTGTTAGTATTTAACGGAATATTTCGTCAGTTTTGATGAAATATTCTTAACGGACGTCAGGGTTTGGCCTGCATGTGGTGGTGCGTGTGGCCTTGGCCTAGCAGGCTCGTCCGGCCTCCGATTGGCTTTCTTCGATTTATGTAGGTTTGTGATGTTGAGTAGATCGTTTTCGTATATTCAAACCCTATATTTGAGCAAACTACGGAGGTTTTATTTAAGTTTCCGTATATGTGTTATTAAACTAATTGAATTAGTAATTTCACGTATAGGGGAAACGTATCCCAATGACGTACAGGGTAAGCAAGGTTTGGAGGCTTCGTTCCTACTGCGTATCTGTGAGTGGGCACTTTGTTTTCGTGTGTATATATATATATACACTTTATAGTTTCCACAAATGCTTTTAAATAGATTTATGCATTTTATGCCATGATTTATTTAATTTTAAAAATGCTGGTTGAGATTTGTATATTGTCATGGCATATTCATATGCATTTTACCTGCTTATAAATGTTGTACTATTGTGAATGCTAAAAGTAATCATATGGGATGTGCAGGTAAGTTCAAGTAAGTTTATTATGCTGATTGAAATCATTAAATCATTATGGCATGCTCATATTCATATAGTTCGCTCATCATTGCTGCACCCCGATGTTAATGTTCCCTCCCCGAGCTAGGGCGAGTCTTTCACGTGATGTTCACGTTTTGCACTGCATGCTCGCATTGGATCCAAGTAGGTGCCAGTCCTGTCATACAGGTCACATTAGGTGACTCCGACTCGTAGGTGACCGTGATTATCGCTTGTCTTCACATGATCGTTGCACTAGAGCGTATATTATTACACCTAGTCCTGTCGTACAAGTCGCATTAGGCGACTCCGATTCGTGTGTTAGCATAAATTGATGAGCAATAGGTGCAGTCGTACATGTCATATTAGGCGACTCCGACTTGCGTGCTAGTATACATTGTTGAGCACATGATTATATTTACATCACTGTTGATATATTTTGTTGTGGCATATTTCTGTATTTACTATTGACATGCATTTGATTTCATACTTATACGAAGTATGATTTTCTGGAAGCTATACATGTTTTACAACGAAGGGTTAGTATGTTCAGAAAGTAAATGGATTTTATAAATCTTTATTTTTGTGCCCACTCATCCTTCTGTTTTTCACCCCTCTAGGTTTTAGTAGCTGAGCTTTCTTATCGAAGATGACTCATGGCAAATCTTAGTATAAGTGGTTATCTCCGAGGGTATAATTCTCAATCCACTCTATTGTACTTTACTTATGCTATATGTGAAATGGGTTCATTCCCGCTCACCAGCGCACTCTTGGGTTTAAATTTACTCACATTTTCCACACAACTACACTTTATGGCTTTGTCACCTTCTAGGTGTCAGCCAGCACAGCTCGATTTAGAGTTCTAGTGGACATGTCGGGTCAGGGTGTGTCATCTTTTGCATGAAAAATAATTCCTTTGTACAATCAGTTATTTTAGATCAATTGTTTGATACCAAAAAACAAAGAATCAATTCATATTCTTTAATTATATAGGTAAATTATTTTGCATGAATTATATATTAGTTCACCTTCTATTGTTATTCTATATGAGGGTTAAAAATAATTTATTGATATTTATATGTAAAATATAGGTAAATTAGCTTTAAATCAGATATTTTTTAGGTAAATTATGTTGTATGTAATATTTTTTTTTTTTTACAAACAATAGCGTTCTTGTGTTTCATTATTTGTTAGGGGAATATAGATCAGTGGGGATCGAATCCGCACGAGGGTGCATAGACATGTGTGTGTTTAAACTAATTTATCTATGTTTATTTGTAAAATATAAGTAAATCAGTTTTGAATCAAACAGCATTCTATTATTTTATAGGTAAATTATTTAAAATATATTATTTCATATATTTAAAATATTTTATTGTTATTATATGTCTTATTTATGTATAAAATATAAATAAATTATTTTACATTATTTATATTATTGTACATGTATTGTTACATTATTTAAAATATTTATTTTATATATGTGTTATTTATATATAAAATGTAGATAAATGAATTTTGAATCAAATAATTGCAAGTATTATCACATAGTTTAAATTTCAAAATGGACGTGGATGGATAGATAGCTGGAAAAAAAAAACACAAATCTCTGCCATGGAGAATAGCAAAAGCCTGCTGGGTCCAAATAAATTCTTCGAGCTGCCTACTTCTCTTTTCCTTTTTAAATAAAGTGATGCTGGGAAGATTACTATGATAAACCTGAGACCCAACAATCTTCATCTTCTCTACCACTAAGTGGTGTGAATATATCAGGTATGCTTACTTCTCAGTAGTGCTCGCTGTGTTTTTAATAGTTGACTATGTGCTTTTCGCTACGCTCGGCAACTGACTAGTGACGACCATGTCTGCAAGTGCCAGTAAGTGCAAGGGGTACCCACCGAGCATGGCCAAATAAAACTTTTCACTCCAAATATATTATATTTTAGCGTGTTAATTACCACGTTGCCAAGAAGTTAAATAGTTTAAACTGGAAAATGTATATTTTAGGAAAAAAATCCAGGTAGATGCCAGTCCTGTCGTACAAGTCGCATTAGGCAACTCTGACTCGTAGATGACCACGATTATCGTCAGTCTTCACATGATCGTAACACTAGAGCGTATATTATTACACATAGTCATGTCGTACAAGTCGCATTAGGTGACTCCGACTCGTGTATTAACATAGATTGATGAGCAATAGGTGCAGTCGTACATGTCGCATTAAGCGACTCCGACTTGTGTGCTAGTATACATTATTGAGCACATGATTATATTTACATCACTGTTGATATATTCTGCTATGATATATTTCTGTATTTACTATTGGCATGCATTTGATTTCATACTTATATGAAGTATGATTTTTTGGAAGCTATACATGTTTTACAGTGAGGGGTTAGTATGTTCAAAAAGTAAATGGATTTTATAAACCTTTATTTTTTTTTGCCCACTCACCCTTCTGTTTTTCGCCCCTTCAGGTTTTAGTAGCTAAGCTTTTGTATCGAAGAGGACTCATGGCAAATCTCAATATAAGTGGTTATCTCAAAGGGTATAATTCTCAATCCACTCTATTATACTTTACTTATGCTCTGACATCACGTGTGAAATGAGTTCATTCTTACTCATCGGTGCACTCTTGTATTTGGGCACTCTTAGGTTTAAATTTATTCACATTTTCCGCACAATTACACTTTATCGCTTCATCACCTTCCAGGTGTCGGCCAACACAGCTTGATTCGGAGTTCTAGTGGACATGTCGGGTTAGGGTGTGTCATCTTTCATATGAAAAGTAATTCCTTTGTACAATCAGTTATTTTGGATCAATTGTTTGATACCAAAAAACAAAGAATCAATTCATATTCTTTTATTATATAGGTAAATTATTTTGCATGAATTATATATTAGTTCACCTTCTATTGTTATTATATATGAGGGTTAAAAATAATTTATTGATATTTATATGTAAAATATAGGTAAATTAGTTTTACATCAGATATTTTATAGGTAAATTATGTTGTATGTAATTTTTTTTACAAACAATAGCGTTCTTGTGTTTCAGTATTTGTAAGGGGAATATAGATCAGTGGGGATCGAATCCGCACGAGGGTGCATAGATATATGTGTGTTTAAACTAATTTATCTATAATTATTTTTAAAATATAAGTAAATCAGTTTTGAATCAAATAGCATTCTATTATTTTATAGGTAAATTATTTTAAATATATTATTTCATACATTTAAAATATTTTATTGTTATTATATGTCTTATTTATGTATGAAATATAAATAAATTATTTTACATTATTTATATTATTGTACATGCATTGTTACATTATTTAAAATATTTATTTTATATATGTGTTATTTATATATAAAATGTAGATAAATGAATTTTGAATCAAATAACTGCAAGTATTATCACATAGTTTAAATTTCAAAATGGACGTGGATGGATAGATTGCTGGAAAATAATAATAATAATAAAATAAACACAAATCTCTGCCATGGAGAATAGCAAAAGCCTGCTGGATCCAAATAAATTCTTCGAGCTGCCTACTTCTCTTTTCCTTTTTAAATAAAGTGATGCTGGGAAGATTACTATGATAAACCTGAGACCCAACAATCTTCATCTTCTCTACCATAAGTGGTGTGAATATATCAGGTATGCTTACTTCTCAGTAGTGCTCACTGTGTTTTTAATAGTTGACTATATGCTTTTCGCTACGCTCGGCAACTGACTAGTGACGACCATGTCCGCAAGTGCAAGTAAGTGCAAGTGGTACCACCGAGCATGGCCAAATAAAACTTTTCACTCCAAATATATTATATTTTAGCGTGTTAATTACCAAGTTACCAAGAAGTTAAATAGTTTAAACTGGAAAATGTATATTTTAGGTAAAAAATTCGATTGGATTGACTAATAATATTGTTTTGGATAAACGTGATGAATTTAAACTTAAGAACGATTTGGTGTTTAGATTGGGAGGCACTGCACAACATTTATGCCATTTATCAGCCCAAATTTGAAAAGGATAGTGAATTTTACATTCATTTTTACTTCTCACATACCCTCGTCAGTTTTTTACCCTTTAACCTTCTTCAATTCATTTTGCTTCTCGAACAACACCCTTGTGAATTTTAAGGTCTGTTAAGTGTATAAATCCTGATTGGTAAGGAAAATTCAGAAGAACAGGGAAATTGAATTGAAAGTACGAGATGTCTCACAGTTCAGAAGAAACAGATATTGGTGAGTCTGAGTTTCTTTTTCTTTTCTATTTTATGTAATGATTCTTTTCTGCTCTGTCCATAGTAGCCTACATTGTTTTTCATCTTAATCATATATGTTGTTATTATACAGGAATACTGCAACAAAATGTACTAGACGACCTTCGGAAGATATTCTTGGAGCAGAATAAAGCCTTGATAGAATCTGAAACAGAAAAGAAGAAGCTTAAGAAAGAGCTTGAGCGGAGTGAAGCTCAAAACAAAGAGCTCAAGAAGGAACTTGATCAGTGTGAGAACCAACTGCAACAAATGGTATAACTATTCTGTTCTCAACTTGAATTTCAATTCAACCTACTGGATCGAAGTTGTTAATTAGAGCTGGTTGTATACAGAGAAAGGCTGATGCATTGGTTTTATTGTTGGCGGAAGAGCGAAAGGTTTTTTTTTTTTTTTTTTTTTTTTTTTTTTTTTTTTTTCAACTCTTTATTTTAATTGGATCAACAAACCAACCATATGGGTGAACCTTGAATGTTGTTTTAGTGTTCTGAGAAATAAAATAAAATTTTATTGACTAGATATGGCATAGAGAAAAGGATGAACTTCAAAGGAAAAAAATTGAATTGGAAAAGAAGCTTGATGCGAAGAAGATAGGATCAGATGGCGAAGCACGTGTCCAAGAAACTGCTGCCACAAATTATGGCTTGAAGAATTTACATAGTACCAATACCAATTCAAATTTTCAAGTCAAGGATGTGGCAAGTCTAGAAGAATCAAGCATGACTGAAAAGGATATCATGCAGAAGAGTCTGAGGGAGCTAAAGAAAATGCTGAAACATCAATTACAGAACAGAGAAGTGGCCAGGCGGGAAGCGTTGAGTACTCACATCTTCTCTGGTGGACAACATGATGCCCTTCACGGAAGGGGTTCTGGAATGTATGTAGCAGAGGATGATTACGGGAGGAAATCTTCAGGAAAGGAACAATCGACAATTACGAATTGCGTATGTGATGAAAATGAGGTAAGCATTGAGAGCACCAGTGACAAGTTATCGGAATTTAAAGGAAGTGAGATGAAGAAAGGCAACAACATCCGTGAGAAGGTTATCATGCAGGAAGGATATTATGAGGTTAAGTCTAAAGAAGCTAAGGAAATCGCTGAAACCTAAATTACAGATTAGAGACCAAGAAGGTAGATGAGCCAAGAAATGGCTTACTGAATCATAAATCATTTTGGGTTTGCGCCGCTGAATTTTGTTGAGAGAGGTCAAGGTGTTGGTGGTTTCAAACCTTCGTTCATTTGCCTCCAAATTTTCTTTCTTTTAAATTATCTTGCTCAAACAGATGAGGATTTTAGTCTTTATATTTTTGGTTATTGTGGTCCTTTTCTTGTGTAATAATGTAGCTCACTCGGCAATCTTTACTGCTGGTGGGATTGGTAGTTTTTAAAGACGTCAATTTTTCTTCTAGAGACTTCGGAAATTCAAGAACATGTATTCTTGGAACTTTAGTAAAATTTAGTGGAACAATTATTCTGTTCTTTATGAATGGGAATTCCCATTAAGTTGAACTAATGAAATCAACATGTCTAAGCTTAAGTTGTCCATAAGTTGATGTAGATGATTGATCACATCTTCAATTTTCTTCTTCCGTCTCTAATTCAATTTTCTTCAATTGATCACATCTTGAACCAAATCGCGGGCAAAACAATTGTCATGAACTTTGAAAACCACTGCCATTGCCACTGTTGATTCATGTGATTGTAGATGAAGGAAACTTGTCCTTGATTTCCAAGTTTCAACTCGAGAAGCATTGCAATCCATAGCTTCCGCATCCCTTCTTGCGTTTCAAATATTTTTCAAGAGTCAAAAAATGAAAGTGATTTATTGATGATCAAACATTACAATCCTCAAATACTGGGGCTTCTTGGGGTAAGAACCATATCGCATAGTCTTCCAAAAAGTTCATAAGGATCAGTACAAACGGGATTCACAGGTGACCATCCCTCCTGTAACTGCGAAGAACTCAACGGTGACAAAGCAAGTTCTAAAGTCGAGCTTAATGCGGATTACAGGTGCATTGTTGTGCGAATGCCTCAAACTGAAATTAATGTTACCGAGTGCACAGTGGAAATCTACTCTTCTGAGACTAATGAATGGAGAGAGACAGTTATATCACACTCCCTAGGTTTTAGCTTTACTACTTTCACTCTTTCTCCACGCTTTGCACACAGTGGAATGGTGTACTGGTTGGATTATTGTGGCGTTCTTATTGGGGTAGATCCGTTCAACAACTTTAATACCACTGTCAATACTACTGCCAATAGCGGTGAAATTGTTGATGATAACGAATTATGTTGTTTCATTGAATTTCAAAAGCCTGAGTTATGAAATTCAATGTTTTCCACGCCTAGGTGTGTGTCAAGGGCGTTTAAGGATGTGCCTTTTTGATTTGGATGGGAAGCCACACAGCGAAAGCGACACTGACATTTTGTGTGTTTGGGAGTTGAAAGAAGCAGAAGATGATCAGCAGGTCGATGGAATGGCAGGCAAATTGAAAAAATGGTGCTTGCTAAAAAGGGTTTCCTTGAACCAAATGCTTGTGGAAAATCCAGGAATTGCTGAATGGCGAGACAGAATCAGGTGGCTAAGGAGTAGGGCGGTGGCCATTGACCCAAACGATGAGGATATTTTGTACCTAGATTTCGATGGAGATATTGTAGCGTGTAACTTTCGGACAAGAACTTCGTTCAAGAGAGCTAGAAACAGGTCAGATGGTGCTGAGTCTGCTGAGTTTCATCCTTGGACGTACGTTTTTCCCCTTTCGCTCCCATGTTGGCCTTCACCAATTCCAAGACTATGCTAATTATTTTCGATCAAAATGTAAATGTTATTTTAGTATTAAATTTTTTTTTTTTTTTGTTGAAAAAAATGTAAACAGGTCAGTTGTACTCCTTCATGATTTGTTTATGATATGCTTCCATTATTGGACTGGTAAGTATGCATGTCCTTATTTGTGATATCATGTCAACTGGTTTTAGTCCCCCTAACCCTGTTTTCTTTTTCTCAAATCATGAATAAAGCTCCCTTTTGTACGAAAAGGACTTACATAAAACTATTTCATCATTACGTGACGCTCCTTATTTAATAATCTATTTCTACGTGCAAGTTTTTCTTCACATGACAATGTATTATTGAATCGAGACTCCACGTGGTGATGAATCTGTTCCATGTAAGTTGCTCTCTTCTTGTACCTTTGAAGTTCCTCGTGTAAAACAAAAATAAAAACCTTTTTATTCCCTCTTAACTATTGGTTGAGTAAGATTCATAAGGCCTAATAGGAAGATAAAGGGGTTTAGATGTGGTTTTGGTCCATTAACTTCTTCCTTCCTGCTATTTTGCATCTTGTACTTCGGATTTCCATCAAGGCTGCATTAATGGACAAGATTTTTTTCAGATAACCTTAATGCTCAATATTTCCATGTCCTGTGACTGAGGACTGAGGAGTTCTATCCACTTTTAAACAAAGTACCATTTGCCATTTGCTATCTTGAGTCCTTGATGGTCAAAGCTGAACTCTGCCAATAGGCATATGTCTGTTACCCATTCTCTTCGTTACACGTGTCTCAACGGTCCACTGTATCACAGAGAGAGAGTGAGAGAGAGAGAGAGAGAGAGAGAGAGAGAGAGTCTCTGTTATTGTTCTGGGTAAGGATCAGTAGCTTCTTTGGGTTTTAGATGTTTTTCTTTTCTTATGCAACTCTGAGTTTTTCAAAACCCTTCAACCACTTCACTCCAAAACTTCACTTCTTTTTGAAATATTTCAAAAGGTTGAAATTTTTCTTGGGCGTTCTGTTTCAAGGTGAGAATTTTCTGGATGATTTTGTGCATGGTGTGTTTTTGAAATGATATACATTTTGTTTGGTTGTCAAGAAAATATCAGAAAGAAGGGGAAATCAGTTCATGGCAGTGTTCTGAAAGTGAGAGTGAAACTTTAAGAGTCAGGAACCCTATCATCCATTGATTTTCGTAGCAAGCCAACTTTTTTCTTAGCAACCAAACAACAAAATACCACTTTTTCGGGCTTACATCTTGATTATTTTGGCTCTATTCTGTTTTGTATTTTAATAATAGCATGAGTTGTGTTTGGTTGCCGAGAAAAGGTCTTGAAAGAAGTGGGAAATCAGTTCATGTGGTTGTGTTCTGAAAGTGAAGAGTTGAAAATTTAAGACTCAGAACACTGCCATTCATCAAAAATTCCGGTCAATCTGAAATTTTCATAGGAACCAAACACAAAAGACCACTTGTTTTGGTTTACACGTTGATTTATTTTTGGCATCTGCTGCTTTTTATTTTAGAAAATAACATCCATTGTGTTTGGTTGCTAAGAAAAATTAAGAACAAAATGGAAAATCAATTAATAGTAATGTTACCGATAGTCAACATTGAAACTTCAGGACTTATGACTCTGCCATTCATCCACTTTCCTGTTTTTCTGACCTTTTTCTGGTTTGCATTGTGTTTGGTTGCTAAGCAAAATCGGAGAAATAGGATGATGAAATATAATGTTAGTGTTCTGAGACTAGCTTGCATTTCTCGTCTTTCAGAACCTGCCGTTGAAATTCGGTGTAGTATTGCCTTCACCATTTGGCTTAGCTACACACTAACAACAGAGAACTCCGTTACTTGTTTCAGAAAAAACTCATTCATTTATGTTTATATTTTATACCTTATTTCCTTGTAGTTGCTCTGCAGGGACAAGATTGATTTCTGAATCTTCGGTATTTTGTTCTGTATCGCAGGTTTTACAATGTCTTCAGAAGAACCAGACATTGGTCAGTCTGAATTTTTTTCTTCATTGAAGTTAAACTTTCTGATTCGACTTTAATATGTTGATGTCGGTTTCGAGGGTTTGGAAAGGGTGGAAAGTTTACTAACTGAAATGGCATTTGCTTCATTTTTCGTGTGTTTTTCTTATAGACTGAGTGTACGACTGAACTTTTCTCCTTCTCTTTCATTTCTGTAATTGCTTACTTATTTTTGCATTTTATGTTGTTGAGTAGGAAAACTGCATCTAAATGTAATTAAACTACGCGACCACCTTGAAAAAGTAGTGTTGGACCAGTACACAGCCTTGATAAAATCTGAAGCTCGGAAGAAGGATCTTACCAAGGAGCTTGAGCGGAGTGAAGCTCGGTGCCAAGAACTTAGGAAAGTACTTGAGCAGACTGAAGCTCAAAAGAATAAGGAAGATCTTGGAGGGAGTGAAGCTCAAAACAAAGAGCTTAAAAACTATCATGGGGATAGAGGGCTAAAGAAAGAACTCGAGTTCAGTGAGGCTCGAATGAGAGAACTTAAGAAAGAACTTGAGCTCAGTGAAGCTCAAAAGAATGAGCTTAAGAAACAACTTTTTCAGCGTGAAGCTAAAAACAAGGAGGTCAAGAAACAACTTGAGCAGAGTGAAGCACAAATTAACGGGTTAAATGAAAATCTTCAGAATATTGAAGCTGAGAAGATAGAGCTTAGGAAAAATCTTCAGGAGAGTGAAGCTCAAAAGAAAGAGCTTAGGAACGATCTTCAGCAAAGGGAAGCAGAAAACAAAGTGCTCGAGAAAGATCTTTATCAGAAAGAGGTAGAACTGCAAGAATCGGTATTCTCTCAACTTAAATTCCATTAACTTTGGTTTTATGTATAGAGTTTGACGCTGCCATGAACTTCCACTTGTATATATTCCTTTTTGTTTCAGAATGAGCTGCAACATAATGCTGATGAAACAGTGGAATGGCTGAAGGAAGAACGAAAGGTTGGCTTTCCCATTGACTATATTTAGGTAGAGATTCAGATTAATGAAGATCATATGAGTGTGATCCGTTGAAATGTTGTTCTATGGTTGATTAGCAATGGCGGGATCAAGAGGTTAAACTTCACGACAAAATCAGCATATTGGAAAAGCAGCGTGACACCAACCTCAAACATGTGGATGAGCTGGAAGTTAAGATCCATGAAATTGAAGGGAAGTTTAAGGAACTGGAAGAGGAATTGGGCAATAACAAAACCCTTAACGGAGTACTTATTGTCAACGAGCATGAAAAGAATGTTGAGCTGCAGGAGGCTCGCAAAGCGCTCATCATTGTATGTATATTTGCTATTCTTGGGTTTGAATGTTCACCTGCAGTTTAATTTCCTATTGATTTCTGTCTATTAATATCCCTCTTTGGATGGAATTGAGGTATATATGGCAACCTTTTTTGTCTTCATAAGTTCATGTCTACAGACCTTTTGGCTAACGTTTTGTAGAGTAAAAAGTAGGTGTGAACTTGCTGAAGGAAGCTGGTTTCTTTTTCGTGTGATAATGTTCTTATTGGTTCCTTGTAATGTCTAATTTTTAACCCTTGCAGGGACTAAGTGACTCAACGAGCCAAACTTGTATCGGTGTGAAGAGAATGGGAGAGCTTGACAATAAACCATTCCGTAGTGCGCTCAAAAGGCCCTGTCCTTCAAAAAGAGGTGCCGGTCTAGATGATAAGGCCAAGAAGCTATGTTCTCTATGGGAGCAGCATCTGAGAGATCCAAATTGGCAACCATTCAGGATTATAATGAATGAGCAACAAAAGCCAACGGTATTCAGTGCTTACTACTTCCACAAGTCATTTATGTTTTGTCCAATTTTCTGGCCCATTCTTCTTGTACTTCGAAGCTGTAATTTGTTTAAGGCACCGCGTACTTTCCATCTGCCTTGCTAACTGATTTAATACTGGATGTTGGTGGACAGGAATTCATTGATGAACAAGATGAAAAGTTGAAGGGCTTAAAGGAGGAGTTTGGTGAGCAAGTTTTTCATGCTGTGAAAACTGCCTTGGCAGAGTTGAATGAGTACAATCCCAGTGGCAGGTTTCCGGTGCCAGAGCTTTGGAACTTCAAGGAAAAAAGGAAGGCAACGGTAGCAGAAGGAGTCTCGTATTTGATGAACCTTTGGAAACCAAATATAAGAACACGTCGAAGCTCTCAGATCCAAAACAATCAGTTAAGGTCTCTGACTAGGTAAGTTGTACGAGGCAACTTGGTTCTAATTAAACAGAGAAGTCACGTAAACTATCTGTTATAATGCTATTGTTAAAGACCATATTGAGATAGAAATTATATGCTTCAATGTATGAGACCTAAACATAATGCAGATAATTTATGGCTAGTTGTTCACGTTGGAGAGTAATTTCTTAAGATACACGAATAGGGCTATTTGGCTTTTAGGCATTGTAAACAGGTTACGTTCGAGCTGTTAGATATTTTCAAAAATAAAAGTGAAGTTTTGGAAAGGAAGACAGTTCTGGGCTACCAGTCGATGGGGTCAGAAGCAAAGATTATTGCTCTCTGCAAACCTACGACAGGTAGGCTCTATCGGGCTACCGGTCTTCCTGATATCCAGAATTCAAACCTCTTCGGAGGCAGAGTTGTGTCTGTTCGGTTCAGAGGTTTGATACTTCGTATATAGTATCAAAATCACTCCTGAAACGTGTTCTAGAAGTTTGAGAATGGATTCAAATGAGTGGACGTCTTTTCTGAAGTGGTGCCTCTTGATCAAAGGGTGTAACTACACGGAGTTTAGAAAAACCTCACAAATGGAAGTGTCTACAGTATTTTAATTGAGTTCCATAGTAACTATCCTAGTACTAGATATGATATTTATCCTACCAATGCTTTATAATCCCTCTATTTAAAGGGTTCCATATGTATTTTTAAAGTAGTTGATTAGTGAATTAAAAATTAATCTAAGAAGAGAATGATTTTCTCCTTCAAAAACAAGCAATGACTTGGTTGTGTTGAGTGAATCCACAATTAGCAACATTAAGCAAAGTTTTGTTGCCCCTAATTAAGCGAATCCCAAGTTATCTATCCCCATTCTCCTCGAGACTCCTTCCTTTTCCTACGTCGCAAAGGAGTTCTTGATGATGATGATGATGATAGAGCTCAATATGTTGCTGTTAAGGTGTCTGACTTGTTACACCGTGGAGCACCAAAGAGTTTCACAGCCAAGTGTGAGGCTTCGAGAAATATTAGGCATCAAAATCTCGTCAGATTATAACTGCTTGTTCAAGTGTTGATTTTCGTGGTAATGGTTTCAAGGCTCTAGTTTATGAGTTCATCGAGAATGGGAGCTTACAAGAGTGGCTCCATCCAACTACTGGAGATGAAGAAGTAATAAATCCCCCAACCAAGAGTTTAATTGTTCTTCAGAGGTTAGACATCATATTGATGTTGCATGGGCACTATATTATCTCCATAACCATTGTGAAACACCACTTCATTGTGATCTCAAACCGAGCAATGTTCTTTTGGACAACGAGTTGGCTGGAAATGTTTATGTCTTCGGACTAGTAAAATTTCTCTCACTACGAACCACTGTTTCTGCAAATCAGACAAGCTCCATGGGCATACGGGGAATGGTTGGTTATGCTGCTCCAGGTATATATCCTCATCCTAGATTTTGTTTACAATGGCGGTGACTGTTTTGTTTCGTATGAGTTGTAGAGTATGGTATGGGAGGTGAGGTGTCCACAAATGGATACGTCTGCAACTTTGGCATTCTCTGTTAAAGATGTTCATAGGGAAAAGGCTGACTGACGACAGGTTTTCCGGCGACTTGAACCTTCATACTTTTGTGAAGTTGGCGTTCCCCAACCGAGTAATGGAGGTTGCAGATTCACTGCTCTTACAAGGAGGCATTGAAGAAACTCCCGATCAATACAGTGCGAGAGTTGAGAAGATTGAAGTCTGTTTCAGCTCAATATTTATAATCTGAATCACATATCCTTCTGAATCCCCTATGGATCGCCCGCAGAGCATCGGTGATGCCTTTGTCAATCTTCTTGGCAATCGGAAAGGTAGACTGCCGTGGCAAGGGGTTTAGGGTCTATACTTCGATATCACGTGTTAGGGTCTATATGTTAAAACTCTATTCAAATTATATTTAGGGTGGTGCTATTAACACATTCATTTTTACCTCTCACACTCCTTTTAATTTTCAACCGTCGGTTCAAATGAACGAAAAAAAACCAATGGATCAAAATTAATAAAAATATGTAACAAGTAAAAAGAAGTATTTGAATAGTATTACCCTATATTTATTACAGTGAAATAGAAAGTTGGATCGGCCCACCAATAGACTTGCTGGTGGGCCTGAGCCGAGAAGCAGTCAACCTTCTTCCTCCTCTCGTTAAGAAATCCTCCCAAGAATTCCTAGTCTTCTGTTCATCACAGTCCACTTTGGTCTTACGAACTGCTCTTTGATTTTCCTCTCACAAAACCCAGCTCTCTTCTCACCCCAAAAATGGAAAAAAAATAAAATAAAACAATAAATAATATAAAAGCCCAGCTCTCCTCATGAATTCATGCAACAGAGCTAATTGGTGGGCGGAGGAATCGAAGCCCCCTTGACCTTACAGTCCTCAATTTCCATTACAGTCACCATAGTTGACTGTAAATTTGCTTCCTCTTCCTTCAATCTGCTTTTGCTTTCTACCCAATTGTCCAAAGCACTTTTTTTTGCATGTGGGATCTTCTAATTCCCCGAAAATTGCAGTTTCAGAGATCCCCCCACAAGCTTAATCTGCCATAAAGGCACAAAACCCGGGTGGGTTTTTGTGCTGGAGCTCTGAAATGGCCAACTGCTCAGAGGAATTGGATAATGCAATCGGTGAGTTTTGAGTTTTTTTAATCAAATACCCATGATTCCATTTGCCTTTGATAACGGCTGCATGTTTTAAATTTCACTTCTTTTTGTTACAATTTGATTGGCCTGTAGTAGCTTACTAGATTTATTTTTGTTCATTTTTTATGCTGTTAAATAGCAAAATTGCATCAAAACTTTCAGGAATTGAGGTACCACCTTGAGAAGTCCTTCTTAGAGCAGGGCAGGGCCCTGTTGAAATTTGAAGCTCAGTGGAAAGATCTTAAGAAAGATCTTAGCAGAGAAAACGAGCAGCGGCAGGTTCACCTGCAACAAATGGTATCTAATTATTGTTCTCTCAACATAATTCAAGTTAACTTTGGTTTTGCATACGGTGCATTTTCGTGTTGGTTTGATGTGATCTGAATTTCAAGTTAGTGCATTGCCGTTGGGGTTCTTCAATCCTCACATTTGTTCTAGGCTTCTAGTTGTTCCAGTACTTATGTGATGTTCAACGAAAACAAAAGGGATCTTTCGGATACTCCTCTCCCGCTTGGTTCTGCGTAGTCCTTCCAATTGAAAGCCATGTTTGAACTGAATTTTAAGGACTTTCCAAACACAAAAGAAATAAATGATTATTGTTCTGAGATTTTTTTGCAGAAATTTATAGATCACACACCCTTTCAATGCAAATTTTATCTGAACGTTTTCCGTTTACAAGGCATAACTGAATATCAAGGATCTAATACCATATTAGGCTTTGTTACAATTCTATCCATTGATATATAATAGGCGTCCAATCCCTCCCTCCCCCCCAAAATACTATGCCCTCGTTTTCAAAAACCGCATTCCATCAAGTCTGTTGTGTCTTCTGTTAACCAAGTTGACGCGGCACTTACGTGGGTAAAATTTATGGACATTTTGTTATCTTTTATTTTATTTCCTTATTGTGCTGCTTTGTGGTATTTCATGGTGTTGAATGTACTTACCTAAAGCATGTGAATATAACACTTTTGTCAGCATCAGTTTTTCAAATATTCAATTTCATGTTTGAAGACCCATATCTGTTTAGCAAGCTTCAAAGTTTATCTTATACAGTGACAAATTCTCCTTCTCCACTTTGTTGGAAAATAATTGGAGGAGCAGAAAAAGTTAATGTGGCTGCTTGAAATGGTTGAAACCCCAAAAAAAGTAAGAGAATAACTATGTACCTATTTATTTGGAAAATCAGACACATAAGAGAGCAGGAATGGAACAATGCGCAGCCCAGGTCATATCAGGAATAAAAAATAAAAATCATTTCTAGGTGTATATTTTAGCTATTTAACACAGCCTACTCCACTACCGCTCCGTTCTAGTGTTCTTTTCTCCCCTTGTGTAGTACTGATAGATCGACATCAAGGATTGTGAATGGTCTGTCTATCCATTAGCTGTTAGGTTCTATACTAGTCCTTTATTTTCTCAACTGTATCATCGAGTAGTCTTCCCTTGATCGTGTTGTCTAGCTGTCTTCCTTGTGGGCCTTGGACATTTAAGGTTTGTATCATGTATTACATTGATAAGTAGCCTTAATTAACAAGTCCTAGTTTAGTAAACACATTTTTATGTATGTACATACGTTTTTTCGTTTCGGAAGGGAAAAAAATAGTCTCCATCCCTGGAAGACAGAGAAGGGAATATGGCAAAAACATGTGAAAGAATAGAGAGAAGGGAGAAACGGAGAAGAGATGAGAGGTGAGACAGGTGTTGAAGGACCAAAATGAACATCAAAATTTTGCCATTTGACTCCTCATCAGCTTGGCTAACAAAAAACGGGAAGGGGTAATTTAAAACATGACTTGTAGTTGTTTAGGGGACAAATGAGTTTTGAGAATAATTTCATGGATAGTCCGGTTGGAAAATGACTAAGTCATTCATTTAGTCACCAAAATGCCCCAAAGGTGTAAGTTCTTTTGGTTGTCGTGTACACCTCATCTCCTATTTTTTGAGAAAGGGTGTAAATCACTCATGCAATTACTTTACTGTTATATTTTTGCCATGTTCCAGGTCTAAACAGCATGAGGTATGCAACTTCCAAATGTAAATATAACCAAAAGAAGTCGGAGGAAAACCCCTTTCTTCCCCTGATAGATCGTCTGAAAACATTGGAAGAAAAATTCCTTTTAAGTCTTTTCATGTATGGGAATTTGGAAAGCTCTTCGCTGCAAACCATGATATTTCTCAAGGAAAACAGTGCCTTGGAGTATTTTGGTGACAACACACTAGCTTAGAGGAGGTTTCAGTATCACCCCACTAGCTTAGAGGAAGCTTTATTGTTTTTGCGTTTCTCTTTTCACATTTCTTCTTCATTCTACTAGTGTTATTTGGTCTGTTTTGTTGCGATTATTTGGAGCTTTTCTTTTCTAGTCTATTTAGCAGGTCTATGGTGTTTGCATTGCTATTATTTTGATGTGCTGGTATTTTGTTCTGCTGAAAAGCTATTTGGTATGGGGTTGATTTTTATGGTTCAAGGCATATGCTTTGTGTCCAACTGCACTTTTGAAAACACCAACTCAGATTATATTGATCACCGCATGCTTGCATATCTGTGTTGTATACTAGTTAATTTCAAAATTAATCTCAAATGGTAGACAACAATTACGTATTTCAAAACCGCAACCTTTGAGGGTATCTTTCCATAGACACTTTTATCCCTGCATGGTAGAAGAGTCCGAAGATGTAGCTGTTAGCAACCGATGGAAGAATATTTAATATGGATTGAGTTTTACGTCAATCAGTGGATGCATTTCATGTTGGTGTTGTATTCAATGTATGGTTGTTCGTGTCAAAGTTAATCACCTTCTTTCAGGGTTTCTCAATTCCATCAAATGGGACAGATCACTATGCTTCTGCAAATCCGAATGCTGCCTCGTGGAGTAACGCTAGTGCTCAGCCGGCTGGAAATGCTATTCCTCGGCCTTCTGGAAATGGTGCTCCGAAACTTCATTGTGAGGTATGCAATATTTATTGCGACACCAAGGATGTACTCAATAAGCATAAACAGGGGAAAAAGCACAAGATGAATTTGGATAAGTTGAAAGGCAAAAAGATTCCTGGAGAAAACAGTAAGAAGAGAGCAGCTGATCAACCTCCAGAGGATTTAGAAACTAAGAAAAGGAAGGTTCTTGAAAGTGGGGCAGCACCCGACGCTTTAAGGACTTGCGCGTTATGTAATGTGGTGTGTCTGAGCGAGATGGATTTCAACAATCATCGTGCCGGACAAAGGCACGTTGAAGCTGTTGCCGCAGCGAGGAGACATGGTGCTGGAACAAGTGGAACAAATGGCCATTGGCAGTCGCAGTGGAGATATCACGGTTAGAATTCATAACTCTTGTAGAACTGCAGTGAGGCTGTGTAAGCTTCTATATAGATATCGAACTCTGAAGTGAGATTTAACCTGAATAATGTCGTTACTGTTCTTATACAAAAATTATTTTGTTCTCACTTTCGTAACTAATTGCCTAAAAGATTCTAAATTTCAAACCTTAGACCCATTTGGTAATCATTTCGGTTTTCGTTTTAAGCTTTCATTTTGTGTTATAAATAGAGGAAAAGTACGCGAAAAAAGGATAAAGAAGGGATGATGGAAGGACGGAATGATACTCAAACGAAAACTAAAAGCTAAGCAGTTGTTTTCACTTTCAAGGTTTTGGATTTCACATATTCTTCTTCCCTAGTCCTCATTTCTCCCATATACTTCCCGTCTTCCTCTACCACAAATAATGGAAACGAAAAACTAAAACGAAATAGTTATCAAACAGACCGCTAAACAAAAGGCCAAACCTTGAGGTGGAAGCTCAACCAAGGAAGTGATTGGCTTTTTGCATAAGGTATCCAAAGCTTACTGCATTGTGCTTTTACTTTTATGGTAGTTGGAATCCAAAGATGTTTGTCCTCTAAAGGACAGAAGAAGATGGATAATAAATTCACCAAGCAACAAAGCCCAGATACCCACAATAACCCCAACCCCACCCACGTGCAGGTTTGGTTTTGATTTGACCCATTTGGACTTATGGGTTCACTGATTGAAGCTTTTCCTTCACTCTATGTTTTGTAATTCAGCCGCGCTCACCCTTTAGCTGTCTGCACTTTTAAATATTTATGCGAACTCTTCAAAATGGACCGAAAACTTCCTGTTTAAGTTCTTAGGAAAATTAATAAAAAAAAAATTGAAAACTTTGAGTTTTAATGATAAAGATAAAATAAATTGTAAAAATATGATTTTTCGTTAAAATGAATAATACCATAGACTTTTCGTTAAAACTCCCTAAATTCTTCCTTTTCAATTACACTAAAGAAAATGAATCGTTAGCCTATCCTAATTCTGATCCATTTTTTCAGTCGCCTCGACGTTGGAGCTAACCCCGAAAACTTGCAAGTGCTTTTGGTTATCCATCATCAACGCAATCACGTAAAGATTGTTGAATTAGGCAAAATTCCAACTGAAAAAGAAAATTAACAAAATAAGTCAATACAAATACACTTCTCATGCATATATATATATATATGATCATATGAAGAATATACACTACAACTTTACTTTTAGCAAAGTATTAATACGGTGCGGGCTACAATTCTCTGCGGCCGCCTCAACCTCTCCTACAATTTGCCCACATAGGGCTTTTTAATTTAATTCCCAAATTACCCTTACACTTGTTACATTGTTATACCCACCCACTACTCATCATACCCCCTCACATAAGTCACAGCAAATTCCACCAATCAATAAGTCAAAACTTGCACCTGAAACACTTTCACGTTCTCCAACGGCCCATCAAAAACAGCATCTTGTAAAAGCAACTAAAATGGCGCCAAGAAAGGGTACAATTGGAAATACATAAATATGGCGGGAAAATCATAAATATGTTGACTTTTGGATGGTCGTCCGTCAGACTCTGAAGTTCTTTCCGGTAAATGTTTGACCGAACTGCCAGTGTGCGGGGACGATGTTCCACGAGGTGGAAGTGCGCCGGTCACTGCCGGTGACCCTGAAGGAAAGTGACTGACCAACCAGAACGGAGTTCGACTGCCAGTTTTGACCCCAGTTGCGGCTCATGCTCATCCAGTCGGTCCTGGCGCCTTTCACGCTCACCCGCACGATATCCCCTGCGCCCGCCACGTTGCTGATCAGAACCAGGTTGAAGTAACGGAAGCCGTTGATTGTGAACCTGATCCCTCCGCGCTTCCGGCATGGCACCCTGCGGAAAAAAGTCAAAAATCGTGAGGGCATGTTCGGAATTTTAACTCCAACGTGGATCGCGGACCGTGTTTTACGGCGGGCATGATTAAATGAGCCAATCAAATTGAATACTAAATTGGTCTTTTCATATTGATCGACGAGTCTCGGAATTTTGGGGACTGTGCTTTGGAATGGTCTTTGATTTTGTACGTAGGGAACTGTGAACTACATGCGCTTCGTACTGTGTGACCGTATGATTTACTGGTCAAAAAGTACGTACAGTGCAGATCTTGCCATAGACCAAAGAGCATAATCCAACAAAAAAGCCGAAGTTTGGTAGCTAAATGCAAGTTTAGTGAACTATAAGTCAAATTTAGCAACTCTATTATCGAGAGATGCAGAAGAAGCTCTTTTAAAAGTAAAACTTTTCGATGACTTCTTGTTATCTCATTTTTTTTTTTTCATAATATTCTATAATATTGACATGAAAATTAATATTAAACTGTAAGATGGTAGATTGTTTATGTTGACATAAGAATTAACCCTAGAGTTGCATTTTGAGAGAGTTTCCTTAACATGCCCGCTCTCTTTTGTTAATTTTATAAGTATCCTAAGCTATAAGTCCAGGAATAGAGGATCAAACTCGACCCAAACTTGAATAAGGAGTCAGACACACAACACTGACTTACGGACCTAACCGACATTTGCATCACAGTTTACACTTCACTAAATTTGGACACCTAGTTTTATCCTTATGTAGAACGCGAATGATCATCTAGTGGATAACAAAAGGCCAAAACTGAGGCCAAAGGATGACATAATGGCATATGTTAAAACTAAGGTTTTTGGGGAGTTAAATATTCCCCACTCCCCATTCTTATTTTGCTTTCAGCATTTGGGACCAATTGGGCAAAATCCAAACTTTTGAAAGAACCGAAATTAACTAACCCAT